>NW_024735518.1:0-301677 GCF_018991925.1 Homarus americanus | reverse complement strand
TTTTTTTTTTTTTCACAAGTATTGCTACCTTGAATCTCTTGGGTCCTAAACACTACTCTGGGGGAATAAGGTTATACTGAGATCAGAATATGAAGAACAATCAGATGTGCATTAAAGAATCAAATCACAGTATCACTCTGGTTCCACTTAACACAAACATTCAAAAAAAAGAACACTACTATCAAAAATTATTTAAGAAATATTAAACTACACACGCCAAGATAATACTAATTGAGGAATGGCGCTAATCCACAATCTGCAGAATAAGGGAGATAAATGTCTTCTGAGGTATCTCCTAGAGTCCTAGACTCACGGTCTCCGTAGGTGACCATTAATATACTTCCAGATATTCTCAGTGTAATTCCAGCAAGGTCCATGCAGGAAGAGTGAGCCAATCAGACCCTTGTGCAGTTGAGAGGAGCTTTAGCTTCCTGTTAGCAAAGAGGGTTTCACTCAAGCGTTCGACATGTGGTGTTGTGAGTCGACGCAGTTGAAAGTCGTCCGTGGACGTGTTAGATTCCCCAAGAGATCCTGGTACCCCTCAGGCTACAACAGTACAGGCCTACTCTGATCGGGTCCAATGGCGACAAAATCACACCTCAATCATCATCAACGGCAGTTCCTCAAACGGCAGTCAATCTCGCAGTCAAACTCCGTCAATTCCAGTCAAGGGGTTCTGGACGGAACCCTGAAATGAACTCACTGTTAGCTCTAGCTTATTTTATCACGTCCTATCTAACCCTGTCTGAGATCGAATGAGACTTACTTTGTTATATTGCAATAGCGCCAGTACAGGTGACTAGCCACGTGACTGGTTTCTGTGATGACGCCAAGAGGGACGCCTTGTTTCAGGCTATGAACTCTCCCTGCCACTGAGAGAGGCAGGCCTCAAGGCGCAGCTTAGGGTTCACGCACATATTTTCCGCCTAACTAATAACTGGGACAATCATAACATTATTCAGACTGCTAAACGATCTATAATAATTTCAACATTAGTCCTCTGCAACTTCATGAATCGCATCATTAATTCGTAAATTACATTTAATATCATATAGGCCTAGTTCACAGTCTCTCAAGCACGAGCAGGCAGCCCCTCCCTGGCGACCTGAGAACGCCAGTATCACCTGCGAGCGGGCATTTGAAATTACCTGAAATTTCTGAACATACAATCGACCCCTAAAGACAGCACTGTCTCTATGCGTGCTGAGAAAACATGAGATGACTTCTAAAATTTTGCTTCAAGGACCGCACCTTACCCCTTTGCTAAATGCAGCATTCTCGCTCTTCTTTCTCCTTTCTCCGCTGAACACTCAACCCCCTAAAAGACAGCACTGCCCTCATGTGCTGAGAGAACAACTTAGAACCCACCTTCAACTCTGTACTATTCCACTCGCAGCTAGCAACTCCATTTCTTCCTAGCCCAACTCAATCCAACCAGAATATCACACTCCCCTTTGCCTGGCCCTTTGTTGTTTTTGTTGTTGGTGGGTTTTGAATACAGAGGAACCAGTGTCAAAAAATACACAGTCCAAAACAAAGTATGTTTCCTTTTGCCTGGCCCTTGAGCTAAGAGGAACCAGTGTCAGCAATACTCAGTCCAAAACAAACATGCTCCTTTGCCCGGCCTCTGAGCTAAGAGGAACCAGTGTCAAAAACAATACTCAGTCCAAAACAAACATGTTCTCTTTTGCCTGGCCCTGAGCTAATAGTGAACCAGCAACAAACAATACTCAGTCCAAAACAAACATAAGCCTTTTGCCTGGCCCTTGAGCCAAGAGGAACCAGTGTCAAAACAATACCAGTCCAAAACAAATGATGTTTCTCCTTTGCTCCATTCTGAGCTAAGAGGAAACCCCAGTGTCAAAAAATACTCAGTCTCATCGCCAACTCATGTCGTGGCAGACCATCCTCTGACAATGTACCAGTCCATCTTTAGTGAGGCCCTGACATGGAACTGTGACCTCAATCCTGCTCAAGGACAGTAACTCAACTCCCTACCACGACAGCAACTCAATCCCCGCCATGACAGCAAATTACCACCAACGACATCTCTGACCCAACCATCTTCCCAATCCCTCTGCCCCACGCACAACTCCTCCAACTCACCCTCACAACCTGCCTTTTCATTACCACGCAATCTCTAAACTGTAACGGGTCGGTCATTTTGTTTCGCTGAGGGCTCATCAACCTCTCTGAACTACCACGCATCTCTATATTTCACTTGACCTCACACTTTTGATCAAGGACGCGGTGCTTGACATTCACCCCTTGTTTCCTCCCTTGAACTGCTGAATGTGTGCCTGAGACTCACTAGAACCTGTTTACCTGTGCTTGATAATCCCTCTTTTAGGCTCCTAACTCCTCTCACAAAATTAGTCCCATGGTCTCTCTCCTCATACACATCTCACTGTCAAGCTTCAACCAACCTCAGTCCGGGCACAAGGATGAGCATCAGGCGCAGTTCAATCCCTACCATTACTAACCACATGATATGCTCATTATCCCAACCACAGTACTATCAGTCACTTACATTAAAAAACTACTTACCATACCATTTGTAACCGGGTCGAATTTACTGGACTTTAATTTCTCACTTTGACTTGGGGTTTATTAAAAATTAATAGATGGTAAATGGCAGTGGAAGCGCCTTTGAGAAAATCCTGAACCAGCACACAAGAACACCTAAATCTACTTTCACAATAAAAATGAATTGTCCGTGACCCGGTGGAAGGATAGCGCTTCAGACTGGGATGAATGAGACACACCGTAAAATTTAGACACTTATATTCCCTCCAACACTACAAACACTATCAAATAATGGTACAACTAATATGCGACCTCTTAACTTAAACTTAAACACTGCTTGGGGAATAAGGTTATAATTGAGATTGTGAATTATGAAGAATTAGATGCATTAAAGAATCAAATCACAGTATCACTTGGTTCCTTTAATGGCACAAACATTAAAAAACACTACTATCAAAATTATTTAAAATATTAAACTACTAACGCCAAGATAATATCAGTCTGATGTTAACTACAATTCGTGATAAGGGAGATAAATGTTCCTCAGGTATCTCCTAGAGTCTCTAGACTCACGGTCTCAGTGTGGGTGACCATTAATATACTCAGATAGCCTCAGTGTACTCCCAAAGGCCCATGGGCAGGAAGAGAGTGAGCCAATCAGACCTTGTGCAGTTGAGAGAAGCTTTAGCTTCCCGTTAGCAAGAGGGTTTCCACTGCTGCTCGGGACATGTGGTGGTGCTGTGGAGTGGAGGTAGTTGATGAGCCGCCGTCCGGTGGGATTGCCAGATTCTCAAGAGACCTTTTGCTACCCCGCTAAACAGTGACACAGGCCTACTCTGATCGTCCAATGGCGGATAAACGCCACCCTCAATCATCAATCCAGTCTCAACAGCCAACTCCAGTCAACTCCAATCACTCCAGTCAAGTGGGTTCTGACGAAACCCTGAAATGAACTCACTGTTAGCTTAGCTTACTTTATCACTGCCTATCTAACCCTGTCTGAGATCTAATGAGACTTACTTGTTATACTGCAATAGCGCAGCACAGGTGACTAGGCCACGGATTTCTGATGGACGCCTCTTGAACGTCTTGTCTGTGTGAATGCTCTCCGGGACTGAGGGGTAGCCAGCCTTCAAGGCTCTCAAGGCGCTAGCTTGGGGGCTCACGGTGATATATTTACCGCCTAACTAATAACTCCTTGGGACACCAACATTATTCAGACTGCTAAACGATCTGTAATTTTCAAATTCAATAATAGTCCCTAACTTCATGTAATCGCATCATATATTGCAAATTACATTTAATATCATATAGGCCTAGTTCCCGCATTCTCGCCACCAGCAGGCAGCGCCCCTCCTCAGATGACCTTGAATCAGTGTATCACTATGGCGGGCATTTGAAATTACTCTGGAAATTTTTGAATATTTTTTTTTTTTTTTTTTTTTTTTTTTTTTTTTTTTTTTTTTTTTTTTTTTTATATATATATATATATATATATATATATATATATAATACAGTAGTACTTCTGATTTACGTCAATTGAACTACGGGTACATCATGAAAGTGAAATGCAAGTAAAGTGAACAATAACAGAAACTTATGAGATTAATTCCATATAGAGACTGGTCTCGACCCCAAACTCCACTTTTTGACGACACACAACTATGTAGTAAAATTTTATCTTAACTTTATGATGGTATGATATATAAATAATGTATATAATATATATATATATATATATATATATATATATATATATATATATATATATATATATATATATATATATATATATATATATATATATATATATATATATATATATATATATATATATTCCTATAAAATATAAGTATGAATTTGACGTTTTTCGAACCTTAACCCAAACTTGACCTGGCTCAACTAACTAAAATTTATGATGAAGTTATTTGGTTAGATTTGGTTTCCTTAATTAAATGCTCAAAATATGCAAGGTGCCCTTCCAAACTATCCCTATGTGTTAAACACTTCATACCTGATGTGCAATTGTTTTTTTTATTTCCCATTTAACTATAACAATAAATCTATGAATTCTGCCAAGTGAGGTGTTGAGAAATGTCACTTGTGTCGTTGTTGTTTTTTTCGTGGAGTGATTGATAAGAGTTTACAGGGGAATAAGGTAATGTTATATAGTTTAGCAGTTAGCTGTATTATGGCTTGAATCAATTCCGGACCACAACAACTACATCCTCACTGTATATCCTTATATTTAACACATTAACCTCAACAAATATAGTCCCTGTTGACCACTACTTACCTCTTGATGTTATATTCCCTCACCAACGATGATACTTTCTTTATAACAGTTCACTGTGACACTTGTTAACTCGACAACAGCACCAATGAAACTGACGGTTACTGACCGTCGTGGTTCATGACACTGATTCAAAAAACATCTCAAAGGAGGAGTCGGAGCTTCATGGGACTGAATAAACCTGTCTCATTACTGTGAGAAGACTTCGACTGCATCTCTCTTTTGAATTTACCAATTACATGTTTCGTCGATCAAGAACCAATGTGGCCCAACTGAGATGATGGATGGTCACTCATGTGGCCCACTGAGATGACGAAGGGTCACTCATGTGGCCCACTGAGATGATGGAGGGTCACTTACGTGGCCCACTGAGATGATGGAGGGTCACTTAAGTGGCCCACTGAGATGATGGAGGGTCGCTTAAGTGGGCCCACTGAGATGATGGATGGTCACTCATGTGGCCCCCTGAGATGATGGATGGTCACTCATGTGGCCCACTAAGATGATAGAGGGTCACTCATGTGGCCCACTGAGATGATGGATGGTCACTCATGTGGCCCCCTGAGATGATGGATGGTCACTCATGTGGCCCACTAAGAAGATAGAGGGTCACTCATGTGGCCCACTGAGATGATGGAGAGTCACTTACGTGGCCCAATGAGATGATGGAGGGTTACTTATGTGGCCCTATGAGATGGGGGAGGGTTACTCGTGTGGCCCACTAACTAGCTGGGCTGCCCACCACTGCCCTACATAATGTGGAAACCTGTGTGGTAACGTTTCTGTATACTTTCACGATAAGGGAATATAGTAACCAAATATTATTTTCTACAGTATTGGTCTGACGATTAAATGTTTTTATTATAATTTAATCTTGCTCTCACATTAGTAATTCGTGTATAAAGTCACCAGGCATGATCAGCTCCACCTGTTGGGACACTCCCGGCAACTATACTAGACGCTGTATTGTTTAACTCGTGCTGTACGAAGCTCCATCTATGTGTTGAAAAAACAAACTGAACCAGAGGACTCACTGGCCTGAATTCAGAACAGTGGTTTGAGCCTGGGATTTGAGCTCTGCCCAGGCGTGTGAATTGGGATTCCTCGATCCGAGATTTCCTGCAGTGGATTACCCATATTCAGAACATCGGCTTGAACCCCGGATCGGGTAATCTGTTGCATTTTCTTCAATTCCGAGCAAGGATTCGAACACTGAAATTACAGCCACTCACTCTTCAGTAAGACCATTACGACAACCAATCACCATCGAGAGTAATGCTTACAAGATTATGGCGGCAATTATGACTATAATTACAATCAAATGATGATCAAATTATAATGATTATGGCACTTTGTTACAACGTGGCTGTGTTGTTATATGATGATAAAGAAATTCATTGAGGAAGAAAATTACATACAAATTGTAGATATAATCTGGGGCAGGTGTCAATATTCATAACCAAAACAAGATGAATCACTGCAGAGCATAGTAACCTCGCTAGGTTCGGTTTGGTTAGGTTAGGTTTCTTTCTGTTCTTTTAACCCCACATTTCTCCTGATTAGGAATGTTAAGAAAAGACATTCCTTTATTAATATAATAAAATCAACATGCACTCAGCATTGATTCAATTATATTAAAAATACATCACAATAGTTTTCCCAAAGAAAAACACTCAAAATAAAGAAGCGTCAGCGTTCTTTACATTTACCTGCTGGATCTTCATGGATCCTAAACACGAAAGTGTGACAACACATTACCATAAATTAATCAATAACCAGAATCTTTCTTACACGGAAACTATTCGTTGCTAAGAATCTCAAAACAATCATCAGTTGATGAATGTGAGGTAGAGGTGAACCATAGCCAACAGCTCTGTCAAGTAGATGTTCCATATCACGGAAAATATCAAAAATATCTCCCTTGCTGAACCGACAGTACATCGGTGTCCGAATTGTATGTCATCATAAAAATTGGTAGGATTCTGCCTATATATCATCAGTCTTCTCTTTACAAAATTTCCAATTTGACGATATCGCTGAAAAGTGTGCTCTGTCAAAATTCATGTTGGCTTGCTATCTTGTATGACGGATCGACAGCTAAACCTGCCTCCAGGCTGGATTAATGCCAGGATTGAAATTTCTGATCTCAAACCCGGTTTGAATGTTTGTGTTGGCTCAAGACAGAGTTCTAAATGCCAACAATCTTCAATCTTCGCCCTATCCTTGGTTTAAACCTTCATGCGGTTTCAAACCAGCGTTCTGAATTCGGGCCACAGGGTTCACTCCAGCGGTTCATTCTGATTGCCGAGGACACTGAATTTTTGAGGTGACTGTACCTCATACAAGCTATAGTGCGTTTCTTCTCAGCTGAAAAAAGATGCCCCGCCCCCTCCCCAAGAGTAACAGCTGATTGGATGTTCCAAACCTGTCCGATTTTGTCCTGAAGTAATGATGTATTTCTAAATGAGTTTATTCATAAGCGTTGGGATGACCGTTTCTGACGAGAAAGATATTTAGCGAAATTATATAAAGATACATACATTCTTTGCTTCAAACATAAGCATGTAGGAAGTTTATGAGGAGAGAGATCAGACTACAACCATAAGTAACCGAGTGAACACCTCACTTAAGTGTTCTCATAAATAAGTGCACTGAAGACACTTACCTGGAGAGAATTCACAATACATTCTCCCAAACTAAGTACCTGTGTATATAGCCGCTTCAGTAATAAATAAAGCCCAGAACAAGTGTTTACATCAACCTTGCCACTTAGGAGTTCCAGAACTATTATATCTATTTGTGTGTGATATATATAACTCACTAACACCATCTATCTATCTATCTATCTATCTAAATCGATAGATAGATACTATTAAAGGGCTAACCTAACATTTAAACAAACCTTATATCAAATAATTATGGTACTAAATACTGAGGGGGTAATTTAGGATAACTCTCCAATTAATCCTTAAAATGCTCCTGAATCTTCTGCTAAACAGTAATTTCTTCACAATATTTGTTATGTTTTGTCAGTCAAGCAAAGACTAAAGAGAAATGCTTCCCATTTTAAATAAGGACAAATTCCTCAGGTAACATTATAACAAGCTTAGGTTTATGCAAAATGGTTAAAGGCTCAAACATCATTGGGATATCTCATTAACACTTGACGCTCGACATAAATGCCCTTGTTGGACAGTTCACATTGTTATGACCTCATTTCTGTGTTCCTGTTACTACATTAATATTATGTCTCATTATTATGTAATTTTCATAATTGTGTTCTTGTGGCTTTACTATTATTTATATGACTTCATTATTATGCGACTACTAATACGTTATTGTTCATTATCTTTGGATTACACACATTAACTTTGCTGTCGTTTCATAGAGTGTTATTATCATTATTAGCATTAACGAGATTTAAATGTTGTGTTATTGCTGTTTGCTTAATATTGCGTTCGTGTTACCAAACTAATACTGTTGTAAATCCATTACCAGGAGCAGTGGCCGGATGGATACAGTGCACGGCTCCAGTTCTTGGGATAACTGATTCGCGGATGGGGCAGCTTAGTCTACCTAATTATGAATCGATGCCAATAACTATAGTTAGGGAAGCGACGGGGGATGAGTGCAGTGCTAGCCTAATTGGCTGTAGACTTCAGTGCACTATAATCCGCAAACCTCTAACGGATCGTCAGGTCTTTGGAACGCACTTTAATTTCTCAATTATATTAATGTTTAATTAGTCCTGTGGTCGTAATGGCGTAATTATGTTTTGTAATTATTATCATCATAGTTTATTTATGGTATTATTATTTTAAAAAAAGTCTCATTAATTTTCATTTTATTGTGTGGTCATATTCGGTGATCATATTTCTGCACTTAAGGGATACTATACATTCAATGACTCCTTACATTTTATCTCTTTCAAGACCTTGGCCAGGGTGAGCCAGTGATCACCAACACTCGTAGAATGGGTAAGACAGGAACAATATTGGTGACGTAGGAGATGGAAGATGTAATCATATGTTGACCAGAACATCAGAAATGACTTAATGCATATTATTGTTATGACTGGTTAATGCCTGCTAGCTCCGCCACGACACAGGTTTTGTCTCCTGCTGAAACAAAAAAAAAGAAGGATAAAGGTGAGATGACCTGAGGCAAGTGAGGAAAGAAGAGTTGTTGTGAGGGAGGGTTAGGGTGTGAGACTTTGCTGTAAAGTGATGAAATGTAATGTTATAGGATAGGACATAAGGTGGGTAGTCTTAGAGGACTATGGATCAGCTAAAAGTTCAAATTGAGATGTGGGATTAAATGATGTAGTATTTGATGAGTAACAACCCTGGCTGTTGCAGTACTTTACAAGAAACAGACTCATTAGATAATGTACATCCTCTTTAAGATTTCAGTCAATATAAAGTGGAGAAATTTGTTCAGGATCTGAGTATTATCTGTGGTTAAAATCACAAGTGGATGAAAGATTAGACTGCCTTATACCAGCAGACTCTGTAATATTATAATTTATAATTAGAGAAGCAAAATGTAAATTATGAACTCTAGTATATGAAATGATGAGTACTTAAAGAAATGTTAATGTTCCAACTTTTCACCACGTTCATAAATAACTAACTATACAGTGGCGAGTCAGAGCAGACCGAGATGCCGACTGAAGTTATGTAGAATTAATATGTTTTATCAAGTATTCGTGTAAAAGTGTATCAAATCTTCATAGTATGAATGATAATTTTCAAATTGTTTAAAAATATTGTTCATTATATAATGCTGACAGTTTAAATACACTAAGTTAAATGTTTTCATGTTAACTAAGCTATATTACTTATTATTTGACGGTGAAGCAGCGTTTATGTATTAGTCCTTGTCAAACAGACAGTAATACGTATATAAATGGCTACATACGCTGTTTATATACTGTAATTACATCACCCACGATGACTAGAAACTTTGAGCAAGTGCCTGGTTTATTTTCTCTAATAATGGAGCAAGTTATGTCAAGTAATCTCCTTGCCTATCAAATGACCTCTGACTCTAGCCCTTCTGCCCAGGCCAGGTCAGCAACCCGTATAACCAGTGACTACCAATCTCTAACAGTCTCTAAAGTCAACATTTACGAAGCTCGTTTCACTTCATATAAGCTAAGGCTCACGGCTCATAGCGTAAATTCCGGTAATATCAAAATTGCTATTTTTATTTACTTAATAAATGGATAAAAGACCATTTGGGTTTGCAACTTAATCCCCCAAAAATATTAATGTTACTTCAAGTGTACCTCTAGAGCTGAATCTTGAATGATTATAATGGGTAAATGGAAGGTAACGTTTACAAGTAGCCAAAATGTGACCAACTGTACCAAATGAATATCTTTGTTACATAAACGTTGGCATAGTACTCTTTCCTTATCCCAACTGCCAAAAATTAATTAGATTAAACAGTAGATTTTTCTCTTCATATTCATTTGTGACCATAACTCTCGGTATAATATGTTAAATAATATAACTTAGTGAAGTTTTTAATTACTTGCTTTTGGGTGATGGAATTTTGTTCAGTTGTGAGTTCTCTGGTGGAGTGTTTCCGTTGTACAGTCCTCCTCACTAGTGCATTTACAGTGACTCGTCAGGTTTGTGCAGGTATGGCCGGGCTGTGTTTGGTTAGAAACTCGCAGGAAACATACTATGGAATAAAAATAAAATAACAATATTAAAACAAATATATAAATGTAAAGATTTGTGTAATGTTTACTTGTTTAATAAGAAATGCATTAAATAAACTGTTATTAGATCGTATCTTTTGCCCTAGCCAGGTGAAGTGACGTAAAGAGAATATGGGGTTGGAAAGGGGAGGGAGGGCAGGGAGGTAGAGTGGAGGCAGGTGCTCCACTACCTGCAGTCATGGTATCCGTGAATGATGAATTATTGACACTCAATTGAGGTCTAAAATTTACTTCTATTATTTTCGTCTGCTGTATTATGCATTCATACTGTTCATGTTAAACTTTGGCCACAGTGTGAAGAAGAGGAAGTTTGAAGTTAATTGCAGTGATTCTGTACTGTATTCACATGTGTTTGTTGCTTGCTATACTAATATTATACTAACAGAGTAAATAAAGCATTAAATAATAATAAGAGTTTTGCAATCTGTCTCAGTATCAAGGTGCACAACTAATTCCCTTTCTATAAGCTATGTCTATTTCTTTATCTGTAAAGGAATCAGGGCCAAGCGAGGGTGTGAGTTGACTGATCATTGATAACATACCGTAATAAGTGTTTGACACTTGTGTCATTTAGAAATTTTCAATCAGTTGTATTTCAGACATTTTAGTTTTTGTAACCATTATGAAGGTAACAATAGGTGTAGAATATGTTTATAAATAAATTATGTGCGGTGGAGAGACTTCAGACTTCTGTCCACCACTTTTATTAAAATGGAAACATGTTGGTAACACTTGAGTGCCAATGCAACATTTCATACTCCATTCGTCTGAGGAACAACGGGAGGTTTTCTTCTGCTCTAGCATTTTGATGTAATCATTGTATCGTGGTGATGAATCGTGTATATAACCGATTTTCAATGTAATACACAATGAACTATATAAGATAATGAATAATCAATGACTACCGTAAGGCAGTTTATGTTCCATATTGACCATTCATCGCCATCTGGAAAACGAAACGTCTGTGACTGTCGCCTTCAATGACTTCACAAAGCATTTGACCTAATCGACCACAATTTAATCAACAAAGCTATCGCCTCAGGTTTTGAAAAAGTCTTATACCATGGCTTACAGACTTCCTTCGTGATCGACGCCAAGCCGTACGCCGAGGGCTGTCTCTACTTTTCAGTCATTCACCTGTAGGCGTCCGGCACCAAGATGGGACTACTTTGGCTCCTTATGCTTATCAATGATGCCATAAGAAACTCTGCTCCTGGAAATATGTCCGATTACCATTGAGATCAGGTATGTAACACTCGGTTCTGACTACACTGCCCTCCAGGAATTATTGGACAGTTTCCAAAATTGGAGCCACCAACAACCACGTCAACATCAACCATACCAAGACCATGGTTATGCATCAACCTCCTCCGACGGTGTCCCATCCGCTTCCATTACTTTAGGCCCCAACACACTCCAGGTTATACACACGTCAGTACAATTGTCAAACCCTCAGTTTCGTCTCCACGTCCTCCTCCGACTCAAGTCCCATTGGGGTTCCGCGCCCAAAGCTCCTCAGTGTTTGCTCAACATTCATACTTCCCAAGCCCACCTATGCCTCCCTTACCTGGCCTTCCTCCATAAATGCCACACAACGTAAACACATAGAAAAAAATGCATAAGGGCATGCAAAATTATTCTCTCCTTCTACTCCACATCAGGAAGCACTCAAGACACTGACCCTCTCGCTCTCTCTTACCATCACCACGACCTCATCTGAAAATTTGGTGAGAAGCTTCTGCATCATCCTCGACACCGGCTCTACTACCGATATCCTCGTCCGCACTGCTCGACACCACAACTACATCCAGCCCATATGATCTCTATAAAACAGTCCCATGTAATGTAATTATCAACAACTTGTAAACAACCAGTGTATTCACTCCCAGTCAATCTTACTTTTGCACTTCACTATGTTGAAATGCCCTGAGCATAACCTTCTCTCCACCTAGATATTATATATCATATTTGTATCACATAGTTACTTGTATATTATTTGCCCGCCATCAAGTGATTCCTCAATTATGTAACTGTACATTTTCAGCCTTCCGTCTGTCTGGTCTTTCAATAAATCGTTTATTATTATTATTATTATTATTATTATTATTATTATTATTATTATTATTATTATTATTATTATTATTATTATTATTATTATTATTATTTATTATTAATATAATTATTATTATTATTATTATTATTATTATTATTATTATTATTATTATTATTATTATTACACACACATACGTCACCATCAACCATACCAAGACCATGGTTATGCACTTCAACCTCTCCTCCGACGTTGTCCCATCACTTTCCATTACTTTGGTCCTAACACACTCCAGGTTGTAGATCTCACTAAGCTCCTCGGCGTCACCATAGACCACAAACTAAATTGGAAACCACACATCAGTGAAGTGGTCAAACCCTCCAGTTTCCGTTTTCACCTCCTCCACCGACTCAAGTCCCTCGGGTTGCTGCACCGAGCTCCTCAGTATTTACTCAACATTCATACTTCCCAGGCTCACCTATGCCTCCCTTACCTGGTCTTCCTCCTAAATGCCACACAACGTAAACACCTAGAAAAAGCGCAAAAGAGGGCATACAAGATTATTCTCTCCTCTCCTACTCCACATATCAAGCGCTCAACACACAGACCTCTCGGCTCTCTCTTAGAATCACCACGACCTCATCTGAAAATTTGGTGAAGCTTCTGTCATCCTCGACACCGGCTCCCTACACCCGAGATCACTCGTCCGATAATTGCTGCTCGACACCACTACCGCATCCAGACCATACAAGCACGAACTGATCTCTATAACAACATTGAATTCCATCGTGTAAAAATTATCAATATCTTGTATTCAACCAGTGTATTCACTCCCAGTCAATCTTATTTTTTGCACTGTCACTATGCTGAAATGTGTAGCTTGAGCTTCTCCTCACCCGGTTATTATATGTCATTTTGTATCTCTATGTTACTTTGCATATTATTTGTAAATCAAGAACCCATTCCCAATTATGTAACTGTATATTAGCCTTCCTGCCATGTCTCTTCAATAAACCGTTAGTTATTATTATTATTATTATTATTATTATTATTATTATTATTATTATTATTATTATTATTATTATTATTATATTATTATTATTATATATTATTATTATAATTATTATTATTATTTATTATTATTATTATTATTATTATATATTATTATTATTATTATTATTATTTTTTTTATATTACATCCTGGACCAAAGGAGGGTCAAGACCTATAAGGTGTTGGTCTCCTACGGTGTTCGTCTCAGCCCCAAGTCCTCTCCCAGACCCATCCTCACCACCGGATATCAACATAATCAAAAGCGACAATTTTTTCGAAAGAAGTGGGACCAGTGTTTAACAGTGAAGAACAGTGTTTAAGTCAGTGAATTCAGCACTGGACGTGCCAGCAAGAGCCCAGACCCACCAGTGAGATAAGCACCCTGGGAACCAACCACTATTCTTTGACCAGGTGTGTTAATCACTCCACGCTGGGAACAACAGGGCCGGCTACACCTGACTAAGATAACACAACACCACCTAGCAGAGTGAGGGCCAGACACCACCCCACACCACCCGGTGTCTCCATGACCACGTGAGGTACTAACACCTATGGACGAGTTACCCCACCGCATGAACACCACACCACCCAGTGCCTTGACTATGGAGGTCCTTCACATCAACACCTATGGACGAGTCACTACACCACATAGGTCACGTGACCTCAGACAGTATGGCAAAGACCAGCCTGCCATCAAGTACAAACTATAATAATTTATGCAACATGTTCCTTTCTCCTTTAGTAATGGCTTTTGTTAAGCCCACCTACCCCATGTCTTTGTATGAAATACATCATTTTGCCTTATGTATAGTTTCCTTTCGGGCTGCAGAATTTTCTTTAATAAACCGTTAATTGTTATTGTTATTATTATTATTATTATTATTATTATTATTATTATTATATATATTATTATTATTATTATTATTATTATTATTATTATTATTATTATTATTATTATTTATATTATTATCATTATTAATATTATTACACACTTGTGTCCTGACCACTATTCAGAGGCCCCATTCCTGAGAATATCAGCAAGTGCTCACTAAAAGTTACAATTTCGTCTCGAAAAGAGTTGAATCAGTTGAACAGTGATGAACAATATTTAAAGCCAATGAAATCAACGTTAAATAGTTACAGCAGAGTCATGGCCAAATTAACCTCACACAGTGAAGTCCCAGGTTCCCGTGAGACCAACAACAGCCGGCAATATGTTAATCCATCCACGTTAGAGGCCTAGGACCAGTCGAGGCTTGACCTCCGCACCTGACTGTGAAACATCACGATACCACAGGTCAGTGAGATCCCGTGACACCAGTCTATGAGGTGTTCCTTGACACTATGATGCCACGTAGCAAAGGGTAATTTCATCACCACATAACAGCCTCACAACTCCATCTGTGAGGGAGTTGCTGCCCACCATGAGGTCCCTCTTAACATTATCTGTGGGAGTTACTGCACCACATGAGGCCCTTTTGAGACCATCTGTGAGAGAGTTACTGCACATGAGGCCCTAGACCATCTGTAGGGAGTTACTGCACCACATGAGGCCTTTTAAGACCATCTGTGGGGAGTTACTGCACCACATGAGGCCCATCTTAAGACCATCTGTGGGGAGTTACTGCACCACATGAGGCCCCTCTTAACATTATCTGTGAGGTTACTGCACCACATGAGGCCCCTCTTAAGACCATCTGTGACGGAGTTACTGCACCACAGAGGCCCCTCTTAAGACCATCTGTGACGGGTTACTGCACCACATGAGGCCCATCTTAAGACCATCTGTGAGGTTACTGCACCACATGAGGCCCTCTTAACATTGTCTGTGACGGAGTTACTGCACCATGAGCCCTCTTAAGACCATCTGTGGGGGTTGCTGCCACAGGCCCCTCACAACACCATCTGTGAGGTTACTGCCACATGAGGCCCTCTTAAGACCATCTGTGGGGTGCTGCACCACATGAGGCCCCTCATAACACCATCTGTGAGGAGTTACTGCACCACACGAGGCCCCTCATAACACCATCTGTGGGGAGTTACTGCACCACACGAGGCCCCTTTTCATCTGTGAGGGTTGCTGCACCACAGGCCCCTCATAACACCATCTGTGGGGGGTTACTGCACCACACAGGGCCCTCATAACACCATCTGTGGGGTTACGCACCACACGGGGCCCCTCATACACCATCTGTGGGGAGTTGCACCACACGGGCCCTCTACCATCTGTGAGGGAGTTACTGCACGAGGCCTCATAACACCATCTGTGGGGTGCTGTGCACAGGCCCCTTATAACACCATCTGTGGGGAAATGTAGTACACCATATGAGGCCCCTTATAACACCATCTGTGGGGAGTTACTGTGTGAGGTCCCTGTTTCCTTACTTCAGATTTACTTTACTTATTCTTCTTTCCTATACTTATATACTTACTTCATATATATTATTGTATTTTCTGAATTTTATGACCTTACTTTCTCTCAATTATATCCTGTTTTAGTTATATTCTAAACCATGGATTAGTCTGGGAAACCATGTCATTCTTATTATAACACTTGTTAAACTTACAACGGTAGCCTGCCACCACCCAGACTTTTATTAGAATATGCCATATCTCATTGAACTGTTAGGTAGGGTGCTAGCGAGCTTCTAGGCACGTGAGTTATAATAGTTATTTTCTGAGAACCAATGGGTAGAAGAAATAGAGCGGTGATATTTGTAGTTTACTTATCCAATATTTATTAACATATGGAGTGAACAAGATGTTAATTATGTACACTCAGACAAGACGGGACCACTGAGGTCTTACTTTACACCCAGCAAAAGAGATCTTCATTACTCATTGCAGCATTGAACAACTGTTATATTATTTCATTGTCAATACAGATGATTATATAACGCACTCGACAAGATCCAAAATTAAGGTATTATTAAACACATCTTGTTAGTTCTACTGAACAACATGGCACTTTAACTAGCATTCAGTGGTAGTACACCTAGTTGGTGGACTCAACTCCTATAACAACGTACCACTAGTAACACCAACATTCATGGGTTCAACGCCCAACCTGGGATAACTATATTTCTGCTAATTATCCCCAATCATAGACACCAATACTGTTCAATACATATAACCAAGGTCAATGGAACGGACAAGACTGAGTCTACTGGTCGTTGTGACACAGACAGCCGAAGCTCGTTCGCTAGTCATGCCCTGGGGTAGACTCGGTGCAGTATCTTCACAGGGTTCCCTGGGTAGTCCTGTTCTCGGATTCTAATCTCGCCATATTAAAGACATCCTTCAAGGACCATCTTCCCATAGGCGGCTACCGAACCTCTGTAGTGGTGCCAACACAGACAGTGCCTGGAGATGCGTTGAGGCAGAGTCACTAGCGTATAAATGTCTAACTCAAATACTCATAACTATACGTCTGGCAGCAATACAGACGACACTTACCTTATTTGAATTACTTGGCACATGATTATTTCACTATGTTAAAACATGAACACTGACATTCACAAAATCGACTAAGTTAAACTGACTTAACATGGCGGCGGGAAACAATCGTTCACATACCTGGAAATGCGTTGAGGAAGAGTCACGAGCGTGTGAGTCTTCCTTGTGCATTCATATATATGTGAGCCTGAGGTAGTTCCGGCCTACGCATACATACCAGAAAGGCTAATTTCACCAACGACAGAAATTCTATTCAACTCGGTCGCTGTACACTCAACTATGAAAATCAGTGTCATGGATCAGGTGAATTTCTTATGTCTACTTTTATAATCTAATCAGAGATTGAGTTTGTCAGGAAAAACTGAAATGGGCGTTAAACACGCACTAACAACTCTACTTACTGGAAAACCATAAACCACAGCCAAGAAATTCTTCCTTGGGGGAGCCGTTAGGTCTTACTTTTACTTTTATCCTCTTCGCCACTGATCGGCTTGTTAGCCGCTTGGGCGATCGGTCACGTCTCTTTTCCTTTATATTCTTCACCAAAAGGTCGGCTAGCTAGCCGCCCGGGCGATCGGTCACGTCTCTGTCACGCACTGTTGGCAAATACTGGGCATGCACCGGCTCCTGAATGTACCTGAACCTGCTCCAGTGTTGGTCAAGTCTTCTCTTGAAAGAGCTCACACTCGGTGCCGTCACAACACTCTCTGGTAGATTGTTCCAAGAGTTTACAACCCTCACTCTGAAAAAGTTTGCCCTCACGGTTTTCCGGACTTGCGGCTTCTTTCAATCTTGAGCTGTGACCCCTTGTGGGGCGAGCGTCCGCCAGCTCCAAGTAAGGACACTCAACTGAGTAGTGCCCCCTGAGATGCTTATAAACCTCAACTAGGTCCCCCCTTGCCCGTCTGTAGTATAAGCTAGGCAAGTTCAGGCGCTCCAATCTCTCAGGGTAGCTGAGATGCCGAAGTGCAGGCACCAGTTTGGTGGCCCTCCTTTGAACATTTTCAACCAACTGACAGTCCCTAGCATATCTCGGGGACCAGATGGTCTTGGAGATTTTGAGTTTGACAGAATCTTTTCAGGAGATTAATGACTTTCTTAAATAGACAACTGACACTAGCTAAACTACAAGCATGAGATTCTCTGATGTTTGGGCATCAAAATAATCTAACTTCAGTAGCACTTGGAAACTCATGGCTATCCCCAAGGACGATGTAAGGATATGCCACTCATACTGACAGACTCGATGCTCACTTACTTGACAAGTTTTACTAACAATAAAGACAGTTGAAGCTTTCAACATCACTCACAATGGATCTTGAATGTTCCAACTATAACCAACATATACCACCACAGTTGCAATTTCAAATTCGGTATCTTTATACCAAGGAATAACGAAGTCTAGGGTGTACTCTAAGATTGAGAGAAAACGGAAGACTCAGACATCCTGAAGTAATGAGAAAACGAACGCCTCAGATAGGGGACTCAAATAAAGAAAGCATAGCTACATGTTTTGTGGGCAATTGAGCGTAATATGAATCGTCTGATTTTACGGTAACTGATGTGTACGACCGTGGTCATTACAACTGCACCACATGAGGGCCCTCATAACACCCACACTACACTTCGTGTTTGCTGTTCAACACCTCAGCACACGTAGTTTATGCGACCTCGCACAGAAAATTATTTTATTCTTTCATGTACTATATTGTACATATCTGAGGGCGGATTTTAAGACATTAATACTTTACATGTGTTCTGATAAGATGGTATGTGCACCCTTCTAAAATTCTTGAATAAACGAAGACACTACAACAACAGCCCAAATCGTGTAAAATTTACTGTGACTACCGTAATTGGTTACGTTCGTATAACCTCAATTACAGCCACAAAAGTCTGACAACTCTTTGAGAATGTTAAGACTTGTACCTGTAATGATGTTCAATTTAAATTATATGCATATACGCAGCCTGGACCCTGTGCTTATTTCGTACGCTTAGCCAAGCCCCCTGGTATGAAGCCTCATTATTTTGTTGAGGACTTAGGACGAGTCTCTCACTGTACCTCAAATCTTGTCTAATCCACAGATTTTGGAATCCAGTTACAGCAGTCGTAAAGTTAGCAGTACGGGATGTTAGGGGACTGTTCAGAGTGACTGTCTGGAGCACCGTCAGGATGTCAGTGTTGTTATAGTTCACAGTCAGTATGGTAGTGTTGTCATAGATCACACTCGGGAGGGTAGTGTTGACATAGATTACAGTCAGGATGGTAGTGTTGTCATAGATCACAGTCAGGATGGTAGTGTTGTGTTACGAACCCCTCCACCGATTGTCATGATCTACCTACCCAGCACTACGAACCACGCCATCTATTGTCTTGATCTACCTACCCAGCACCACGAGCAACGCCATCTAGGGACGAGACACGAGTATGACTCGTCTTAGTTACCACTCCGGGGTTTCCCTTCTCCATATCCTGGTTGTTGCGTCACTTCCTCCAAGTCTTCTTTGTCAGCTCGAATTCGAGGAGAGAGCACTTGGCTCTGGGAAGTGACCACAGGATCACCTATCCTGGAAACCTACGGCACAGTGACTACCTACCGTCTTCTACATTACTCAGCCTTGCTCGTCAGCCATCTCAGCTCCTCACTTAAGTATTTGTAATCTTGTATTGCCTCCCCCACGTCCACTTGCTTCAAATTATCCTATGTAGTATTAATATGTATATACTGTTAATGTTTAGGTTAAGTATGGTTAAGGGTCAATTATAGATAGCTGAATGTTTTGTTAAGGAATTTATGGTACTTTATTATACACAACAAAAGCTCTCATCCTTTGTCTACCCTTTTATAGTCCGATTGTCTTTGTTTTTTGTTGCGTTGTTACCTGTTGGGATCTGGGTAGACGTTTAACTATATTATAAATCCCCAACTCGTAACAGTTGTCATAGATCACAGTCAGTATGGTAGTGTTGTCATAGATCACACTCAGGAGGGTAGTGTTGACATAGATCACAGTCAGTATGGTAGTGTTGTCATAGATCACAGTCAGGATGGTAGTGTTGTCATTGATCACAGTCAGGATGGTAGTGTTGTCATAGATCACAGTCAGGATGGTAGTGTTGTTATAGATCACAGTCAGTATGGTAGTGTTGTCATAGATCACACTCGGGAGGGTAGTGTTGTCATAGATCACAGTCAGTATGGTAGTGTTGTCATAGATCACACTCGGGAGGGTAGTGTTGACATAGATCACAGTCAGGATGGTAGTGTTGTCATAGATCACAGTCAGGATGGTAGTGTTGTCATTGATCACAGTCAGGATGGTAGTATTGTCATAGATCACACTCGGGAGGATGGTATTGACATAGATCACAGTCAGGATGGTAGTGTTGTCATAGATCACAGTCAGGATGGTAGTGTTGTCATAGATCACCTCAGGAAATTAGTCATCACTAGTCCACAGTCAGTATGGTAGTGTTGTCATAGATCACACTCGGGAGGGTAGTGTTGACATAGATCACAGTCAGGATGGTAGTGTTGTCATTGATCACAGTCAGGATGGTGTTATAGATCACAGTCAGGATGGTAGTGTTGTCATAGATCACAGTCAGGATGGTAGTGTTGTCATAAGATCTGATCGGTATGGTAGTGGATGACATAGTCACAGTCAGGATAGGTAGTGTTGTCATAGATCACAGTCAAGGATGGTAGTGTTGATAGCAGATCACAGTCAGGATGGTGATGTTGTCATAGATCGTCGGATGGTGAGCTGTTGTCATAATAGATCACAGTCAGTATGGTAGTGTTGTCATAGATCACAGTCAGTATGGTAGTGTTGTCATAGATCACAGTCAGGATGGTAGTGTTGTCATAGATCACAGTCAGTATGGTAGTGTTGTCATAGATCACACTCGGGATGGTAGTGTTGTCATAGATCACAGTCAGGATGGTAGTGTTGTCATAGATCACAGTCAGTATGGTAGTGTTGTCATAGATCACAGTCAGGATGGTAGTGTTGTCATAGACCATAGTCAGTATGGTAGTGTTGACATAGATCACAGTCAGGATGGTAGTGTTGTCATTGATCACAGTCAGGATGGTAGTGTTGTCATAGATCACAGTCAGGATGGTAGTGTTGTCATAGATCACAGTCAGTATGGTAGTGTTGTCATAGATCACAGTCAGGATGGTAGTGTTGTCATAGATCACAGTCAGGATGGTAGTGTTGTCATAGATCACAGTCAGTATGGTAGTGTTGTCATAGATCACAGTCAGTATGGTAGTGTTGTCATAGGTTACAGTCAGGATGGTAGTGTTGTCATAGATCACAGTTAGAATGGTAATGTTGTCATAGATAACATCAAAACAACGATGGAGGTGTTATCTTAAACTAAATTGTATTCATGATTATACTGATATCATAGACCTCACCCAGTGTTTTATCACATGCCATCCTGGTAGTGTGATAAGAGAGACTGCATTAGTATACAGATATCCTCTGCAACAGTGAAAACAATTACACACGGGTGTTAACTAGTCCTGGCAGCTGAAGAAACTACCGAAACTACTAGTGATGCGAATATTACCTTCTGGTACAACAGCTGAGCAAACCACCACTTGCTGCCGACGCCCCACAAGATAAATTAATACACTAAACATATGTTCTGTATAGACTAGGTTAAGGATGGCTGTGAGTTGCATCAGGAATCAACACACCTATTTTTGTTTAACAGTTCTTAAGGTTATATCATGTTTAGCTTTATATTTAGACAACTTTTTAGTTTACTACGACGGAGTTCAACAACTGGAAATAATTGAACATCATTCGAAACAATGACGTGAAACTGGAAATTAATACAACATTATCTGAGACATACTTCATAATAGTAAAACAAGGAATTTTTCTAGGGACAATTCATTAAAACATAGAATCAGTAGGGCACATACTAATAACAATGACAAAACTGAGATATTTTTCGAAAATTAAATGCCAAAGTGCTAAAACCCGAATCAAGAGCTTTAAAATTTCGAGTACTCGGAATCGAGTATGACAATCATCCAACTATGATACAATGATATGAGTTATTAAGGATGACACTTTCGTTGGTGAACTCTGATGTGACTCGAAAGGCCGTTACGGGACCGGCAGGGCCGTCCACAGATGTTGCACGTGTGGAGGGCTACATCTAGTGCGGGAGGGGCGGCGGCAGCATTTTTCCGGAGCTGGGGCTTGTCTGCTTCAGCATACAGCAGGGCTAACCCGAAAGTATTAACAGTTCGTGTGGTGCTCCTCCAAGCGTTACAACGTGGAGTGATCGTCTCCCAGATTAAGGGGTCGATTTAGCCCTTTTCAGGTTTGTCTTACACAAGAACACAACACAAGAATGGAGGAAACTGCAGCGGGCCTATTGGCCCATACTGGGCAGTCCCGTTTACACCCAATCCCTATTGCTCATATAAGCATCCAACCTATGTTTGAAGCAGTTCAGCGTATTCGAGTTAATGATGATATTTGGTAACTTGTTCCATTCATCCACTACTCTGTTTCCAAACCAGTGTTTACCTATTTCACTCCTAAATCTAAATTTGTCTAATTTAAAACCATTGTTACGAGTTCGCTCCTGGTTGGATAGTTTAGTACCTTAGTAATGTCCCCTTTGTTTAGCCCTGCCTTCCACTTTTACACCTCTATCAGGTCGCCCCTCGCTCTCGTCTCTCAAGGGAGTGCAAATTAAGATGCTTTAACCTGTCTCTAAACTCAAGGTTCCTAGTGCCCGGGATTAGTCTTGTCATTCTCCTCTGAATTCTTTCAAGGATTCTATATCCATTCTGTAATCGGTGACCAGACTGAACTGCATAATCCAGGTGTGGTCTCACAAGAGCAAGATACAGTTTTAGGATGACCTCGCTAGTCTTGTAACTAACACTCCTTTGTATGAACCCAAGTACTTTATTAGCCTTGTTACGAGCAAAAACACATTGTTTACTTGGCTTAAGGTTCCTACTTATCATTACTCCTAAATCTCTCTCGCCGTCGGATTTCTCTATGGCATCGTTGTTCATCTGGTATCTGGTTTCCCTGTTTACATCTCCTATACTGAGTACTTTACATTTGTCCACGTTGAATTTCATCTGCCATTTTTTAGACCATTCGAAAAATTTGTTTAAGTCTTCCTGTAGTTTTGCAGAGTCCTCGTCAGATTTGATAACACGTCCTATTTTAGTGTCATCAGCAAATTTACTTATGTTGCTGTCTATGCCGATATCTATGTCGTTTATGTATATAATAAATAATAATGGTCCAAGTACTGAGCCTTGGGGAACTCCAATTGTGACGTTGCTCCAATGGGACTTAAGGCCGTTAATGCTCACTCTCTGTTTCCTGTCCTGTAACCACGCCCTAATCCATTTAAGGATGTCACCTTTGATGCCATGAGCTTCTACCTTTCTAATTAGTCTTTCGTGGGGGACTCTGTCGAAGGCTTTGCTAAAGTCGAGATATACCCTATCATAATTGTGCCCCTCGTCCACCGATTCGAAAACTGATGAAAAGAATGTTAATAGATTAGTTAGGCAAGAACGTCCGCTTGTGAAGCCATGCTGGGAATCATTGATCAATCTGTGCTTCTCCAGGTGATTTCGAATAGAGTTTGAAATGATTGCTTCCAGTAATTTGCCTACTGTTGATGTTAGACTGATTGGGCGGTAGTTAGAGGATAGTGATCTATCCCCCTTCTTGAAAATCGGTATTACATTCGCTATCCTCCAGGATTCTGGTACTACACCTGTTTTTAAGGACATGTTAAACAACTTTGCTAAGGGCATACTAAGCTCTTCCTTACATTCCTTTAATACTCTGGCAAATATCTCATCGGGACCAGGTGACTTATTAGGCTTTAGTTTGTCTATTTGCTTACTAACATCGTTACTAGTCACTACTATCTCACTTAATTTGTTTTCTTCACTATCTCTGAATAGAGTCGGTGCCTCGGTATCATGTTTAAATTTTCGGTGGTGAAAACTGTTGAAAAATATTTATTCAAAATATTGCTCATTTCTCCGTCGTTATCAGTGAGCTCGCCGAGGAATCTGACCGTATTGGTCCAATCTTTTTCGTGTTTTAGTTTGATACATTTGGTAGAATCCTTTGAGGTTTGTCTTCGCCTCCCTTGCTATCCTTACCTCATTATTCCTCTTTGCTTTCCTTATCTCGGTTTTAACCCTACTCGCCAATACCCTATAATAGTCCCGGAGGTGAATTTCGCCACGATTTATCCTTTTACCTATAGCCTTCCTTTGGCCAATGATGTTCTTTATATAATTATTTATCCATTTAGGGTCATTGTTGTCTGATCTGAGTTTTTTGTATGGTATGTTCTGCCTTTGTGCATTAAGTAACTCACTATTTAAATTGTCGTGGAACTCAGCAATCTCAGATTTCATTATCAGGTTGGTGTCATCTGTCAGGTTCACTGCCAAACGCGACACCCCCTCTCTCAGCTGCCTCTTTAAACTGTCAAAGTTTGCCCTTCTGAAATCTAGTACTTTAGTGGAATTTTCCTAACGTCTTCCCTGAAAATCTAACTGGAATCGAATTTCTTTGTGATCTCTGTTTGCAAATTTGTTCCCTACCTCGACATTGCTAATGAGGTTTTCTCTGTTCGACAGAACTAAATCGAGTACATCCTTGTACCTTTTCCGTTGCCCGCCAGCGTTACATTTACTATTTGTTAGGTGATTGTAAAATAAGCCGCTTTGGCAGTCTACTGTCTTCAATGAGGGTAACATGGCCAGTCTAACGTAGTTATTCAGGGTTAATGGTAGCCTCGTTGCTCCTACATTTGGTGTCAGCGAGAATACTGGCATTTGTTCTCTTGTCTTCCCAGCGAACTAGGAGGATGGAACGTAGACTGTGTTGGTGAATGTTTTCAATTGCCTTGAGGTGCCTCCTGTATGTGACCTATGTCTCGCTGTCATATAGCACTGTGGGGAGGAGCACTGGTCGATATACATGTAACTTTGTAGATCATTCCAGCTTCCTACAGCTGAAGACATGACTACGGATTCTGCCAAAGGCTCAAGATTCACATCGGATCCGATACCCGGAACCATACCTAGGCATCTGTCTTTGTAGTCCGTCCATGTGTCGAAGCATTCTGATGGAGAGTCGATGTATATACTGTTTTGGTGTCACAGTTTATGACTCATTAGTATAAAAGCAGAACATTGTCTAGCTGTTAAGAAAATATGTCTGGGTATAGAAGCATCAAAGAGAGTATAACTGTATCTGGATATACTTGTCGGAGAGCTACAGTGTGGAAGGTTGACGTGTGGCTGCTGTGTGGGAAGGTATTAAATATCTAGCTGCTGTGAAGAGGAATATGTCTCGTGTCTGTGTAGACTATAAGGGGCTATATAATGCTAAGGGTTTGTTTAGATTGTCATAACATGTCAAGCTCCTTTACAGATGTAACATTGTGTGATGAGTCATAATATTCTTGAGGGTTATTTAATGACATGATTAGTTGTTGTGGTCTAGCTACAGTGTCAAGGTTGTAACATAGGTAAAAACATGTATGTATGTATGTAGGTTAGGTGAGGTATGTATGTATGTATGTATGTATGTATGTATTGTGATGTCCGTCCCTGTTATCCACAACATTGAGTAGAGGCAAAGTTGACAATTAAAAAATACAGATTGAACAATCTAGGGGTTAAAATACGTGGATGCAGCTAAGTAAGGAGCACACACACACAAGCATCACTGTTCGTGACAGACAAATTTAAGTTATGAAAGCGATAAGAAGATTATCATGTAAACTGAGTAATTTAATAACATTTATATTAAGCATGGATTAAGATAGTTAATTAGGTACATTGAATAACACGAGTAAAACAAAATAAGCAATTATCAAAACAAAAGTAACAACTAAGCATTTGTCAAAACACTCCAGAATATTACCCAATTATTCTTATATTATACATTAAATACACATACAATATACAGAACAACAACATAAAAACCTGATAAAACTGGCAGCTCAGGTAGCAAGTCTAGGTTGCGAAGGACCAACCACAAGGAACCAGGGATTACCGCCGTAGTCCACTACCATAAAACCATCACAACACCACCAGCAGTAGTCCTAAATACAATTTCTCGTCCACAGCCCGAGAGAAGAATTGAATTGAATTGAATTGAAACAGTTTATTTAGCCAGAAAAACACAGATACAGAGTGGATAATAATAACAATATTAACATGGCTGAGCCAGTTGAGAACCTGAGGTCCCTGTAGGCACCTGATATATACTGTACATTTATCTAAAGGAAGTATTATGTAACATTTAGTATCATGTGGAATAGTACACATAGAATGGGTTAATAATAAGAACATCTCAGTATGTTACTGCGATTATCACTTCAATATTTAATCATTTTATTTAATTATTACTATTATTATTTTTTTTACATTTATATTATAAGTATTATACATAAGTTAAAGTGGAAGTAAAAAACATAAGTATAATGAGGAAGCAGAACAACATGGGTTGCACAGTGTTAAGGTTCAACAAGAGGACAGAGCTGTCAGGATTATGTCTAGTTGGCAAATATTTTTATTGTAATGGTAATTTTTTTATCTATTTACATGATAATTTCCGATACAACGGTTTTGATGGTACAATGAAAGCATGTATATATATAATAGGTATTACAAGAATTATTAATACTTAGATAATAGATATTTTTTACGAGATGATTTATAGGAAGGGAGCGTAGTCTTTGCTCGGATGGGTGGGGGTAAGTTGTTCCACACTTTCACACTGTGATATTTTATGGAGGCCTGGAACTGAGAGGAGCGCATGGGGGGTGGTCTTAGGAGCTCTGGGTGCTTTAAGTTGTATCTCTGATTATTCTGGAACTGGAAATAATTACAGTGTATTGTCAAGCAAGTGATTGATAGATTTGTAAACAAAGAGGGCACAGCAGTAAGTGTTAATATTTTCGAATTTTAACATTATCAATTTCGCAAATTTTTCGTTTGTGTGA
Organism: Homarus americanus; assembly: GCF_018991925.1. Lineage (NCBI taxonomy): Eukaryota > Metazoa > Arthropoda > Malacostraca > Decapoda > Nephropidae > Homarus > Homarus americanus. The sequence continues at coordinate 274,523 of NW_024735518.1, read as the reverse complement.
TCTGTTTTTTCAAGTAGGTCATTGTCTGTACAACTCTCTTTTGTGCAGTAACCAAGGATTGGCTTTTTGAAGAGCCAGAGGCCCCCCATAGTGTGTGACAGTGCATCAAGTGTTGGTAAACAAGATCATGATAGATTTCTTTCATTGCTGTGAGAGAGAGTGAATGTCGAGTGTGATACATGATACTGCACTGTTTATTGACTTTACTGTGAATGGCTTGCATGTGGTTTCTCCAGTTAAGTTTCTCATCAACATTAACTGCGAGAAATTTAGTATTTTGTTAGCGTTTGAGGACTGTATTACCAAGGTACAGGGGTCCAAGTGTGAGGGTAAGTTCTTCCTACTGTGAAAGATCATGCAGTGGGTTTTCTCAAGGTTTAAGGTAATTTTTATTACGTATTACCCAGGTCCTGAATTAAGTCAATTCAGTGTTCATAGTTCTCATCAAGGAATGGAGGTCTGAGTTGCTGGCATAGAGAATACTATCGTCTGCAAATAAATTGTATTTTATGAGTGCGCTGGCGTGGACTATGTCATTAATGTACAACAAAACAGCGCTAGACCGAGAATGGAACCTTGGGGGACGCTATACAAGATTGGCGAGGAGTCATACTGCTTCCTGTTGGACAGATATGAAGTAAACCAATTGTGGGATAGGCCCCTAACGCCGTAATGTTCAAGCTTTGAAAGGAGGATGGTATGGTCGACAGTATCGAAGGCTTTAGAGAGGTCCAAGAATGTATCGGCTGTGAACTGACTGTCATCAAAGGAATTTAAGTTGTCATTAGTAAAGGATAGCAGAACATTCTCAGTCGACCTTCTCGCTCTAAATCCAAACTGGGAGTCTGCAAGGATGTTACTGATACTGCAGAAGGAATTTAGTCTATCACATGCTAGCTTCTCCAGTATCCTACTCAAGGCTGGGAGGACTGATATAGGGCGGTAATTTATGAAGAGACCTTTGTCCCTAGAGCTTTTATATGCTGGGTGAACTTTAGCAATGTTTAGTTTATCCGGAAAGACACCACCAGTGAAGGAGGAGTTACAGATGTGTAGAACAGGTGGGCTACTTTCTTAATGATGCTTATTGGTATATTGTATTCGCCTGCTGCTGCATCTTTGGACATTTTTATGATGGCCAGTAATTCATCTGCTGTGACAGGGGATAAGAACAGCTCATTTTGCTGTCTGTCTTGCAGGTAGGCTCTAAATTCCTCATGGTGATCAGGGATGCTATCTGCAAGATTTTTGTCAACATTAATTGATTTAGTGATATTTTTAGTTTGGGAACTTAGTCAAAAACACCTGTACCTTATTACCTGTCTACCTTGTGTTGTTGTCTCACCTGTACCATGTTACCTGTCTACCTTGTGTTGTTGTCTCACCTGTACCATGTTACCTGTCTACCTTGTGTTATTGTCTCACCTGTACCATGTTACCTGTCTACCTTGTGTTGTTGTCTCACCTGTACCATGTTACCTGTCTACCTTGTGTTGTTGTCTCACCTGCACCATGTTACCTGTCTACCTTGTGTTGTTGTCTCACCTGCACCATGTTACCTGTGTACCTTGTGTTGTTGTCTCACCTGCACCATGTTACCTGTGTACCTTGTGTTGTTGTCTCACCTGTACCATATTACCTGTCTACCTTGTGTTGTTGTCTCACCTGTACCATGTTACCTGTCTACCTTGTGTTGTTGTCTCACCTGTACCATGTTACCTGTCTACCTTGTGTTGTTGTGTCACCAGTACCATGTTACCTGTGTACCTTGTGTTGTTGTCTCACCTGTACCATGTTACCTGTCTACCTTGTGTTGTTGTGTCACCAGTACCATGTTACCTGTCTACCTTGTGTTGTTGTCTCACCTGTACCATGTTACCTGTCTACCTTGTGTTGTTGTGCCACCAGTACCATGTTACCTGTCTACCTTGTGTTGTTGTCTCACCTGTACCATGTTACCTGTCTACCCTGTGTTGTTGTCTCACCTGTACCATGTTATCTGTCTACCTTGTGTTGTGTTGTCACCTGTACCATGTTACCTGTCTACCCTGTGTTGTTGTCTCACCTGTACCATGTTACCTGTCCATTATATGGCGTGACTCGAAAATATTACACTATACTTATATGTACAATAACGTTTGTGCTTGCAAGTGGACGCTTAAATATATTTTTTCCTTGGGGGAAGAAAAACCCGCTGATGACTGATAAAACAAAATTTGTGTTAGTTAAAAAGACTATTAATAAGTTTTATACATCAAAGCAGAATCTTCCAGCAGGTCTTCTTTGTGTCATTTGTTAAATTATAAAGACTAATAGACTTGAAAGTGAGTTGATGAGACAAAGTCACTCGCTAAGTTCATAATCGAGGGGAAAGTTGAATTTATTTCTCTAAGTATATAAATTGTTTGGCTATATATATATATATATATATATATATATATATATATATATATATATATATATATATATATATATATATATATATATATATATCTTGATAAAATCACACGGGAAAATGGAAACAACGGAGCACCTTAGCTTTCGTCTTTATTCAAGACATCTTCAGAGGCAACTGGACTACATGGACAGAGAGAGGCTTAAATATACAGGGTGACCTTAAAAACATGAGGTCAGGTCATAATGATGTCATCCACTAATCCCCACACCAACACACACGTAGAGGAGCTTAAGAGAAGGGGGGTGACGTGACTAGTCAGGTCAGGTCAAAAATAAGGGACCCACTAAATAACTATCATACATCTAGATCAAAGGTTTTCAAAACATTTTTAACCTTGGGCCACTGACAAATAAATTTATGTAACATATTATCAGTTTTGAACTGACCATCAATAAGGTTTATTGATTTTAATTCCTTAATCAAACTAGCTTCAACCAGAAGTCTTTCTGTGACACAAGATGATTTAAATACTTCTAAGCTTTTTTCCCAAGCAATGGGGTGATTATTATTCCTAACATGAACGAACAAGGCACTGCTTTCAGATGCTGTTCTGATATTATACTTATGTTGTTTCATTCTGAGCTGCAGTGTTTTTCCTGTTTCTCCTACAAGGTCACCCTGTATATTTAAGCCTCTCTCTGTCCATGTAGTCCAGTTGCCTCTGAAGATGTCTTGAATAAAGACGAAAGCTAAGGTGCTCCGTTGTTTCCATTTTCCCGTGTGATTTTATCAAGATTTATCTTATCCACGTTTTCATTGTGGATTTATGATATATATATATATATATATATATATATATATATATATATATATATATATATATATATATATATATATATATATATATAAAGTAAATCACTGTAGATGCGCGTGATCTGGGACAGAGTAGGTTGGGTTAGATTAGTGCAGGGGTAGTTGGGACCATTAGATTAGTGCAGGGTAGGTTAGGTTAGATTAGTGCAGGGTAGGTTAGGTTAGATTAGTGCAGGGTAGGTTAGGTTAGATTAGGACAGAGTAGGTTAGGTTAGATTAGGGCAGAGTAGGTTAGGTTAGATTAGGGCAGAGTAGGTTAGGTTAGATTAGTGCAGGGTAGGTTAGGTTAGATTAGGCAGGGTAGGTTAGGTTAGATTAGGTTAGGTTAGAGTTAGAGTTAGATTAGGGCAGTGTAGAGTTAGGTTAGGTTGTGATGGTGGGTTAGGCTAGATTAGCAGGGGTAGGTTAGGTTAGATTAGTGCAGAGTAGGGTAGGTTTAGATTAGTGCAGGTAGGTTAGGTTAGATTAGTGCAGAGTAGGTTAGGTTAGATTAGGCAGAGTAGGTTAGGTTAGATTAGGGCAGAGTAGGTTAGGTTAGATTAGTGCAGGGTAGGTTAGATTAGGATTAGGTTAGATTAGTGCAAGGTTGAGATTAATAGTGAAGAAGTTAGATTAGTGCAGGGTAGGTTAGTTTAGATTAGTGCAGGGTAGGTTAGGTTAGATTAGGACAGAGTAGGTTGGGTTAGATTAGTGCAGGGTGGGTTAGGTTAGATTAGGGCAGAGTAGGTTAGGTTAGATTAGGGCAGAGTAGGTTAGGTTAGATTAGTGCAGGTTAGGTTAGATTAGTGCAGGGTAGGTGAGGATATTTTGTTGGAATAATTAGTTTTTATTTCATACGTTTGATTAATTATAATAATAATACAAATACAAATAGTAACAACAACTTAAATTAAGAGATCAGTCTACGGGCTTACACATTTGTTCCCAAACCGTGTACTTGGTCTGTTATAATAATAATAATAATAATAATAATAATAATAATAATAATGACTAATAATGACTATTATTATTATTATTATTATTATAACAGACCAAGTACACGGTTTGGGAACAAATGTGTTAGCCCGTAGACTGACTCTTAATTTAAGTGTGTGATAATACACTTAAGTAATATAATAATACACAGCTTAAGGTACTACTTTGTGTCCATATCATACATTAAGTTGTCAATCTTTTGCAAGGATTCCCAAGTTTTGTTAAATTGGCACATTCTGAGCCGCTTCATGATTATGTAGACAACATTATAGTGAGGGAATGAGGTAGAGGGAAGGTGAGAGGTTATAGCGAGGGACTGTGGTGTCAATAAGGGATGGACCCAGGGAGAGGTTGTGGCTATTTCGTAAGTAGCGACACATAATTTTGTTGATAGTGTCATGTAGAGCACAAATCATTAGCTCATCTTGACATCAATTGTATTTTAATTAAAAGTATTTTTATTTAACTCTAAAAAAAAATAGTTTAATCCCCATATAAGAAATAAACGTTTAGCAAAATAGCCAGATGACAGATGGCAGCACGTTCTTGACCCTGGTATAATGTATGTGTGTGTGTGTGTGTGTGGTTATGTGTGTGTAATATTAATAATAATAATAATAATAATAATAAAAATAATAATAATAATAATAATAATAATAATAATAATAAAAATAATAATAATAATAATAATAATAATAATAATAAAAATAATAATAATATTAATAATATTAAAAATAATAATAATAATAATAATAATAATAATAATAAACGGTCTATTAATACAGTTGCAACCGGTGGCTGAAAATATACAAACTTACATGTGGAAGGGCTGATGCATTTTTAAACCTTGGCTAATAAAAACTTCCTAATTATAGTATACTTGGAATATTTGTATTTTTTAAATATAGTTTTATGGAACAATTATTTTCATTTGGGGAGATTACATGAATATATAAGAGAAGTCTAATATTTTATCAAGACAAATTGTGTGCACCTACTGACTCACTCTCGGGTTGCAGGGTTAACAGGTATACATTACTACCCGGGTATATTACTGAGTTAAACATTTATGATACCCTGCTGTAATACCGCAGGTGTGAGTAGTGATAAGGAACACAATTCTTCGCATAATTTAATCTGAACTACTTGAAGAAACTAATGATGAAAATGTTGCAATTATTTGTTTATAAGTGGCGCTGTGGGTAATACATTTATATAAACTTTAAATACTAATGATATTAGCAGAGAACTTAAGACTCAAATTTTTCTTCCTTATACAAAGCTGGTAAGGAATAGCCAATCTCTCCCTCCAGCACCAACAACCCTAAATAGTGAAGTGTAAGTCGCTAATAAACCACATTTAAAACAGCGAACTTTACCAGAAATTTTGCCGGGTGGACACAGTTTCGGGTGAGATGATGCCTCGTCCCTCCCCAGATAGAGGTCCTCGGGCCGAAAAATTGCTACTCAAGATAAAACTGAATAGTTCCTAGGTTATAGTATTACCCTCATACCTCAGTTCTTATTTACCACAAACGCCATGTTGAGCCTCCCAGTCGACCTTCAGTTCACAACAGACTTTCTCTCAGAGTGAAACGCTGTTCTGAAGGTAAAATATCCGACTCACCCACTTTGGAGACTCATGAATCCCTTTCGTCAATAATCGGTAGTTTTTTTTAGTTCACTTATTAATACTAACATTTACTTAATGTGGCTGAATAATCAATGGACTTTTGACAGGTTTCTGTCTGAACCTTCATTGCATTTTCTCTGCTTCTTCCCCTAATTTTATCTTACTCTCTGATGTCTTCTTTCCATAAACAGCGAATACCCAATCTACAGTATCGAGTGTGATGAAATAGCGGTAATGTATCCAATACTCTGGGAAGCGGTGCGACTCACAATGTGTTACGTTAATGGGTGCTTAACAGGGATTATATTAAGGTTCCTCCGACTATAGTATGCTTGAGGTCTTTGCCGGTAGGTACATCCAGGAAATAGATCAATCAGTTTATCTGTGAAGGCAAACATGATCACTTCTGCAGAGCTGCTAGCACTTATGACATTGGGATAAGACTTCTCACACACGTAAATCATAACAGGAGGTGGCCTCTGCTCGCACCTCCCAGTAATATACTGCAGATGCTTGATGAATGTTCCCTGTCACGCTGTCACTGGTGGTACCTTGCTGCAGGCTTATAGCAGACAACGGACCAGTAGCCATTTTCTGTATGACGTCCAAAATGAATTGGTTCAACACCCAATACAACTATAGTTTGACCGGACAGAATGGTAGAACAGAGCTTCCACAACACCCTCAGGTATTATCTATACAGTAGTCCACTTCACTAGTACGTTTATAGAGTTCGTCATAAAAACGCTCCACAAATCATTATCTTTTAGATATCCGTTTTATTGCTGTTTCAGTTTGACTCCATAATGTATATACTATTCCGAGTTTCCTTCTGTCGAATGTTCTACAACCTGTTCTGATGAGGAAGACAGCACCCTGTGGACCGATATAGCTTACAACATGTCGCTGTAAGCAGTCATACTGGCTTGGTAGAGACTGTTCCTGCGGGATAAATACTACTACATTGCTGTCACTCAGAATCGAGTATGACGATGATCCAGCTATGATACAATGATATGAGTTATTAGGGATGTACACCTATGTTGGTGAGTTTTGAGGTGACTAAAGAGGCCGATTCGGGACCGGCAGAGTTGTTCACAGATGGTGCACATGTGCAGGCCTACATCGAGTGCGGGAGGGACTGTGGCAGCGTCTTTCCGGCGTTAGCGCTTGTCTGCCTCGGTTTGCAGTCGGGTTAACTTGAAAGTATTAACACCTTCTCGTGTGGTGTTTCTCCAAGCATTACGATGTGGAGAAATCGTCTCCCAAGTGAGGGGGGTCGATTTGACACTTTTCAGGTTTGTCTTAAGACTATCCTTATACCTTTTCAGTTGCCTGCCGGTGCTACGTTTGCTATTCGTTAGGTGACTATAAAGTAGCTGCTTTGGCAGTCTACTTTCGTCCATGCGGGTAACATGGCCAGTCCAGCATATTGTAGATGTTCATGGATAATGGTATTCTCGATACTCCTACAGTTGGTGTCAGCAAGAACACTGGCATTGGTTCTCTTGTCTTCCCAGTGAACTCGGATGATGGAACGTAAACTGCGTTGGTGAAAGTTTTCGAGTGCCTTGAAGTTCCTCCTTTATGCGACCCATGTCTCGCTGCCATATAGCAGGGTGGGGAGGACCACTGCTCGATATACGAGTAACCTTGTAGATAATTTCAGCTCCTTACAGCTGAAGACACGGTTTCAGAGTTTACCAAAGGCTTGAAATGCACATCTGATCCGATGCTGAATCTCTTCATCAATGTTTGCTGTGGTGGACAGGTGGGAGCCGAGATACCGAAAGTGGGTAACATTAGAGAGGGTAGTACTGCTAAGCTGGATGGATGGTGGAGGTGTGTCTGAACCAGGGGCAGGTTGAAAGAAAATCTGAGTCTTACGTACAATCACCTCAAGGCTGAAGTGTGCATACGCGTCTGTGTAAGTGTTCAGGATCTCCTGTAGGTCGCGTTCAGTGTGTGCAACAAGAGTAAAGTCGTCTGTATACTGAAGTTCAGTAATGGAAGCTGCCGACACCTTTGTTCTTGCCTGGAGTCATCTTATGTTGAAAAAACCCTTCATCCAGTACTCGAGTAAGAAAGGCAGCCAAGAAAATGGAAAAGAGAGTTGGTGCAAATACACACCTTTGCTTAACCCCCGTTTGGATGGGGAAGAACTCAGACTGGGTGCCATTGTGCAGGACACTGATGTTCATGCCCTCGTGGAGTTCCCTCCCAATGGTTGAGGGTCCACCAGAGGGCTTCCCTGTTGACCGAATCGAAGGCCTTGGTTAGGTCAATGGAAACCATGTACAAATCACGACGCTGTGCTCTGCACTTTTCTTGTATCTGATGGACAGCAAAGATCCTGTCAGTGGTGCCACGTTATGGTCTAAAGCCACATTGAGATTCTGGGAGGAGGTGCTCCCCCTCAGGAAGATGTCTGCTTAAGAGGACTCGGGCAACAATCTTGCCAGCTACAGACAGCAGCAAGATCCCGCAGTAGTTTCTACAGTCTGACCGGTCTCCCTTGTTCTTATAAAAAGTGGCGATAGAGGTGTCTTTAAGAGCTTGGGGGATTTCCTCTTTTTCCCATTTATTCTCCGGGAGAGAGTGAAGACGGCTGGTAAGCAGAGGTCCTCCTGCTATATACACCTCGGCTGGGATTTCATCAGGCCCTGAAGTTTTGTTATTTTTCATCTGTTTGATGGCAGTAGCTACCTCATCCAGGGATGGAGGATAGCTGAGGTGTGTCAGCTCTGGGTGTTGAGGGACCTACTAGGTAGTCATGACATCCACATCAGTGTTTCGGTTGAGCAGTGAATGGGAGAACTCTTTCCAGCACAGAAGGTGGCCTTCATCGTCTTTAATTATGGAGTTACCATGGGATGAACGGAGGGGGCTGCACCACGAATGATTGGCCCATACAATGTTTTCGTGGAATTGAAAAATTCGCTCATCTTGTGCTGATCAGTGTCAATTTACGGGCCGATTAGTTTGGCGTCGGTAGTGGGGAAATTTCTTGAATCGATTATAGCATAGCATCCGATCGCATTTTGAGAAAAAAATTTATTCTACGACTCTCAACATGGATTTACAAAGGGAAAATCTTATCTAACAAACCTGCTGACGTTTTTTAGGAAAGTCTTCGAGGTCGTAGATAATGACGAAAATTATGATGTTATTTTCTGAGACTTTAGCAAAGCGTTTGACAGAGTACCGCATCAGAGGCTTCTGAGAAAAGTTAAGGCTCAGGGTATCGAGGGAAAAGATTTAAATTGGATAGAATATACGCCGTAGATGGTGTTAAATTCTGAGTGGGCTGTGTAACCAGTGGGGTTCCCCAGGGGTCAGTACTGGGCCCACTCTTGTTCATAATCTACATAAACGATCTAGATACTGGGATCAGCAGTGACATAAGCAAGTTTGCAGATGACACCTAAATAGGGGGGCAGATTAATTCAGTGCAGGATGCAAATGCACTACAGGAGGATTTAAATAAACCGCAGCAGTGGTCAGAAAATGGCAAAAGAAATTCATCACCAGCAGAGTACTTAATATTGGAAGAACAAATACTGACAATGTATACAGCCTTAACAATATCAACCTAGAGAAGTCGACTTGTGAAAGAGACCTAGGGGTACTTGTAAGCCCGGACCTTCGGCCTAGAAAACACTGCGTTAATGTTCGAAATATGGCAAACGGAGTATTAGGTTTTATATCTAGAAGTGTAAGTAACAAGAGTGCAGAGATCTTATTGCAACTATATCTTGCGCTAGTCAGGCCGCACCTCGATTATGCGGTTCAGTTCTGGTGCCCTTATTATAGAATGGATATCAATTCACTGGAGTCGATGCAGTGAAGAATGACAAAAATGATTCCGGACTTAGAAACCTTCAATAATAAGATAGGTTAAAGAAACTAAACTTGCATTCCCTAGAAAGACGAAGAGTGCGGGGAGATATGATAGAAGTATTTAAGTGGGTGAAAGGAATCAATAAAGGCGATATAGATAAAGTTCTTATAATATCCGAGCAGGACAGGACTCGTAGCAACGGATTTAAGTTGGATAAGTTTAGGTTTAGGAGGGAGATAGGAAAGAACTAGTTCACAAATAGGGTAGTGGAAGAGTGGAACATGCTTAGCAACTTTGTAGTAAGAGCTGGAACGCTGGAAAGTTTTAAAAGGAGGCTAGATAGATTCATGGATGATAGAGAGTGGTAGTAACTCCCGACGGGAGCTGCCATGCACAGGCCAACCGGCCTATTGCAGACTGCTTATTTTCTTATGTTCTTATGTTCTTATGTTAATTCACAAACGTTCCTTTTATGTGATCAGCACACGTCCCCTGGTTGAGGTGTGACCTCAAGCCTAGCAACAGTCAGCACATGTCCCATGGGTGATGTGTGAACTTATTCCTATCAACAGTCACCACACATCTCCTGGGTGAGATGTGACGTCAGTCCTATCAATGGCCATCACACGTCCCCTGGGTGAGGTGTGACTTCACTCATACCAACAGCCAGCAGATATCACCTGTGTGAGGTAAGGCTTGACATACCAATACCCGGGCCTTGTCAACTAGGTTACACACGAGAGATACATATTTTCGATTCTGGTTTATTAACCAATTCAAATGACCAGAATAGGGTGCTTGTATGGTTTTGTACCCAACAAAAACGAACATTTAAAAACAAAAATATCACGGAAATGACAGGCAGCTGGGATATTTTCCCTTCACTGCAATTCTAGTTCCCATGTATCCGATGATGACTGTACCACAGATATAATTTCCATTTTTAAAAACACATGACACGAGGTTTCGCTGTATTCATCCAGGAAAGTTTGATTTTCTGGAACATATAAAAAAAATTACTCGATTATTTACTTACTATGAATTATTCTGTAATTTTCATTTGGGGAAACATCACTTCAGGAGTAAAACAAAATCATAGACATTCAATAAGTAATTATAAAAATAAATCTGATATATTTGTTTGTATGTTATCTTGCGTATAATAATTTTCATACAACTGTGGAAGACGTACAGTGGAGACTCAATTATTCCTCTCTCCTTTATGAGGGTCCAACAGGTCCAGCCCCTTCCTGTCCCTCATATTTACTTCTTCATAATGGTCCCCTAATTCCTTCCTTTACCCATTATTACCCTATAATGGTCCCTCAGGTCTCTCCCTTAACACGCCTTTTTTTCATGAGGGAAGGACACGAGGCCCCTCCTATTTTCCTTTCCTCTCCAGTAGGACCTCATGGACTCGGCCTCTAACCATGCCTACCATTGTACTGCACTCTCCTCCTGATAAAGAGTTTATCCTCGTGTAATAAAATAGTTGATTATTCCAACAACAAGATATTTCTTTACGCTGTGTTTTGTCTTGGAGAGAATTGTTGGCTACGGAGAATTTCATGGCTTTTGTTTATTAAGCTAATATGGTGAATAATGAGAAAATAACACGTGTGGCCGAGTTACCATCAGCCCCCATCTGTCATAATCCATAACAATTTATATCTTAAAGTCATATTGTTATGATGAATCTTCCGCCAAGGGCCAAATTGGGTAAGTAATTTTACTCTCTTTCTTCCTATCTTTGTCTCTTTCTCTCTCTCTCTCTCTCTATCTTTATCTCTTTGTCTCTTATCTCTCTGTCTCTTTGTCTCTCTATATCTCTGTCTCCTTTTCTCTCTCTGTCTCTCTCTTTGTCTCTCATATCTCTTTTTTTGCCTCACTCTATCTCTGTCTCTTGTCTCTCTATCTATAGCATGTCATCTATGTCTCTTTCTCTATCTGTCTCTTTGTCACTTCCCACACACACACATATTCTTCATATTTCTTATTTTATAATTTTATAGTATACAGTATAGTATTATCGTTATCTCCAAGCCACGTTACAGTATGATAATGATGCACACTTGGAGCGCAGACTCCCCCAGTTTTTCCGACTTCCCTTTCGATTTTTTCCCAGTGAGTCGAAGATCACAAAAACGAAAATTGATGATCATTAAATAAGAAAGGGTTTTATAACAAAGTGAACGATCGTTAAATGAGGTATACCATGAAAGGTGGAAGCTTAGAGTGAACAAGACTAAGACTTAAGATAATTATCATTTCATATTTATAGGGTGTCGCAGAAAAAATGTACCTCCCATCCTCCCTTCCCCCAAACTCACTGTGTCTCAGGGAGCAGGGACATTTTTTATGGAACACCTTATACAATATTCCTATTCAGAGTGAAGATTCCTTTCCGTATCTTGGTGTAGAGTTTAAGATCAATGGTAAGTCAGGTGCATGTATAAAATATGTTAATAAGCAAAGGTATTAAGACTTTGTTTAGTGTTTTAAGAATGTGTAGAAGTCTCCACCTTCCTATTCATGTATACAGTCAGGTTATTTTTGTAAGATGGTGGCACCAATACTGACTTATGCATGTGATGCTTGGGGTAATGGATACTGTTGAACGTATGCACCTCATAATGTGTAACATGATATTTAGATACTGTTGAACGTATGCACCTCATCATGTGTAACATGATATTTAGATGCTGTTGAATGTATTCAGCTCATATGCGTAAGCTAATTCTCAGTGTAAAAAAGCAGTACACCAAATAGTGAAATATTGTATGAAAAGTTTAGATTGTAGCGAGGACAGTCTGTACTTTGAAATATTCTTGGTTGTAAGATTTATGCATGAGTCACACCTTGAGGTCCCCCTATGATATGGTATATCTTGACTTTAGTAAAGCCTTCGACAGAGTTCCCCACGAAAGACTATTAAGAAAAGTGGAGGCTCATGGCATTGGAAGAGATATTCTAAAATGGATTAGTACGTGGTTACATAACAGAAAACAGCGAGTGAGAATTAACGGCACTAAATCCGGTTGGAGTAACGTCCCAAATGGAGTACCCTAAGGCTCACTACTTGGACCATTATTATTTTTTATATACATAAACGACATAGATATCGGCGTAGACAGCAACATAAGTAGCAAAGGGGCAAAATAAAAAATCATACTACTGTACTTCCCGTTTCTATTATCGCCTTCTCTCTCTCATCTCTTCTTCCGTGGCAAAGTCATTTGCCACTCTACTTCATCATCATAATACTCCTTAGTCTGTACTCACCCCTGAAGATGTGAATTACACGAAAGAGCTTGGGAACTTCGTGTTTTCTTGTTTCCTATGTGGTTATCAGCATATATATATCAGGGGTGAGTACAGACTAAGGAGTATTATAATGATGAAGTAATGGCCTTGTTACGTGGAAAGCGTAGTTTCATAACGAAGAGGAGATCCAGGGAAAACACTCATTTCTCTTAGACTAGTCTTCAAAACCCAGAGTTCAATTAATTTTTTTTTTTAAATTAAAGAAACCATACCCACACACCTGCAATCCTCGGTTGTTTATCAATTTACGTGTGTTAGCTGTAGGGCAGCATATATTGATAAAACAAAAATATATTTGATAACTTGCATCCATGAACACTTGGGCCGTTCCGTTCGAACAGGCCAGTTAATCACACAACCACCACATTCAGCTATCCGTAACCACGCCCACCAACATGACCACTCGTTTTCGCTGTCTGATTTCTCAGTTCTTGGCAGGAGCAACTGTGGGACGGACCTCCTCATTATGGAAGCCTTGCATCAGTATAAAGTAAAGCCATCCATTTGTGATATGGCTTCCTGCTAATTGTTGTGTTTTTCGCACTAAGGCTCGTCTAAATTAAGGTAATACCCCCTGTATATTTTTATTTCCCATTTTTTCCTGATTTTAGCTGTGTACGTAGGTTTCTCGTCATTTTTGTCGGTTTTAAATTGGAGCGTTCTTTCTTTAAATTTTGGTATAATGTTACGTTTTCATTGTATATCACCTGTATTAGAAAAAAATGTTTACTCGGCTCTGATGATGGAAAATAATTTTTCCGAAACGTTAGTGATTAAAGAAACCCAACTTTATTTATTTATTTATTTATTTATTTATTTATTTATTTATTTATTTATTTATTTATATTTGTGCGTCTTAAGTGAAATTTGCTTGTTATTAAATTCGAAAATATAAATGGGTTTTAAATTTTGTGACGTGCTCCATTCTATCAGTGTTTGTCTTGGCGGAGAGTAAGCTACAGTAACATGTAGTGCTCTCTAAGAATCCCCAATAATGGAACGTTCTCAGCAGAATTTGCATTTCATTGATTTCAACTTTTATCTTATAAGATGTTTGAACTCACATTGGATATATACGACTGCATATTTTTCATATTTTTTTTATATTTAGTAACTACTAGCTCTTAGGGAACTCAAAGAAGATATTCGCAGTAGTTTAAAAACCTACCAATATTTATGTCATTACCCATTTAAGGACAATAAATTAACTTAGGACATGATGCATGGAATGCCTTATTAAACACAATTTTAAGTATAATTATGCTTAGAATAAACAGTGAATTATATGAAGATCAAAATGGATTTAGAAAAGGAAAAGGAACAACAGCAGCTTGATTTGGTTTGAGAATTTTAAGGGCTTTAAGGGCCTATGATATTATTTCTCTATTATTATTATTATTATTATTATTATTATTATTATTATTATTATTATTATTATTGTTATTGTTATTGTTATTATTATTATTATTATTATTATTATTATTATTATTATTATTTTATTTTTTTATTTTTTTTTATTATGGTTTTTACCAATGACGGCAATAGACTGGACGAATAGAAGAGATTATGTGATAGACGAGTAATGGAGAGGTGAAAGAGAGAGAAATATAGTGATGGGTGAACTGGTGAAAGGTGATTATGATAGACTGATGAGTGATGGAGAGAGATGGGTGATGGAGTGGTGAAGTGATGGAAGTATGGTGGTGAGCTGTGAGGGGTGGGTGGTGAGCTGTGAGGGGTGGGTGGTGAGCTGTGAGGGGTGGGAGCTGTGAGGGGTGGGTGGTGAGCTGTGAGGGTGGGTGGTGAGCTGGGAGGGGTGGGTGGTGAGCTGTGAGGGGTGGGTGGTGAGCTGAGGCAGAGGGGTGGGTGGTGAGCTGTGAGGGGTGTGGCTGGTGAGCTGGTGGATGATGAAAAGGTGTGGTGCAATAACACTGACTTTGATAAAGGTAACTGGGGTGACAATAACACTGACTTTGATTAAGGTAACTGGGGTGCAATAACACTGACTTTGACTAAGGTAACTGGGGTGACAATACAGACGGGTAAGGAAGAGAAACCATAACAAACACGTGATATCTCAAAATGTGGTAAGAACTGATCAGGTTAACGTGGTGTTCTCGTAAAAGAAAAGGTCTAACTTGTATTTTGAAGACAAGGAATACAGTATTCTCGAAATGTTTTATTCGTTTATCACAAAAGAATACATGCACTGTGCCACTACCACCAGCTGTATCGTGCACAATAGAATAAATGAATCCTAAAGACTATCAAGATGTGACCTGCGTTGTGGTAACAAAACTCAAAATACCCTCACTCCGGTTAGGACACTCACAAACGTGTGGTACGCTGAATACGGATACTTCTATGTAGCTCGGAGGAATTATTTCATTCATTTTTGAAAAAGCTTGACCTTAACGCTTTAGAATTGGAGGATTTTAACATTATAACCTACATAGTAGCGCCTGCAGCAAGCCAGCTCCAGAACTTACGACAAGTTAGTAGAGATTACTGGTGTGTACTAGACAATCATTATAACGTTGATTACACGAGCAATTGTAGCAAACAAGAAGTAAAGAGTACAGTTTTAAGTAACAGGACAGTGAGGTGTATGTTAGACTGTGTGTAACAGGACATTGAGGTGTATGTTAGTGTGTGTAACAGGACAGTGAGGTGTATGATAGTGTGTGTAACAGGACAGTGAGGTGTATGTTAGTGTGTGTAACAGGACAGTGAGGTGTATGTTAGTGTGTGTAACAGGACAGTGAGGTGTATGTTAGTGTGTGTAACAGGACAGTGAGGTGTATGTTAGTGTGTGTAACAGAACAGTGTGTGACAGTGAGATGTATGTTAGTGTGTGTAACAGGACAGTGAGGTGTATGTTAGTGTGTGTAACAGTGAGGTGTATGTTAGTGTGTGTAACAGACAGTGAGGTGTATGTTAGTGTGTGTAACAGAACAGTGAGGTGTATGTTAGTGTGTGTGTGTGTATGTGTGACACAGAGGTGTATGTTAGTTTGTGTAACAGGACAGTGAGGTGTATGTTAGTGTGTGTAACAGAACAGTGAGGTGTATGTTAGTGTGTGTAACAGGACAGTGAGGTGTATGTTAGTGTGTGTAACAGGACAGTGAGGTGTATGTTAGTGTGTGTAACAGGACAGTGAGGTGTATGTTAGTGTGTGTAACAGGACAGTGAGGTGTATGTTAGTGTGTGTAACAGAACAGTGAGGTGTATGTTAGTGTGTGTAACAGGACAGTGAGGTGTATGTTAGTGTGTGTAACAGGACAGTGAGGTGTATGTTAGTGTGTGTAACAGGAGAGTGAGGTGTATGTAACAGGACAGTGAGGTGTATGTAACAGAGCACTGGGTTGCATGTCAATCTCTCCTCAAAAAAAAAAAAGAATCAAAACTTAAACAAAACCAGAGATACAGCAGAGGTAAACAAAACTGATGTCTGGTTGATGTCATCTTACGTATGAAGTTTATAAATATTGGTCGTACAGATACTACTAAGTCGTCGCCAGTACCCTCTGAGGCAGGTATAGTACTTGAGCAGGAAGGAGTTGTTGAAAGGAGTAAGAGCTTCATTAGTGGCAATAACTGTCTTTTCATATATGTTTATCTGGGTTGAATGAAAGAGAGTTGAATGGTGATATTTAGGGTGGAAATTCGTGGGATGCCTTTGATAATTAGGACGTGACAAACATAAATATTATTTAAAAGAAATATGAGATCGATCAGGGAAAGATATAGTTGGTTTCGTTGGAGAGAAATGCTGTATAATAAAATGTGGACATGTGTGTGATGGGTAGATGGAAGTCGCGTGTAGAGGAGCACAGGTTAATTGATTCTACATTACCGCGAGTTAGATTGAAATGGGAAGAAAAATGGGTTTATGGAGAGAGTAATGGATGTGACGGGTTGAAAGGATGGAGTGGCATCCGAACTGAAGTTGAAGTGAAACGTAGGGTCATTATATCTCTAGTTTTTGGCCTCAGGTCATTATATGGAGAGGTCTTGCCTCGTGACAGAAGTTTGGATGTTTTATGCGGATAATAGATTAGTGTTTTAGATTTAAGTGAATTTCAGGTTAATGGAAATGATTTTTGAATATTGCAAAAATGATTATTAATTAACGAAATCAAAATACGTGGCGTTTGAGACTTTAATCTATGGTAAGATGGTGAGACGATGGAGAAGGTCTGGAACCTAAAATACGTGTACGGAGGACCTCATTAGTGACGCTGGAGAGATGGATGCTAATAGCCTGGAAGAAGTCCTTAACCTCAAGTTGCTGTCAGTCAATGGAAATTTCTGAGTTATAAGGATATGAGTTAAGTATGGGGGAGTATTCTGGTAAATATAGCTCATAGCTCAGATTACTGTGATGTGTGAGAGAAAGACCAAGGTGTTGAGCTATAAAATGAATGCATCGAGTGAGATATTAAACAGTTATGGATGGAATGGTGACACTATAGTGAGGAAGATGTTGGTGATAGTGTAAGGGGTTATGTGTTTCCGTGGGAATTGAATGTTATATTTAAAATGTAGTTATGAAAATAATCATTTAGCATAGTACAGTTGCCTCCACAAGAACGTACCACGACCGAGGAGTGTGTGGGGGAACATTTATTAAATGTGGCACCTCAGCACCGTAGTCATTGGCGTGAAACCGTGGACTACCCTGTATGCCAGTTCCCTGTATTACAGGGTTCGTTTATCTGTTTTCCTTCTTTATTGTTTGTAACATATCACAAATAGGGTGATTTCACTGCTTCGTGTCAATTCATTCACCCATGAGTACGGGAAATGTACATGAAAAAAATAGGACGCCATTTTTTCTAATGATTACAGTATCACATGATAATGGCTTCATCATCATCACCATCTAGTAATACATAGCCCAGCCATCAGCTTCACTTTTGGTACGCCTGTTATACAAATTTTGGGCTAAAAGTGAATATTTAAGAGTTCAGATAAACACTGGTTTTAGGTAAACTTTTTGTTTTATTTTGTGAATACGTGACGCAATAGGCTTAGTGCTTTGTGGGTGATCAAAAGAAGTCTTGATGACTGTCATCAACAAAAATTGCGGTGTGGCTGTCTTTAAGGTCTTCTAAGTCATATCGCTGGCTCCAGTCATTCGTCCACTGAGCCCGACGTCGATTATTTGGTGGGTGTAAGGTAAGGTGGAGGTATCAGTGGTGATATTGCCGGGGTGAAAGTCCATACGACCATAACCAGCACCGTGGAACTCATCAAGAGCCACACGGGTAGCTTCATAGGCCTCATGGCGCTGCTGCACGCCTTAGCTGGGGTCATTGAACAGTTTGGAGAGAGTTACTCTCCAGTAATACTCCACGACAATGGAGGGTGGTTCTGTTGTGTAGGACGCGGGACTCATTTTCGTTTGTCTCGCCGGTACGGAGAATCTTGACCAGTTGTTGTTGTTGAGATTATCGGACCGTAGTCCGACACGGGCCCTTGCCTATAGGCGGCCCGTTTGGTGGTTCCGGCTGGAGCTCCTGGAGCAGCCAGACCGGATTGGGATTGGAGGTTGTCCTACTTGCAGATATGGAAGGATATTGCAGGTTGCAAGTGTGAGTGGACCCCCGATCAGTGGACGCTTACCACCAACCCCCACTCTAGGACGTGGTCAGTTTCGGAGTGGCGCGCCCCCCGAACTGGGGTCCGCACTTGCTGGGAGAGGATACTTTTTAAGCTATCTGGGTGGTGGGTATCGTGTGATGACCCGGAGAAGGTGGTGAATGTGGTTTGTTTGGGCCTTTCGGGTTAGAGTGGCCGGTGGTGTTGTGTGTGCTTCTTGGAAGTTTTGGGTTCTCTTTCGGAGACTTTGTGTGACTTCGCAGTCGAGGAGATAGTGTTCAAGTGGGTTGGCTGCTGGCTTCTGACAGTAGGTGCATTCCATGACGTCATTTCCGATCATCTGCCAGGTGCACTTGTACCCTAGTCGTAGTCGATGAAGGCTGACTTGGGTTTGTCTTGGTGTTTTCTTGTCCGCGAAAGGTGGTTCCCCTTTAGTAGCCGCCAGGTACCATTTGGCTGATTGGGAACCAGCGTTGAATGCGTGAAGGAAGCTCTTTTGGATGTGGAGCTTGCTAGTCTTTCTGAGGCGATTCTTGATCTTTTGCACACTTGCTGGAACTTGAATGTGTACGCTACTGGAGCGTGTGGCTGCCTTGGCTGCTTCGTCTGCCACGTCGTTTTACCCGATCCCTACATGACTGGGAATCCAGTGTAAGACGACTGGGCGGTTTTATATTTGGAATTTCTGTAGCTGTGCGAGGATCGAGGTTATGACGTGGACGTTGTCTCTTGGTTGACTGTGTTGCAGCGCCTGCATGGCTGATTTCGAGTCCGTGTGAATTATGATGGAATTGTTGTGTTGTGTCGCAGCGTGTTGTAGGGCCTTTGAGATTGCTACCAACTCTGTTTGTAGGGTGGAGCAGTCATTAGAAAGTCTCCATCGGAGGGTCTGACCTTGGGTGTAGAAGGCCGCTCCGGATGTATGATGTTTTGGATCCACCGAGCCGTCTGTGAAGTAGGATGCTGCATCAGCCGGTGTCTCGGTGGCTATGGCTTCCAGAGTTATTCTTTTGAGGTCCTCCTTCTGGAGGTTGGCCTTACTATCACCTAGGTCGGTAATTTTGAATGTGGCTGGTGGAGGGCTCCATGGTGGAGGAACTACTTAACCATTGTCTCGTATGTCTTGGTTGTTCTTGATGAGTGTTTCTGCTTGCAGGTGTCGGATGACATCGCTTGCCTCGTGCGACCAGGTGGCCCCTCGCACTCTGTGGTCGAGGTGGAGGGAGGCACTAGTTCGCGTTTTGGCAGCTGTGGGCATATCTGATCTACAGATATTGGCGAGGAGACCGGCTGTCACCTGCTTGACTCGTACTGCCAGGGGTGGTAGTTCAGTTTCCATTTACAAATTGCAAATTCTGGCCCACATGGGTGCTCCGAGCATGGTCCTGAGAGCATTATTTTGGATAACTTCTAGCTTAGCTATCTGGTCTTCTCTCAGTCCAATGAGTGCTGGAGCACTGTAGTCTACCAGCGATCTGATGGCGGCCGTGTAGTAGGCTTTGAGCACATGAATGTTCGCTCCTGCGGTTGTGCTGGTGAGCGACCTCATGATGTTGTGTCTGCTCTTCGTCCTGTGCCTGAGATACTCGAGTTGCTGCTTGAAAGTGAGTTTCTGGTCGAACCAGATTCCAAGACACTGGTGGGTGTTGGTCCAGACTACCGGCGTGTTTTGTATGGAGAGCATCGTGTCTGGTGTGTCTGTGCAGATGGCCATCGCTTTCGACTTGGCTGGATTTATCTTGAGTCCAAGTCTGTTGCACTCCTCTTCTATAAGTTGGAATGCTTGTTGCGTGTTGGCTATTCTGTTTGATCCTCTTACTATGAGCTGTAAGTCGTCTGCATAGCATAGGACATATCGTTGGGCATGGTATGGTGAGACCCAAGGACGCAAACGTTAAAGCCATCTTGTCCTTCCCCACTCCAAGGACGAGGAAGGAACTCATGCGCTTCCTGGGGATGTGCGGCTACTACCGTCGGTTCTGCAGTAACTTCTCCAGCGTGGCCGGACCCCTCACAGACCTTACCAGTTCTGCGGTCCCTTTCCTCTGGATCCAGAGGTGCGACCAGTCTTTCCACCGCCTCAAAGCCTTCCTTGCCTCCAAGCCTGTAGTCCACCCCCCAGACTACACCTTGCCCTTCCATCTGCAAATCGACGCTAGTGGTGTCGGAGTGGGGGATGTGCTCCTACAACCCGACCCAACCACTGATGTCCTTCACCCTGTGGCATACTACTCCGCCAAGTTGAAAAAACATCAGACCAACTACTCGACCATAGAGAAGGAGGCCCTGGCTCTGGTGTTGGCAATAAAGAAGTTTGAATGTTACCTCCAGTCTTGCCCACAACCAACCCTAGTCTTCACCGACCATAACCCACTCACGTTCATCCAAACCAACAAGACCTCCAACCAGCGAATCCTCCGCTGGGCTCTCCTCACCCATCCCTATAATCTACAAGTCCGGCACATAAAGGGGGTGGACAACCTGATTGCAGACTCATTATCCCGAGCTCCAGTGGAAATGCGACAACCTGCACAACAAACTGGTGATCATGAGAAATTGCCAGGGACGGGAGGGGCTAAGAGGGGGGGGGGTGTTAGAAGGGGTGTAACAATGTCACGAGTTTCCCGCCACCTGAAAGTTCCCGCCAATTTCGAGTCAATAGTATGAAGGCCTTAGGCCCGTTTGCGACCAATGAGAAATCCTATGAGGCGTGAAGTTATGAAAGTTGTGGCATCTCTTGTGGGCTGACGCAATTTGAAAAGCGGACTCTGTGTTGGAATTTTGTGTAGGGAGGTGTGGGACGTCTGTGGGGCGACATGGCAGGTATTTGGGTGTATTCAATATGGTAAATCCTTAAGTTCCCATTTGCTGTGAGATACGTGGTCCCCGTTTAACTAGCTAGGAGCATAGGTTTATTATTTTGAAGTGTAGCTGTTAAACCCTAATATAAAGTATTCAATAAATACAGTAACCATTAATAAGAATCCTAATTCATCCTTCCCTTATTGAGAAAGAGTGATGTGTTATAAATGTCTTGGTGTTATGCAGTAATACGATGAGTCCTGTGTAATAACTATCCTATATTTCCCCTCTGTGGCGTATTGTATCATAGTCCCCCTAACCAACTTCCCTGAGTCTCCCCTGGTTGGTGTGTGTGTGTGGGAGGGCCAACAGTAAGCCTATGTCAACAGCCGACCGCAACCAAAAACAATTACCTCCCTCACTCTCTCCATCTCTCACGAGTATAAGAACATAAGAACATAAGAATGGAGGAAACTGCAGTGGGCCTATTGACCCATACTGGGCAGTCCCGTTTACACCCAACCCCTATTGCTCATATAAGCATCCAACCTATGTTTGAAGCTATCCAGCGTATTCGAGTTAATGATGATATTTGGTAACTTGTTCCATTCATCCACTACTCTGTTTCCAAACCAATATTTACCTTTCACGCCTAAATCTAAATTTGTCTAATTTAAAACCATTGTTACGAGTTCGCTCCTGGTTGGATAGTTTGAGTACCTTCGTAATGTCCCCTTTGTTTCACCCTGACTTCCATTAATACACCTCTATCATGTCGCCCCTCACTCTACGTCTCTCGAGGGAGTGCAAATTAAGATGCTTTAACCTGTCTCTGTATTCAATGTTCCTAATGCCCGGGATTAGTCTTGTCATTCTCCTCTGAATTCTTTCCAATGATTCTATCCATTCTGTAATACGGTGACCAGAACTAAACTGCGTAATCCAGACGAGGTCTCACAAGCGCTAGATATAATTTTAAGATGACCTCTCTAGTCTTGTAACTAACACTCCTTTGTATGAACCCAAGTACTTTATTAGCCTTGTTACGAGCAAAAACACATTGTTTACTTGGCTTAAGATTCCTACTTATCATTACTCCTAAATCTCTCTCGCAGTCGCATTCCACAATGGCATCGTTGTTCACCTGGTAACTGGTTTCCCTGTTTACAGCTCCTATACTGAGTACTTTACATTTGTCCACATTGAAATTCATCTGCCATTTTTCCGACCATTCGAAAAATTTGTTTAGATCTTCCTGTAGTTTTGCAGAGTCCTCGTTAGATTTAATAACACGTCCTATTCTAGTGTCATCAGCAAATTTACTTATGTTGCTGTCTATGCCGATATCTATGTCGTTTATGTATATAATAAATAATAATGGTCCAAGTACTGAACCTTGGGGGAGTCCACTAGTGACGTTGCTCCAATGCAATTTAGTGCCGTTTATGCTCACTCGCTGTTTCCTGTCCCGTAACCACGCCCTAATTCATTTAAGGATGTTGTTACCTTTGATGCCATGAGCTTCTACCTTTCTAATTAGTCTTTCGTGGGGGACTCTGTCGAAGGCTTTGCTAAAGTCGAGATATACCACATCATAATTGTGCCCCTCGTCCACCGATTCGAAAACTGATGAAAAGAATGTTAATAGATTAGTTAGACATGAACGCCCGCTTGTGAAGCCATGTTGGGAATCATTGAACAACTTGTGCTTCTCCAGGTGGTTTCGAATAGAGTTTGAAATAATTGATTCTAGTAATTTACCTACAATTGATGTTAGACTGATTGGACGGTAGTTAGAGGATAGTGATCTATCCCCCTTCTTGAAAATCGGTATTGCCTTCGCTATCCTCCAGGATTCTGGTACTACACCTGTTTTTAAGGACATGTTAAACAACTTTGTTAAGAGCATACTAAGCTCTTCCTTACATTCCTTTAATACTCTGGTAAATATCATATCGGGACCAGGTGACTTATTAGGCTTTAGTTTGTCTATTTGCTTACTAACATCGTTACTAGTCACTACTATCTCGCTTATTTTGTTTTCTTCACTGTCTCTGAATAGAGTCGGTGCCTCGGGTATCATGTTTAAATTTTCGGTGGCAAAAACTGTTGAAAAATATTTATTCAGATTATTGCTCATTACTCCGTCGTTATCAGAGAAAGAATAGCAGGAATAAGTAATATAAAGAGTAAGAGTAAGTGAAAGAAGTAAGAATAAGTAAAAAAAATAATAAATAAATATAAAGAATTAAAAAGACAATAAAAGAGTAAATTGTTAATAGGAAGTAGGCGACGAAAGGAAATTGAGTGTGTGAAGGGGGGGGAATGAAGATGGGAAGTGGAGGGTGTGAAGGGGTGAAAAATGAGGAGGGGAGGGGGTGTGGTGTAAGGCATGAAGGAGCAGGTGATGTGTTGAAGTGGAGACGGGACTGAGAGAAGATTGTGTTGGTATGAAGTTGAAAAGAGTTTGGATTGGAGGAGACGAGTAGAAGAAACAGGTGTGAAGATTGTGGGAAGCCAAAGGAGAGGTTAGGAGCTGGGCAACAGGAAATGGAAAATGTCACAAGGTAGAGAGAAACTGACCAATACACAAATAACTGATAAAGCAATATAATAATTACGGTAATAATAATAATAATAAAAATAATAATAATAATAATGATAATGATTAATTTTATTATTATTATTATCAACATGGAGATCGGTGCTAATAAACGTATCTGAAGAATCGCATCTTTTGGGCCATATCACAGCAGCCTGACAGATGGGAAGCACACCCACTATAGGTTCACTAGGTTACACCATTATTTGTGACATTATATTATTATCTTATTACACCATTATTGTCTTATTTCATGTTATATTCTCTTCGTTATTGTTATTTCTCTGCTTCTTTCTCTATATTTTCCGACTAGTTTTATGTTTTTGTTGTTCACTCCTTTCCTTTACAATCTCGTTATTCTCTCTCCTATTATCCTCAACTTTATCTTATTCCATCTTTACTCTTTCATTCTTTTTGACGTTTTCTTTTATTTCATTAGTTTTTCTTGGCTTTAATCCTATTTTATTATTATTATTATTCTATTTAGTCATCTTGTTATTTTTTTCTATACCTCATTTATTGAATTTTATTAATTATTGCTGTTTTGTTTTTGTTTTTGTTTCTGTAGTTTCTCTCCACTTTTGTTTTATTGTTTCCTTGGTGGTTTTCTCTTTATTCACATTATTTTCCTGATTTCATTATTATATATATTTTTCACTGACTTCACTTTTTATTTTGAGGTTAATTTTCCTTCTTTTCTTGTGTCCATTATTTTTGTTTTTTTTAATACACCGTCCCGACGCTGCCCCCGTTGATTCCTTTTTTGCTTGTACGCTTGAATCTTGTTTTGATTCCTTTCTTGTCCGATTGATATCTTGTTTTGATTCCTTTCTTGTTTGGTTGATATCTTATTTTGATTTATTTCTTGTCCAGTTGATGCCTTGTTTTGATTCCTTTCTTGTCTGGTTGATGTCTTGTTTTGATTCCTTTCTTGTTTGGTTGATGTCTTGATTCCCTTCTTGTTTTGATGTCTTGTTTTGATCTTGTCTAGTTGATGTCTTGTTTTGATTCCTTTCTTATCTGGTTGATGTCTTGTTTTGATTCCCTTCTTGTCTGGTTGATGTCTTGTTTTGATTCCTTTCTTGTCTAGTTGATGTCTTGTTTTGAGTCCTTTCTTGTCTAGTTGATGTCTTGTTTTGATTCCCTTCTTGTCTAGTTGATGTCTTGTTTTGATTCCTTTCTTGTCTGGTTGATGTCTTGTTTTGATTCCCTTCTTGTCTGGTTGATGTCTTGTTTTGATTCCTTTCTTGTCTGGTTGATGTCTTGTTTTGATTCCCTTCTTGTCTGGTTGATGTCTTGTTTTGATTCCTTGTCTGGTTGATGTCTTGTTTTGATTCCCTTCTTGTCTGGTTGATATCTTGTTTTGATTCCCTTTCTTGTCTTGTCTAGTTGATGTCTTGTTTTGATTCCTTCTTGTCTTGTTGATGTCTTGTTTTGATTCCTTTCTTGTCTGGTTGATGTCTTGTTTTGATTCCTTTCTTGTCTGGTTGATGACTTGTTTTGATTCCTTTCTTGTCTAGTTGATGTCTTGTTTTGATTCCCTTCTTGTCTGGTTGATGTCTTGTTTTGATTCCATTTCTTGTCTAGTTGATGTCTCCTTTTGATTCCCTTCTTGTCTAGTTGATGTCTTGTTTTGATTCCTTCTTGTCTGGTTGATGTCTTGTTTTGATTCCTTTCTTGTTTGGTTGATATCTTGTTTTGATTCCTTTCTTGTCAAGTTGATATCTTGTTTTGATTCCTTTCTTGTCTGGTTGATGTCTTGTTTTGATTCCTTTCTTATCTGGTTGATGTCTTGATTCCCTTCTTGTTTGGTTGATGTCTTGTTTTGATTCCCTTCTTATCTGGTTGATGTCTTGTTTTGATTCCCTTCTTGTCTGGTTGATGTCTTGTTTTGATTCCCTTCTTGTCTAGTTGATGTCTTGTTTTGATTCCTTTCTTGTTTGGTTGATATCTTGTTTTGATTCCTTTCTTGTCTAGTTGATATCTTGTTTTGATTCCTTTCTTGTCCGGTTGATGTCTTGTTTTGATTCCTTTCTTATCTGGTTGATGTCTTGATTCCCTTCTTGTCTGGTTGATGTCTTGTTTTGATTCCTTTCTTGTCTGGTTGATGTCTTGATTTGATTCCCTTCTTGTCTAGTTGATGTCTTGTTTTGATTCCTTATCTGGTTGATGTCTTGTTTTGATTCCCTTCTTGTCTAGTTGATATCTTGTTTTGATTCCATTTTTGTCTAGTTGATGTCTCCTTTTGATTCCCTTCTTGTCTAGTTGATGTCTTGTTTTGATTCCCTTCTTGTCTTGTTGATGTCTTGTTTTATTTCCCTTCTTGTCTGGTTGATGTCTTGTTTTGATTCCCTTCTTGTCTAGTTGATGTCTTATTTTGATTCCTTATCTGGTTGATGACTTGTTTTGATTCCTTTCTTGTCTAGTTTATGTCTTGTTTTGATTCCCTTCTTGTCTGGTTGATGTCTTGTTTTGATTCCATTTTTGTCTAGTTGATGTCTCCTTTTGATTCCCTTCTTGTCTAGTTGATGTCTTGTTTTGATTCCCTTCTTGTCTGGTTGATGTCTTGTTTTGATTCCATTTTTGTCTAGTTGATGTCTCCTTTTGATTCCCTTCTTGTCTTGTTGATGTCTTGTTTTATTTCCCTTCTTGTCTGGTTGATGTCTTGTTTTATTTCCCTTCTTGTCTGGTTGATGTCTTGTTTTGATTCCTTTCTTGTTCGGTTGATGTCTTGTTTTGATTCCCTTCTTGTCTAGTTGATGTCTTGTTTTGATTCCCTTCTTGTCTTGTTGATGTCTTGTTTTATTTCCCTTCTTGTCTAGTTGATGTCTTGTTTTGATTCCCTTCTTGTCTGGTTGATGTCATATTTTGATTCCTTTCTTGTTTGGTTGATGTCTTGTTTTGATTCCTTTCTTGTTTGGTTGATGTCTTGTTTTGATTCCCTTCTTGTCTAGTTGATGTCTAGTTGATGTTTTGATTCCCTTCTTGTCTGGTTGATGTCTTGATTCTAGTTGATGTCTTGTTTTGATTCCCTTCTTGTCTGGTTGATGTCTTGTTTTGATTCCCTTCTTGTCTAGTTGATGTCTTGTTTTGATTCCTTTCAACATACCATCGCTATAGTCCTGTTGTCTTTCTTCGTTCTATACATTCTGTGTTTTGCTGTTTTCTCTTTAGCCTTCCCACCTCCCCCTTTCATTTTGTTTTTTCCTTATTTTTTTTTATTTTTTCATTCCCCTTGTTTGTTTGGTATTTGCTCGTCTCTCTTCTAATTTCTTTTTTTATTCTATTTCTTTTATGTTTCGTTATTTTTGTTTTAATTTGTTTTATCTACATGATTTTTTGATTTTTTTTTTTTTTTTAGATTTGTTTCAATGTTTTTTCTCAATTATTAATTTTTCCCTTCATTTATTTTTTCTCAATAATGTTTTTTTTCTCCGTATATTTTCTTTATAATTTTCTCACGATTGTTATTCTTTTTTATTTATATTTTAGTTCTTATTTTCTTTTTTCCTTTCTCTACAGTTTTATTTTACTGTTGCCTCCAAAATTCTTCCCTTTTTTTTATTCTTCATCGAAATTGTTTTCTTGGCTTTCTATTTATTTGCTTAATCAATTCTTCTAATTCTTATTCTTATTTTTCTGATTTTAATTCTTCTTCTTCTAATTCTTCTTCGATATATTCTTAGGTGAGTACGGTGGGGGTAGGAAAGCGTCGTCACCTATTCTCATGCTTCATTTACTGCTCTTACTTGCCTAACCACTGTGGCTACCTGGTTCCAGTCCCGACACTCTCCTGACTCGTCATGTCTTCAGTATAAATAAGAGGGTGTAAACTAGTACCCACTAAGTTCGCTAATAAGTAAACTAAACCAATTAAGTTCAGTAATAAGGTAACTATAATCCACTAACTTCAGTGATAATATAAAGTCCCTTAAATTCAACTAAATGTTAACTTAAACTTTTTAATTTCAGTAATAAATTCACTTAAACTCACTCAGTTCAGACAAAGTCAATAAGTAATTAGTAATAAACGTAAACCGATATTTTATAATTCTTCAGTACTGTTGGCATTGTAAATTCTCTGTTACTGCACCTGTACCTGTGTCAAAATTTCTGAATTAATGACTGAAATGAAAGTAAGTATAATTGAAACACTGAGGCAAGCTGGCTGGACGTTCACTAACTAACACACGCTATAATTACACACAGGAATGGGAACTTGTGGACTCCACTCATTGTTTGGCTTCATTCAAAATATTAAACTCAAAGTTGTTATCAATATAATAAACTAATGGTGATTACACTGACCGAGACTCAGGTATGACGTGTAAGTCATTGTGAT
Source organism: Homarus americanus (assembly GCF_018991925.1). Taxonomy (NCBI): domain Eukaryota; kingdom Metazoa; phylum Arthropoda; class Malacostraca; order Decapoda; family Nephropidae; genus Homarus; species Homarus americanus. Next base: position 246,129 of record NW_024735518.1, on the reverse strand, counting down.
AACCAGAGGCACATATCACGTCCCTAACTAAAAGAATGTAATGTAACTTGTCTTGATTGTTGCTATATGTTATTAGATGAGCTTTAAGACTTCAATAAAACTTGCGATACACAATGTTGTCCAGGAGTAATGTACAGTTGTTGCAGTAAGATTAACGTTACTTTGAGTAAGATAATTTGATATGCATGTTGAATAAAACTATTGAAGGATACAGTGGTTTCCCTATAAGCAGATACAGTTTATGTGGGATATTGATTGTGTGTGAATTCTACCTTATACAGAGTGTGTGACATGAGGCGTTATCACGTGTTGTAGTAGTTTGGTTAACCTACAAGTAAATGACCTTGAGGTGTAAGCCGTTCCATCAGGAATTCAGTAAAGTTAATTATAGTCGAGGATTTAGATAATATTGAAATATAATATGAAGACAATAATTAATGCCGTGTTGGATGCAATATCAAACTTTCATACAGTTTATGCAGCAGATGTTTAACGAGATGTTCAACCGCGAGATGAATAGAGTTGATGTGGGTAATGGATGTAGGTCGAGAGTTGACAGAAGCTGCTACTGCCAGAATGTTGTGTTAATAGTAAATGCTTAAGTTACAGAAGTATCAATTTTGTAGATGTAATAAGGCCGAACAGAGAAGTAAATAGCCATGTACTGTTCTACACTGTGTGCATTTCAGATGTTGTATTGCTCAGTGAGACAGACATTCTTGATAACTAAGCAATAAACTACTCTGGTGTCTGACGTCACCCGCTGCTTTTCTTATTATTGAATCGTTTTTTTTCGTTTTTTGCAATACTACTTGTATATTTCTTATATCTTCGCTTACAGGAAGACCACAGTATTTAAATTAGTGTTTTTTTTTTTTACACCTAGCAATAGTCTATCTCGGTCTGGGAAGAGGTTATGCTCTCTGCTGAAGCTGTGTGGATAGTATCAAATCTATAACACATCTTGTATGACCAAACACTTCTTCAGCGGAAGAGTGTTTGGGGCCTTACTGAGTTTAGCGGGGCCTTACGGGGTTTAGCGGGGCCTTATGGGGTTTGGCGGGGCCTTACAGGGTTTAGAGGGGACTGGCGAGGGTTAGCGAGGTCTGATAGGGCTTAGTAGGGCCTTTCGGGACTGAAGGGGCTTAGCAGAAACTGGTAGGAGGAAGTAGTGGAGACCCTTGACTCGGTCACTTCTTTGTTTATAAAAGAAATATCATCAAACTTTAACGTATTTGAACCAGTTTGTCAAAAAGCAAAAAAAAAATCGAATAACATTTGGAAGAGTTTGCGTCTCAGTTAAGTCCGTATATATTGGAGAGTAACAGTATTTTGAACACTAGAAAATCTATGATGTGGTTTGTGTGTGAGGATCAGTTGACCTTTATATACTACGTTGTTTTATCCTGTACCAACATAACCAATACTGATTTATTACGTAGAGACGCGAGCTGTCAGTGTGAGCAGTGATGTATAAACACTACTGCGACGTTCCAACGTGTGAAGGGGTGGTTATCCCGTGTTTCCCACCACCCTCTTCACAACCATCTCCACCAACATTACCACCAATATCGCAATCACCACCAACACCAGCAACGCCACCCCAACAACTATACCACCACCACCCCTACCAACACCACCATCACCACCTCTACCAACACCACCATCACCACCTGGACACAACCACATGGACCACATTTCTCAAAAATTCCTCTTCGTTTGCCGAGACTGTGAGAGCTCCTCTAGATCGTTCATATAAGTGCGACAAAGTGATGGTAGGAACAAAACTCCAGCTAAAGATTTCAAGACTCGGGGGAATTATTGATAACTCGAGTCTTGTTCCTGTGATTCGAATATTCTCCCACCCCACCCTAGATGAAATATTTGCTCTGTCTACATTACGTCTGACGTTTACTGCTCGCACCATGACGCCCACCAGGAAACTATTTTGTTTTTATATTCCTATAGGTTAGACTAAGAAGTGACAAGTGTTGAGGAATACACAAATAACATATGCAAATGTTAAATTAAAATGGTACTTGAATAAATTAAATCTAGTAGCAAGGAAGGCGGGAGGTGTTCGTAATGATGTTTTGTGTAGAATGAGAATCAACCCACCAAACCACAATTAATTAATGGTTTACAAGGTCACACCCACAACATGTCGTCAAAGTCGGTAATATTGGAGACACATGTGGCAATATGACACTAACTTTAATATTATTTAATTCATGTTGTGATAAAGGTTAAGCTGCCTCCCTGCTCCCTGGTCTAGTTGCCGCCAGTAGCTGCGTGCCAGTCAGTAATGCCCTGCGATGTGACCCGGACCCCACTATGGACACGGGGAGAGAGAGAGAGAGAGAGGATGGACAATAACATCAGCAACGTCTCGACAACTCTACTAACACTAGCTTCATGAGTCTGTTACAAGTTAGCTAGTTAAACTTAATGTTGGGTCTACCCATAGAGGCCAACTCGTGACAAAAGTAAGGTAATTTAAGAAAGATTCCAGAAGAAAAGGATGGACATTATACAAAGGAGGAGTTTTTAATATTTAATAACAATAATAACTAAATATAAAGACAATAAATCCTAACCGCTAACCCTACACCAGTGCCCTGGCTAAACATATAAATATCCCAAATAGATACAAACTAAAATATGGAGGACAAAATCAAAGAGGAGCCAGAGAAAAACTTAAACCATCTACTTCTCTCTACGGAAAATGTTATTGTATGACTGATGATTAAGGCGGTCACTTGAAGCGCGGGAACCCGGGGAAGGTAAAGGTCCTTAGGGCAAGCCACTGTTCCAGGACAGAGGATGAGAGTGAACTAAGGTTTAGGGCGAGATACAGGCCTCTCGTTACCTTGGTGGTTCACGGGAGAGGCTAGAGTATTGTGGTAGAGACTAGGGTGACGTGGCAGTGTTGTTATTGAGGCTTCTGACTCTTGCTCCGACGTCGTGATGCGGCAAGGTGGTGTTAGTTAATTTGCCGACCCCCCCCCAGATGGCGTTGACCCAGGCGGAGGGATGTGAGAAGTCTTGATATTCCCTTCAAAATCTAATCTTAATCATGTCTTTTTTTTTTCAATGTTCTACTTTATCTTTTCATCTCTAACTCCTCCTTGTGTCTCTCACCACACTAATCCCTCACTCATCTCTCCCTTCCATATGTCTATCACACCCCTTCCTTCAATTACCTCTCTCCTTTTTCCCCTTGTGTCTCTCACCTTTCCATTGTATTACCTTATTTCTGGCATGACAGCGTTCTTCCTTTGTCAACTTTACACAACGTCCTGTTTCCTTATTATCCACTTATACACTTCCCCCTCTCCTTCCTTCCCTCATTATATTTTCTTTGTTCTCTCTCCGTCCCTTTCTTTTTAATACCAATGGATTCTCCCCCCCCCCCTTGTTCTTTTATTCCTTCGTTCCGTCTATCTTCTTTCTCTGTTTACTCACATTTTGTCCACTTTTCCTGGAGCTTTTGTTTATCCATCTCTCGTTATCTTTTTACATTCTTCTCCTTATATATGTTTTCTTAACCACTCTCTCTTCTTATTATCCTTCTCTGTGTTCTCTTAGTCCGTCTTATTTTCTCCTCCTCCCTTTTCTCCTCCTATTCCTCTTTCTCTTCCTCTTCCTTTTCTCCTCCATCTCCTCCTCTTCCTACACTGACTCGCTATGCTTCTCTGCTTCAACTGTTCCTTCCACTGACTGCAAACTTTTAATCTTCCTTCTTTTACTGTATGTACTGCCTTCCTCTACTCTCACCCCCACTGGCTCCCCTCACTCTCACACCCAGTCCCTCCCTCCTGTCTCTCTCTCTCTCTCTCTCTCTCTCTCTCTCTCTCTCTCTACTTACACCTTCAGTCCCTTACTCCTTTGATGTTACTACTGACTTCATCCCTCCACCTATGTTCCATGTTCCCTGCTGTAAAGACCAGAAACCCTCAGTAAGTGACATCAACTAAACATCCTTGTCTCTCCCACATGCTGACAATTATGACTCTGATTACTAACTTAGAGTTATTTCTCTAAACTTAAACGAGACGTGTATTCATAAACCAATATTGACGCCTTTAAATATGTTTCTTTAATAAGTATGGAGAGACAACACAAAAAGTAAAACAAAAAATAAAGCCTGTGGATAATGGTAGTGACTTATCATGTTAATCACCTCGACTTTAGCAAAGCTTTTGATAGAGTTCTACTTGAAGGATTAATGAGGATAGTAGACACAGCGCTTTGGAGGGGAAATTCTAATACAGTTTAGAACATAGTTTACGGACAAGAAACCGAGGGTCAACATTTACAGTCCAAAATTTGATATAAGCGTAGACTGGAATATATGTCAATTTTGCGAGTTATTAGAAGACCTCGATAAGCTATAAGTATGGACTGAAAAATAGCAAATGTTTTTTAATGTTGTGAAATATAAGATGCTGAAGCTAGGGAAAGAAATTGGGAACCATTGTTTTCTCTGAGGGACTTACAGTATATGTAGAAATAATTCTCCGATTGTGAGAAAGAGTTCAGGAAATAGGGAGCTAAGACCACCACGACAATATTATCAATGTACGAAATAGGACTATTAGAGTACTGGGGTTTATATATCGTAGTGTTAGTTATAGGAATGAAAGTACTATTTTACAACTCTATATACCGTTAGTCAGACGTCCCTTAGCTTATTCTGTTGAGATTTGGTCACCAGGGGGTCAGAGGCACAAGTTTGAATACAGAGGTGAAATTTGATAGGGAGGTGCGGGTGGCTTAAGAAATGATTGTGCACTACCTCCTGTCCACAGTTTTAATGACATGTGTCTAAAGTTGTTTTATAGATAATCCTGGTTATGCTGGGTACCTCAGCTATTGATTGTATATTCCCTTGAAAACGCTAAAAACGTGACCAAACTAATCCCAGGTGTTAGGGTCATCCCAATATAGAGACAACTTTAGGAAATTAAATACAGTATGCACCATCTTGAGAGACGTAGAGCGAGGGGCAATATCACCAAAGCATTCAGATGGAAGATGAAATTAAATAAAGGTTGTTTAAGGTACTAACACTGTGAGATTAAGTCAGTTCACGTGATAATAAACAAAATGGACAAATTTAAATCAGTAGACGAGTGGAACAAGTTACAACATACCATCATTATCTTAATCTTGCTTAGAATTGTTAAATATAAGCTGGACAGATACACGAGTCATAATGGTTGAGAATTTTTTTTTTTTTTACGGGAATTAGTCCACCCGGGCACAGGTCAAACGACCCACAACGGAGCCTGGGGGGCGAAAAAAAAAGAACGGAAAGAAATTGTAAATATAGAAAAAAAAAGGTTATACTGTATTAATCTACACCATGAAGATGCCGGAAAACCAGCTTTTTAAAGTGAGACAGATTTTAAGAGCATGGAAACACAGAAGAAGGCAGAGCATTCCACAGTTTGGCTGCGTGAGGAAAGAAGGAGGTACTATAACGGGTTATTCTCGTGTGACCGACATCCACAGAGAAATGGTGGGCACAGCGGACAAGACGTGTGTCACGAGCCTACGGCCAAGCCGGCGATACACAGGATACCAAGTCCACCGAACATTGCTCATTAAAGTACCTGTAAAAGAGAGAGAGTGAAGCAACATTAGTTCAATTAACCTGGTGGAGTTTCCTTTCATAGTTTGTGTACCCTGTTCTTCACTCTGGCCTCACTCTATTTCCTTATGTCGCCTCAGTTTCACTCTTCTCTACACCCCAGAATCATGTAGTCGGCCCTACTGATAGGCCGTTGACTTCCTTGCCTCCACAACACTCCACAATATACCAGGGCCATTCCACGTCTAAAATGTGGCCTCAGGAAATTTATATTCTAAATTTTTCTGGTACACTAGCCGAGTGTGGGTAGTTAGTGCCAATACCTGGTCCGGGGGTTTTAATGTTACAGAACCTCTGCCTGTTTCCCGCCTTTTCACCCCGTATTATAACCTGTCCTTTCCGTTAATCAGTTTATTTCACTCCTACTATATTTTTTTTATGAATTTTTCCACCCATCCCATGCAGTCTTGCCATTTTATTTAAGTTACTGTGTCCTGCCACCTTCCAAATCTTTCCCTTTCCTTCCGTCTCCAATCTTACTCACCCTTCTCGCCTTCGCTCTTATTACCTATATTCCGGTATTTGATTTTCTGTTTATTTTCCTTTTTTTCTGTCACTCTAAACTTTTAGTTGTTCCACGTCCCCGAATTCTCTAATCACCGTTACCGCCCCAGGCCTTCTGTTCTTCCTGTCTTCTTAATGATGTCCTTCCGTTTATGTTATTTTCATAGTCCTTTCAGCTCTTGTAGTTCCCCTTTAATCTTCTTGACATCCCATTCCTTTGAGTATTTTTAGACTCTTGATCACTTCAAGCTTTTCACCTCTGTCAGTTTCCCATTTAACCTCCAAGTCTTTATGGCACTCGAAGCTCTTCCAGTTCGTGTGGTCAAACTCCCTTTTCTCAAATTAGTCCAGCATTTTTTCAACCAAATTAAAAATTATTTCGGCTTTTGTTTTCACTTCTATAATCTCAGTCACTCCAGTACTCTGAGTCATTCCTGGTATCCAAGTGTTTTAAAGCGACGTAGTTTCCTTGTTCACTTTTATTAGTAAAAACTTTATTTTATATACTCATAATTATGAATTCTTTCAGACTGGTTCCCATTAGGACTTATTGTCATATTCCTAAAAAGGCAAAATCTCCATTACATGTTTAGTGAATATTTGCTAGAGTAAAAGAAAGTAATAGTAATATATTAGATTCAAGGTGGGGAACACAGCTCGTAGCTCTCCTCAATTTATGCCATGTGTAATAAAATTAATTATTTCTAACTTCCAGGTAAAGGATTTTGTATCCATTATATTATCCTGCAAAGTTGAATCGTTAATGGAATCACTTCATCTATTAAGTCCTCCAGTTACGCTCCAATGACAGCGGTTTACAGGTCCACTAATAAATAGGTCCCCAAATTATGCTTGGTTTTGTCACCTCGGGAGGCCCCTTCTAACCCTTGTAATTCTTCTATGTGGCATTTCAATTTATCTCTGCTCCTTAAAAATCTTCAAAGAAAAATAATTATTAATTTAGTTTTTTACAGTCTATACCGATTATTATATCTACCGCGAATTAATAATGTTTTGTTTCTCTTATCTCTTCGTTAATACAAAATAATTCATATTCACACAAAGAACTCCCACCATAAACTTCCTAAATGTAGGTTTCCTCTAAATTTCATACCTAATTACTTCCTTCCAAGACTCAGAACAGCTTCGTCTCCTCCTCCTTGCATTACCTTCACTCAGCTTCTGCTTTAGTATCACCATCCATAGTGTATATTACTCCCATATTCTTCCTTCATACTCAACTTCCTGTTTTCCACTCTTAAATATTACACTACACCGCCACACTCTTTGTTTAAACGTGAAAAATATTATTCTTACATTTTACATACCCACAATAAGTTACTCTTGAATCAAAACACTTTCTTGCTTAATAGCATCAGCCACACACTTTAACTGCAACACCTTCCGCTATTATCCACCACGTTTAACTGATTCTACCCCCCCCCCTCCTCCCCACACACACGCTCACACACTCATACCAGTTGGTCCGTCCATAAAACCATTAAACAATATGATATTCCACAGACCTGACGTAATCATACATCTATGTAAAAAACAAAACAAATCCCCACCATATCATTAATTTTCACAAAGGACTCTTTCCATTACCCTCTAAGACATCGCAGTTTCCACATACTGTACACCACACGCTTTTAACAATAAGAGGGAAAACAAAAATTACTGTGCCACACATGACACTTAACAGGAAACTGTCTTAAGTGATAAGCTGAATACCAACTAAAAATTTTGTGGTTCGATGTTGTTTTACTTTACGGAGGATAAGAAATACACAAATATTTATCTTTTTCTGTGTTCGTCTAGATTAATTATGATAGTGTCGTGTAGCTTTGTACTTAACCCATGAGATAATGAAGCCTTGCACGGTAGTAGGCTGTAGCAGTAGTAACTTACTGTACAAAAGAACAACATGCATTTATGGTCTAAATGCAAAGCCAGTGATGAAAGTGGAATGGCTTCGTGCCAGGCGCTCGTAAACGCTGAGGTAAATGTCAGAACAACAACAACAAAATATATGCACTTTCGTAAATATATTTCATGAGAAAATATTGTAAACTGGAAGACCTACCAGGGCGAGGCGAGGCAAGCAGGGAGTTGAAAATTTGAACCTAGTCTACGGTGCATTCCCTCCAGGTGGTGCATTGTGCACGTCTCTGAGGCGAACGACAAGTACCACAACTCGGTCCAGTAGCGCTGAGTTCATGAGAAAGATGTCCAAGTTTATTCAGGAAAATATTTTGTTCGCTATAAACCTCAGAACCACAGAACCAGCCTCACCATACGCACCACAACTACAGAACCAGCCTCACCATACACACCACAACCACAGAACCAGCCTCGCCATACACACCACAACCACAGAACCAGCCTCACCATACACACCACAACTACAGGGCCAGCCTCACCATACACACCACAACCACAGAACCAGCCTCACCATACACACCACAACTACAGGGCCAGCCTCACCATACACACCACAACCACAGAACCAGCATATTATTACATACACTATACAGTATTAAATATAGTATATAAATATACTATACAACGTAATATCTTTAGCCGAGAATCCTAAATGATTTCCATATTTTAGAACTTTAAGGCCAGTCAATTAAAGTCGTTCATATCACTGCGAAGAATATTGTCCGATTGGTGTTTATATTTTAATTCGTGATAATTGAAAAAAAAAGATAAAAAAGTTTCAAAGTTTTCTAATAGTAATATTTTGGTAATTATTGCAAATAATAGTATTTCGCATTTAAGGATAATAGATAATTTTACTGTATTTCTGAACACATGTATCATAAGATATATATTAAAAATTACATAAAGAAACTGATCAAGACTTGTGATACTAACTCCCATTCGATCTCTCATATAAATGTTGCTTAAAATCACCACTAGACTAGGTGACTGTGGTGATCCCCGACGATGGTTGTGTAGCATCCGACACCGCGACCTAATATATCACCGGTTGTGCCTGAAAATGCAACTGAAGTATTTGCCGAATAGGGATAACACTTAATTTTTATTTTTATTACTCAAAAGAAATTAATCCGTATATGGTAAAGTTTGGTATGTTTCATTTAAGGAGTCGTTTCCTACCGTGATACGGTAAAATTATACCTTAAGAGCACTAAGGTTAGGTTAGGTTTTGAATAAAACTATTCAGTTTTATGTATTTTCATGATCTACCTCTTCATGTTCACAGACCAGCTGAGAGTGGATAAATATCAACGGATCGTAAATTGTAAATATTTATAATTACCTATACTGTACATAGTCCATATACAGTAGACCCTTGATATTTCGTGAGACCATGGCAGATAATGACAGCGAAGTATCTTTTTCGCGAGACATCATTCTATAAAACACAATAGGGAAGATAGGGTGCCGGACCAGAGACTCAAATACTGCACTAAAACCTGCCACTAAGATGTTTAGCTCAATAAACGTTGGTAGCAGCTCAACAGTGAGGTTAATATGTACAGGTGTATACAGTATATTTATGTCTTCTAATAACCTTTACACAACATCACAGACGATTATAATAAATTAACGCAGAGAGGGACCCGAGACATTCAACCTCCTTGACCAACTGACTAAAGATTAAAACGCCGTCCGCCTGGCCACCCGGGAGTCGGTTAACAGTTATCACAGCTTAAATGTGAATTATCAAAAAAATAGGATAATCATATTCTACAAAGAAATTATAAGCAAAATAAGCGAAGGGTAAAAAATCCGACGGACCGATAAATTTTAATCCACGGACCATAGACTGGGAATCACTGATGGACACGATCGTTTATGGCCAATCGGAAGTTAAAAAAAAATACGAAGAAGTTCTCGCCTATAGCATCGTCGATTATCCACACCCACACATTTATATATATATATATATATATATATATATATATATATATATATATATATATATATATATATATATATATATATATATATATATATATATATATATATATATATATATATATATATATAGTACAAGAGAGTGAGAGAGAACTCAGGAAGAAACTGGGTACGACCCACATTAAAACTCTAAATATTTTCGTGGAAGGATTAAAGCCGAGACCTGGGAGGAAAAGGTTTAATGAAAGAATAAAATATGAAAATTAAATACACCATCATGAGAGAAGCACTTCATGGTTAAAAGAGACCACTTTAAAATTTATTGAATTCACAGGAGGATCTAAATAAACTGCAGGGGTGGTCTGAAAAATGGCAAATGAAATTCAACACCAGCAAGTGCAGTGTACTTAATATTGGAAGAACAAATACTGTCAATGTATACAGCCTTAACAACATCAACCTAGAGAAGTCGACTTGTGAAAGAGACCTAAGGGTATTTGTAAGCCCGGACCTACGGCCTAGAAGACAGTGCGTTAATGTTCGAAATAAGGCAAACAGAGTATTGGGTTTTATATCTTGAAGTGTAAGCAATAAGAGTGCAGATGTCTTATTGCAACTATATCTTGCGCTGGTCAGGCCGCACCTCGATTATGCGGTTCAGTTCTGGTGCCCTTATTATAGAATGGATATCAATTCACTAGAGTCGGTGCAGCGAAGAATGACGAAAATGATTCCGGAGACTTAGAAACCTTCCATATCAGGATAGGTTAAAGAAACTTAACTTGCATTCCCTAGAAAGACGAAGAGTGCGGGGAGATATGATAGAAGTATTTAAGTGGGTGAAAGGAATCAATAAAGGGGATATGGATAAAGTTCTTATAATATCCGAGCAGGAAAGGACTCGGAGCAACGGATTTAAGTTGGATAAGTTTAGGTTTAGGAGGGAGATAGGAAGAAACTGGTTCACAAATAGGGTGGTGGACGAGTGGAACAAGCTTAGCAATTTTGTAGTAAGTGCTGGAACTTTGGAAAGTTTCAAAAGGAGGCTATATAGATTCATGGATGATAGAGAGTGGTAGTAACTCTCGACAGGAGCTGCCATGCACAGGCCAACCGGGCTATTGCAGACTCCTTATTTTCTTATGTTCTTATGTAACTGTTCACAAGCACTAGAGTAACTTCTTAGCGTGGGAAACAGAAGTTGTATATGGTATCAACAAAATTATAAAAATATATTCATTGCATCCGAAAAGAACTAATAATGCAGCGGTACTACATACATCAGAACAGACACCAGAACGAGGAACTCATCTGAAACAATTCCTTCATACATCCTACATCACTTAGTGGCACATAAAACATTAAAAATATTACTTGCACCGATGAAGATGCCTTAAGGGCATCTGACAAAATCATAGCAATCCATGAGGAATACAAATCCTGATTTAGTCATACTACACAAGAACATGGATCACTCATAGCCTGTCTGGGATGACCCACATAATACTCTAATCCTAACTGTCCTAACTACACAGAACCCGAAGGTTGTAACTACTAACCTGCAAAGTGGCAGGCATTAACAAGAAACCGAGAAAATCACTCTGCTGCTTTTTTCATTACTCTTTCTAGGTTCAGGAGTCATGAGTGCATTTCTCCACCAACACCCGTAACATGCTTCACACTAAGGTTTCCTTCCCGGGATCCCGGGCGTAAGTGGTTATGTTTTTTTTCCTGGGAATTTGGTTCAAATCCCGGGATTCTTATTGTTATTCCTTATCTTTGATTTGCACTATGTAAAATACAAAAACGCAGGTCATTCAAGTATTCTCTTTAAGTTTTTTTGTAGAGTAGGTCTTCCAAATGGCATAGAATAATTCTTTTTTTATAATGGCTAACTTTGAATGTCATTCCAAATATCATTGAGTTTTTTTTGTGGCTAACAGAATGAGACTGACTGTTTGTGCTTCTTGAAGAGTTATTTCATGAACAACTTATGATGTGTGCGTAACTGTGTGGCTTATGTGCACAAATGATTTTATGCTATTATTTTTTTTTACAGGTCATTCAAGTGTTCGCTTTAGGTTTTTGTAGAATGTAGCTTCCAAATAGCATTAAATATAGAATTCTTATTTTTTATAATAGCTAACTTTGCATGCCATTCCAAATGTCTGAGTTTCTTTTATGGCTAACGGAATGAGATTAATTAAAGTTTTGCTTGTTTAATCATATTATGTACCTATTTTTACACCAGTATGCAACTTAATAAAGAGAATTTTGCTTCAGTGTAATATAATTTATCAAATCAATTGCCTATCAAATAATCTACAGATACTACACGAATGACGTATAGGGTTAGCATATAGCATTAGTTAGTAGAAATATCACCTGATGCCGGAAATCCAGGGATCCCGGGAAATATCATGGTTTGTCCCAGAATCCCGGGATGCTAAGAAACCCCCGAAACAGGAAACCCTACTTCACACATATGTTCAGAATACACCCTTACTTTTAGATGCTACAGCATCACACAATTCTTGAAGAGGAACTCATACGTCCCACGTGTGCAATCAGCTATAAGGCCGTTGCTTTCACACCTGGACTTGGCTATTTTAATCACTCACTCAGTCTGCACTCAGTTGGCTTAATCCCAGTACTTCATGGACAGGAAGAGAGCGACCGTCGGCCCAGCCTAGTAAGGCCAGCTCCGAGTACAACCAGGTGAACCCTGCCCAGCTGAGAGACGGGTTCTAATTCCCGTTAGTAGGATTTTTCACTGACTGGCTGAGGAGATGTGTGGGTGGAGGAGGTGGTGTTGTATGAACCAAGGTAGGGAGATTCGATGAACCAGATCGACCACATCCAAGCTCTGCTGTTAGTCACGGTATTTTGGTAAATAGGGACACCTGTCTGCTCGCCGGCCGGGTGGGTCTCCACCCGTGAGTAGCCAGCTATATCTTCCAAACCACATCACCACCAACCAAGTGGGGTCTCGTGATCCTTCAAAAGGAGTATTTTGTTAACTACTGTTAAATTTTTCTCCACCCTATCTAAACACTGCCTGAGATCGAATAAGGACTTACTTGCAACACAGATGAACGCGCGGGAAGGGACAAGGTCACGTGGTCGCTTTTCTCGCGGAGCACGTATTTAGACGTCTGTCTAGGTGAATGACCGTAAACATGCGCTCCACGGCAGCACCAGAGGGGATGGGGTTGTTGTATTTGATGAACAACTCCCTCATGGCCTTGTCTGTCGTCGTTATAAAAAGATAATTGAAAATCGAACTTTTCAGGTTAGTCTTAAGACTATCCTTATACCTTTTCAGTTGCCCGCCAGCGTTACGTTTATTATTCGTTTGATGACTGTAAAGTAGCTGCTTTGGCAGCTACTATCGCCCATGCGGGTAAAAAAGCCAATCCAATGTAGTTGTTCATGGATATTGGTAGCTTCGATGCTCTTACAGTTAGTATCAGCGAGAATACTGGGATTTGTTCTCTTGTCTTCCTAGCGAACTCAGAGAATGGAATGTAGACTACGTTGATGAAAGTTTTAAAGCGCCTTCAGGTGCCTCCTGTACGTAAACCATGTCTCGCTGCCATATAGCTGGGTGGGGAGGACCAATGCTCGATATATGTGCATCTTTGTAGATAATTTCAGCTCCGTACAGCTGAAGACACTGGTACAGAGCCTGTCAAAGGCTTGAGATGCACATATGATCCGGTGCTGAATCTCTTCATCGGTGTCTACGGTGCTGGACACTTGGGAGCCGAGCTACTTACAGTGGGTAGGTAATATTAGAATCTGAGTCTTGCGTACCTTCACTTCAAGGCCGAAGTGTGCATACACATCTGCATAGATGTTCAGGATCTCCTATATGTTGCGTTCAGAGTGAGCAACAAGGGTGAGGTCATCTGCATACTGAAAGTCAGTAATGGAAGCTGCTGACACCTTTGTTTCTGCCTGGGGTCGTCTTATGTTGAAAAGACCCTTCATCTGGTACTGGATTTCCACCCCGTCGGCTAAATTGGCAAAGGGCACAATGAAGACAGCCAAGAAAATGGAAAAGAGTGTTGGTGCCACTACACATCCTTGTTTTACCCCCGTTTGGATGGGGAAAACTCAGAATGGGTGCCGTCGTGCAGGACACTGTCATTCATGCCATTGTGGATTTTTTTTTTTTTTTTTTTTTTTACGGTATTACTCACCCGGACACAGGTCACCGACCCACATCAGGGCCTGGGGGGCGAAAACGTAATAGCAATAATAATAATAATAATAATAATAATTCAGATAAGTAAAATTTATAACAATAAATACAAAAATAAAAATAAAATAATAATGATAACAATAATAATACTGAAAACACTGCAATAATAATAATAATAATAATAATAATAATAATAATAATAATAATAATAATAATAATAAGGAACCAAAAAGAAATAAAAAAAAGATCATTAGTGAGAAACGATATATGTATATTGTGTTGTCAATAGCAAGAGAAACAATTGAGACCCCGCAATTGTGTGTAAATGAGGCAGAAAGTCAGATGAGCAACCTGGGACTTGGTCACAATTTTTGCAATGCCATGTAGCAGCAGGGTCTACCATTAGACAACACATTATGCTTCCAATATCTTCCCAGGCAGTAGTACCTCCCTGTTTGGTAGCTGCCTACTACCTACTACCTCACAATGGCGATGAATTTTGGGGTGGGCATCCAAAACGGCTGAGGGTCCACCTGAGGGCTTCCCTGTTGAACGAGTCGAAGGCTTTGGTTAGGTCGAAGAAGGCCATGCACTGTACATGTCTCGACGCTGTTCTCTGCACTTTTCCTATATCTGGCGGGCAGCAAAGATCATGTCAGTGGTGTCACGTGTTGGTCTAAAGCCACACTGAGATTCTGGGAGGAAGTTTTCCGCCTTAGGGAAAAGTTTGCTTTGGAGGACTCGGGTGATAATCTTCCCATTTATGGACAGCAGCGAGATCCCGCAGTAGTTGCCACAGTCTGACCGGTCTCCCTTGCTCTTACAAATATTGACGATAAATATTGGCTTTAAGAGCTTGGGGGATTTCCTTCTTTTCCCATATATTCTCCAGGGGAGAGTGGAGATGGCTGGTAAGCAGAGGTCCTCCTGCTTTATGCACCTCGACTGGGATTCAATCAGGCCCTTAGATTTTGTTGTTTTCATTTGTTTGATGGCAGTAGCTATACCATTCAGGGATGGAGGCTAACTGAGGTGGGGGTTCAGCTCTAGATGCTGAGGGACCTGCTGGGTAGTCAGGACATCCACATTGGTGTTTGATTGAGCAGCGAATGGCAGCGATCTTTCCAGCTCTGATGGATGCTTTCTTCGTCTTTAATTGTGAAATTACTGTTGCATAATGGAAGGGGGGCTGCGCCATGAGTGATTAGCCCACAAAATCTTTTAGTGGACTTGAAATTTCGCATATCTTGTGTTGATGTGCAAGTTTTTGTGTTTGACATGCTTATTTTTACATCAGTTGTTCTTTAGATTGCGAAGTTCGCACTGGGCCAGTCAGTTAAAGCAGCACGTTTATCATCAAGGAATACACTGATTTCCGGGTCATTTTCATGAAACCAGTCTTGGTGTATTACAACCACTGTTACACTACCCTCTTTTTTTTTAAACTTGGCCTCCAGCCTCCCCCAATAGCCACACCTTCGCCGCCATTTTATTACCTTAATATTAAATATCCTAGTACATAAGTAGCTATCCTGTCTGTGTTGAATTAGTTGAGCCTCAGATCTATATGGCATTTAGTGACTGTAGCCTCATAGTCAATATCTGCAGCAGTTGTCGGCATTAGGGCAGAAGTTCTCATTCCCCTGAGGCAGAGCAACGCCGATCGAAGGAGAGAGAACGACAGTCGACATCTCATCCAGGCTGTAACGTAGCTTCTGGGCTGCTGCTTCTATTCAGAGATCACCTTTGCGAGTCTGGCGTAGAAACATCTTGCACTTGGTCCCATCCCACCAGAGGTTGTGAACAGTAGAGGAGTGAAGCTGCCTTGATCATCGTTTTGAATTCTCTCCCCATATGCCCTTATCTTGTCGTTCTCATTCCTCCTGTGTGCAGCATCGAGAGCTAGGTTACGGTGACATGCGGCCATGGGATCAAATATCCTGATGACGAAGAAAGCTCGCTGTCCCCGCGTCCAGAATCCTCGAGCACTGACGTCAACACGGGCTCCGTTAGATGTGTTTGAAGTCCTATGTTGGAAGATCTCACCGTCCAAAGGAAGGAGGGTCGGTTCTACCATGACATACCGGCAGATTTCCTTCAACATATTTGCTGCGAGGTCCCTTACTTCGTCATGCCTCATGCCTATGAAGCCCCCTTTCTTGCACACCATGGCGTTATCGACGTCATAGGAAGAGCCACACATGCATTGGGAGGGCAAACCTTCTAGTGGCCAACCGTACCTTAGAGCAATGGCATCTGTAAATTCTTGTTTATTGAGTCTGAAACCATTTGCCCTTATCGGTAACGTAGTTAACCAGTTCGAGGCGCCCACCTCCTGCGCTAAAGCTACTTTTTTCAAACTTTCTGATACCTGCAACAACAGTTGCTGCAGCTTATCATTTTGGCAGTGCTGTCGTTCTGTCGTAATGGACCTACGAATCTTGTTTACTTCACTGGTATCCACCTCCCCTGTTGCGTCACACTACCACAACCACTGTCACACTACCACAACCACTGTCATACAATCACAACCTCTGTCACACGACCACAAATATAGTCACACCGCCACAACTACTGCCACACTGCTACAACCACTGTCACACTCCCACAACCAATGTCACACTGCCACAACCAATGTTACACTGCCACAACCACTGTCACACTCCCACAACCAATGTCACACTGCCACAACCAATGCCACATGCCACAAACTAATGCTTCACCGCCACAACCAACGTCACACTGCCAAACCAATTTCACACTCCCACAACCAACGTCACATTGCCACAACCACTGTCACACTCCAATAAACCAATGTCACACTGCTACAACCAACGTCACACTGCCACAACCAACGTCACACTGCCACAACTAACGTCACACTGTCAGCTTTCATTAACATATCAAGCCACAACCACTGTCAAAGACTGCCACAACCAACGTCACACTGCCACAAATCACGTCACACTGGCACAACCAACGTCACACCACTACAACCAATGTCAGTACCCTTCTACAACCAATGTCACACTGCCACAACCAACGTCACACTGCCACAAACTAACGTCACACCGCCACAACCAACGTCACACCGTCAAAGCCATTACTATACTGCCACAACCACTGTCACACTGCCACAACCAACGTCACACTGCCATAACCACTGTCACACTGCCACAACCAACGTCACACTGCCACAACCAATGTCACACTGCCACAACCAATGTCATACTGCCACAACCAACGTCACACTGCCACAACTAATGTCACACTGCCACAATCAATGTCACACTGCCACAACCAACGTCACACCGCCACAACCAATGTCACACTGTCAAAGCCATTACCATACTGCCACAACCACTATCACACTGCCACAACCAATGTCACACTGTCAAAGTCATTACCATACTGCCACAACCACTGTCACACTGCCACAACCAATGTCACACTGTCAAAGTCATTACCATACTGCCACAACCATCGTCAGATCTTCACAACCACTGTCAGACTGCCACAACCAATGTCACACTGTCAAACCATTACCATACTGCCACAACTACTGTCATACTCTCACAACCAATACACTGTCAAAGCCATTACCATATTCGCCACAACCACTGTCACACTGCCACAACCAACGTCACACTGCCATAACCACTGTCCGGCACTGCCACAAACCAACGTCACACTACCAACCAATGTCACACCGCCACAAACTAACGTCACAATGCCACAACCAATGTCACACTGTCAAAGTCATTACCATACTGCCACAACCACTGTCACACTGCCACAACCAATGTCACACTGTCAAAGTCATTACCATACTGCCACAACCACTATCACACTGCCACAACCAATGTCACACTGTCAAAACCATTACCATACTGCCACAACTACTGTCACACTCCCACAACCAATGTCACACTGTCAAAGCCATTACCATACTGCCACAACCACTGTCAGACTGCCACAACCACTATCACACTGCCACAACCAATGTCACACTGTCAAAACCATTACCATACTGCCACAACTACTGTCACACTCCCACAACCAATGTCACACTGTCAAAGCCATTACCATACTGCCACAACCACTGTCACACTGCCACAATGAAAAACACCATAGGTGGAGACATTACTTCCATGGCAATGTCACACCCATGGACTTCATCTCCATATAATATCACTACAACAGAAAAAACTTCATGACGACAACTTCACTGTGAAATCATCATCATCATCATCATCATCGAAACCTTAAAAATGTGAGGATTTTTTTCCCAAACTTGTAAAAAAAAATAGTAATAATTTTCGACTGATAAAAAACAATATATATGGGAAAAGAAAGGTTAAGGAGACACGGCATCAGACGCTAGACAACATATTGGTGATAATCTTCACTCACAGGTGATAAATGAGTCGTGTTCTGCCAGAGCACGACGATGGAAGTCACATAAAAACTCCGACTCAGAAGAAACTCAAATAACAAGTTGTCAATGATCCAATCTTGTGTGAGGGAGACGCTGAAGACACGACTCCGGGCCTCTCTCTTCTGTCACACCCTTCCTGTCCTTCTACTGTCCTCCTACTGTCGTCCCTGTCCTCCTACTGTCCTCCCTGTTCTACCAATGTCCTCCCTATCCTTATAGGTAGTAGGTATTAGGCAGCTACCAAACAGGGAGGTACTACCGCCTGGGAAGATATTGGAAGCATAATGTGTTGTCTATGGTAGATCATGCTGCTACATGGCATCACGAAAATTGTGACCAAGTCCCAGGTTGCTGATCTGACTTTCTGCCTCATTTACACACAATTGCAGAGTCTCAATTGTTTCTCTTATTATTGACAACACAACATACATATATTGTTTCTCACTTTTGATTTTTTTTCATTTTGTATTTCTTTGTGGTTCTTTATCATCATTATTATTATCATTTCGCCCCCAGGCCCCGATGTGAGTCAGTGACCTGTGCCTGAGTGGGCTAATTCCCGTAAAAAACAAAACAAAAAACACTGTCCTCTTTGTCTTACCACTGTCCTCCCTGTTCTGCTACTGTCTTCCTACTGTCCTCCCACTGTCCTCCCCGTCCTTCCACTTCTCTCCTTGTTCACTTACTGTCCTCCTTCTTCTCCTACTGTCCTCCCTGTCCTCAAATTGTCCCCCCTGTGCTCCCACTGTGCTCCCTGCCCTCCCACAGTCCCCTTGCCCTCCCACTCGCTCCTGTGTGTGTGTGTGTGTGAGTACGCGCGCATGTGCGCGCGCAGCCACACACACGGTGGTCAAATGCGTCCAGAGTGGCAGCATTATGTTAGTGTTAAGATGCAAAAACTGCTTGCTCCCTCTCGCTTTCAGCTGCCGCCGCTGGCTAGCCCTCTTGGCGAACAGGGAAGGAACTTGCATAAGTCTTCCCCTGCCAGTACACAGCCTCCTCACCATCAAGACTCCTGCTGTGCCTTGTGGCAACATACGGTAACAGGGTGCCTCGTGGGCCCAGGCTAGATCAGCAGGGGATCCTGGCGTAGCAGTGGGCCTCAAAGGGACGGCGCTTAGGCCCAGTGGCATGTGGACACGTCCTGGCGCCTACCAACCACCGCCCCGCTGCCTTGCAGATTACTCTTGGCAGGCATAAGGCTACGGGAGTAAACCCCGAACGAAAAATCTGCGGTGGAGCCCAGCATCAGGCAAACATGCTTACAGAACTCCAACAAGACCCCAACGGTGGTATGGGCGGAAGAAGTGACCACCATGGAAACCCAACGGCTACACTGGTGGGCAAATGCAATGCATGATGGACAGGCTACTGAGGCGAAACCCAACAAACTGGGCTATCGACAGACCATTACGCCTCTCCCTCTCCCCAGTCATTGCAACTCTTGGACCACTGGATCAGGAAAAAGGAGAGCCAAGATGTGTGGTTGCATCCTGCGCTCCTGCCTTACCCCATAAATCAAGTCACGCATAGCCATCACCCAGCTCATTATACCTCTCCTCATCATCAAAACCCCTGTACCCCCAAAAGTCCTATGGTGACAGACGAGTAGCGATGGGGACAGGCAGAGATGACTGCCGGGAGTCTATAGTCACAACTCTACACATGGTCGGCGCAGATAAGATGGTCGTGTATGCACTGGGATCTAGGCAGCAGTGCAATCCGGTCCTATCTATGCGACTGAACAGCCCATTCGGGGAGCCACTCTGCTCACCCAACATGCGGAGGGGGCTAGAAAAGGTGCCCTAAACATAGCCTACCTAAAAACCTGACTTAACTAATTTTAACCAAAGTCTCCCCGACACAGGCCCTCATTTTGTTATATCATAACTTAGCAACTTAGTTAAAGATGAATATAATAATGAGGGCACATATGGCACGACAAAAAACAAATTGGTAACTCAACACAACTTAGTCCTTAATATTTATCACTTTAAATTTAATGTTATTTCAATACACGACAAACAATGTTAAACGCTAGAATTATAAACAAGAATAAGGACGAAATTGTGCGTTATGTGTTCTAAAGTGGAGACCTTACTTTACGTAATTTATTTTTGTTAAGAATAAAATATATAACATACTCGTATTTAATCTCGGTGAACACAAATAAGAACATAAGAAAATAAGGAGTCTGCAATAGGCCGGTTGGCCTGTGCATGGCAGCTCCTGTCGAGAGTTACTACCACTCTCTATCATTCATGAATCTATCTAGCCTCCTTTTAAAACTTTCCAGCGTTCCAGCACTTACTACAAAGTTGCTAAGCTTGTTCCACTCGTCCACCACCCTATTTGTGAACCAGTTCCTTCCTATCTCCCTCCTAAATTTAAACTTATCCAACTTGAATCCGTTGCTACGAGTCCTATCCTGCTTGGATATTATAAGAACTTTATCTATATCCCCTTTATTGATTCCATTCACCCACTTAAATACTTCTATCATATCTCCCCGCACTCTTCGTCTTTCTAGGGAATGCAAGTTTAGTTTCTTTAACCTATTTGAAAGCCATTGCCCTGTCTCCGATACCACCCCTCTGGCTTAAATTAAGTTCCTCACTTACCATGCTCCCAGATTAAACTCAACTTAGTTTTTCAGCAAAGTCTACTGGTAATTATTGGTATGTTCACTAATCTTGGGCCAGCAGAACTCTGTGGTGGAAAAATTATAATTGACGCAATCACGTTGTGGTGTAGGAGGTTCACTGTTGATCCCGAGAAGGAATAAATCAGATTCTATTTGGAAGAGAAATCCTGTACCTCTGCGCTGTGTTGGGTCTTTGTTGTAGAACATTTACATTGTTAAATCTTTACAATTAGTTCAATAGTGGGGTTGGATTTCATCACTAAACAAAAATTCTATTTGAGGAGAATCATATTTTTACTTTTACTAAGTCTCCAACAAGGCTATTTTTATTTCTCATTGAATTACTTTTCTCCTAGTAACAGTACTTTTACTTCAGTAGTATTTTCTAGAACTATGTGCATCACTGGAATGAAGTAGCCAGGTTCGAGCAAGGCCGGGATCGGATGGGGCCGTGTTCTTTAATATGCGTAATATTCACCCTATTTATTCTTTAAGTGAGAAATGAATGCAAACTAATGACAATCTTATGTACGTGAAAGAACTAATGGTCTTGCGGTATCCGCTGTTATCTGAAAGGAAAGGAAAGAAAATCTGCTAAATCTATTCACTGGAAAGTAAAGTGCTTAATATCATTACCAGGTAATCTAATAGAGGGAGTATTAGGGGAGCGCTGCACAGGACCTATAATTACCCACATTAGACCATCATCAAGCCTCTAGCATTTTATCCCAATAATTACACCTAGATTAAGTTAGTGTTGACTAATTATCAGTAAGATAATGTGTAACTTTAAGTGAAGGTGTACCAACCAATTTATCATTGGCTGGGTGGTACACAGCCGTGTTTACTAATCACACACACACGCCTGGGATCTCATTCTCAAACATTAGTATGTTAATTTTCCTCTTAATTGGGGATCAAAGAACGCATCTCGAATTAATAAGCTTCTCTAATAAACTTTTGTTATAACTCAATATGATCTCAACTTTCAAGTTAGGAACAAATAACATAAGCACCTTAACCACAAGAGTTCTGGCTCACATAGTAAATAATGACCAATCTTGTTTATTTGATCGGGTTAATTTCGGAGCACTCTGTCTCCGTCATCAGGCAAATCACAAAAATAAGTGGTGCAATATAAGAACATAAGAATGGGGAAACTGCAGCCGGCCTATTGGCCCTTACTGGGCAGTCCCGTTTACACCCAACCCCTATTGCTCATATAAGCATCCAACCTATGTTTGAAGCTATCCAGCGTATTCGAGTTAATGATGATATTTGGCAACTTGTTGCAATCATCCACAACTCTGTTTCCAAACCAGTGTTTACCTATTTCACGCCTAAATCTAAATTTGTCTAATTTAAAACCATTGTTACGAGTTCGCTCCTGGTTGGATAGTTTGAGTACCTTTGTAATGTCCCCTTTGTTTAGCCCTGACTTCCACTTATACACCTCTATCAGGTCGCCCCTCGCTCTACGTCTCTCGAGGGAGTGCAAATTAAGTGCTTTAACCTGTCTCTATACTCAAGGTTCCTAATGCCCGGGATTAGTCTTGTCATTCTCCTCTGAATTCTTTCCAATGATTCTATATCCATTCTGTAATACGGTGACCAGAACTGAACTACGTAATCCAGGTGTGGTCTCACAAGAGCAAGATACAGTTTTAGGATGACCTCGCTAGTCTTGTAACTAACACTCCTTTGTATGAACCCAAGTACTTTATTAGCCTTGTTACGAGCAAAAACACATTGTTTACTTGGCTTAAGGTTCCTACTTATCATTACTCCTAAATCTCTCTCGCAGTCGGATATACATGATACATGATATCAGTGCTAGACATCAGTAGGAACTTAAATTTATGAAACTAATTTTAATCACTCGTATATCATATATCAGATATCGATAAAACCACACAGGTAACGGGAACACTGGAGCACCTTAGCTTTCGTCTTTATTCAAGACATCTTCAGAGGCAACTGAATTTCATGGACCGAGAGAGGCTTAAGTACACAGGGTGACCTTACGAAACATGAGGTCAAGTCATAAATATGACATCTACTAATCTGCACACCAACACCACCACATACCCAAAGGAGCTTAAGAGAAAGGGCGACGTGACTAGTCAAGTTAAGTCAGGTAAAAAATATGGGAACCACTAATCATCTATCCTACATCTAAGTGAAATGCTTTCAAAGCATTTTTAACCTTGGGCCACTGACAAATAAATTTGTGTAAACTATTATCAGTTTTGTACTGATCATCACTAAGGTTTATAGAATTCAATTCTCTAATCAAACTTGCTTAAACCATATGAATGAACTGAGCATTGGATTCCTGGCCTATCCCAATACTATATTTATCTTGCTTAAGTCTTGTCATAAGATCTTTTCCCGTCTGGCCTAAGTAGAACATATTACATTCCTTGCAAGGAACCTTGTAAATGCAGGCGCCTGCATTGCTGGGGGAGTTCTTAATTAACATTTGTTTTACAGTGCAAGAGTTACTAAATGTTACATTTACGTTCCAGGTTTTCAGTTGTAGAGGCATTTGAGAAATATTTTTTTGTTAAAGGATAATACTAAGAGATTCTTATTGTCATGGGGAGGCTTAGGATCAGTGCTATACAAAGATTTATTAGCGATGTTAAGGCAATTTTAAAAGAACTAGGGGGTTTTTAAGTTCAATCCAGCATTATGGATATATTTATATTCCTCATCAATGAATTCCGTAGGTGTGCGTGTGCGCGTGTGTGTGTGTGTGTGTAATAATGATAAGAACAATAATAATAATAACAATAATAATAATATTAATAACAATAATGATAATAATAATAATAACAATAATAATGATGATAATAATAATAATAATAATAATAATAATAATAATAATAATAATATTAATATAATAATAATAATAATAATAATAATAATAGTAATGATAATAGTAATAATGATAATAATGATAATAATTAACTGGACTGACCTTACAGGTAACTCAGAATCAGAGGATTTTCTCGAGATGATCCAGGACTGTTTTCTAAGTCAACATATAACCGAACCCACACTGGGTAATAATATACTCGATTTAGTTCTGTCAAACAGAGAAAACCTCATTAACAGTGTCGAGGTAGGGAACGAACTTGCAAACAGCGACCACAAAGAAATTAGATTCCAGTTAGATTTTCAGGGCAGACGTAAGGAAAATTCCACTAAAGTACCAGATTTCAGAAGGGCGAACTTTGACAGTTTAAAGAGGCAGCTGAGAGAGGGGGTGTCGCGCTTGGCAGTGAACCTGACAGATGACACCGACCTGATAACGAGATCTGAGATTGCCGAGTTCCACGTCAATTTAAATAGTGAGTTACTTAATGCACAAAGGCAGAACATACCATACAAAAAACTCAGATCAGACAACAATGACCCTAAATGGATAAATAATAATAATTATTTTAGAACATCATCCGCAAAGGAAGGCTATAGGTAGAAGGATAAATCGTGGCGAAATTCACCTCCGGGACTATTATAGGGTATTGGCGAGTAGGGTTAAAACCGAGATAAGGAAAGCAAAGAGGAATAATGAGGTAAGGATAGCAAGGGGCGAAGACAAACCCCAAAGGATTCTACCAAATGTATCAAACTAAAACACGAGAAAAGATTGGACCAATACGGTCAGACACCGGCGAGCTCACTGATAACGACAGAGAAATGAGCAATAATTTGAATAAATATTTTCAAGCAGTTTTCACCACCGAAAATTTAAACATGATACCGAGGCACCGACTCTATTCAGAGATAGTGAAGAAAACAAATTAAGCGAGATAGTAGTGACTAGTAACGATGTTAGTAAGCAAATAGACAAACTAAAGCCTAATAAGTCACCTGGTCCCGATGAGATATTTGCCAGAGTATTAAAGGAATGTAAGGAAGAGCTTAGTATTCCCTTAGCAAAGTTGTTTAACATGTCCTTAAAAACAGGTGTAGTACCAGAATCCTGGAGGATAGCAAATGTAATACCGATTTTTAAGAAGGGGGATAGATCACTATCCTCTAACTAACGCCCAATCAGTCTAACATCAATAGTAGGCAAATTACTGGAAGCAATCATTTCAAACTCTATTCGAAATCACCTGGAGAAGCACCTATTGATCAATGATTCCCAGCATGGCTTCACAAGCGGACGTTCTTGTCTAACTAATCTATTTACATTCTTTTCATCAGTTTTCGAATCGGTGGACGAGGGGCACAATTATGATGTGGTATATCTCGACTTTAGCAAAGCCTTCGACAGAGTCCCCCACGAAAGACTAATTAGAAAGGTAGAAGCTCATGGCATCAAAGGTAACATCCTTAAATGGATTAGGGCGGGTTTACAGGACAGGAAACAGTGAGTGAGCATTAACGGCACTAAGTCCCATTGGAGCAACGTCACAAGTGGAGTTCCCCAAGGCTCAGTACTTGGACCATTATTATTTATTATATGCATAAACGACATAGATATCGGCATAGACAGCAACATAAGTAAATTTGCTGATGACACTAAAATAGGACGTGTTATTAAATCTGACGAGGACTCAGCAAAACTACAGGAAGATCTAAACAAATTTTTCGAATGGTCTGAAAAATGGCAGATGAAATTCAACGTGGACAAATGTAAAGTACTCAGCATACACTTGAACACTATATTATTGAATGTGACACTGTTAAAGACTTCAGGCCACTTGGCTTATTGTATCGTGAACTTTGTAATTATTACAGAGGACATTCTTGCTGTTTATCCAAAACTTGCTGCTAGCCCACACTGATTAGTCCTCAATTAGAATATGACTCCTAATCTATATGAACCACTGTCCTGCATGGCAATGAACAGTGATATCACCCACATGACTCTGACCTATATATACTGTTAATGAATATGTTCTATTTCTTTGTGTATGAACCTTTGTCCTGCGTGGCAGTGAGAAGTGATAGCACCCTCAGTGTCAAGACCTGACTGAATTACTCAGAATATGCAAACTGTATGCTAAGCTTTGTCAATAAATTTGTTAACCGTTCACCGTTTCTTTTTAAGACAGTTCAGGTTGTGGTGTGTTGTCGATGGCGAACGAAGTAACAATAATTAGTAAGTGCACTTAAGATTTTATTCGTTTCACAAAAAGGATTGTGATTCACGTGATCCCGTTAAACTAGCTAGGAGAATAGGCTATTGTTTTGAAAATGTAATTGTTCATTCTGAATAACGCCGTTAATAAACTAAGAACCGTTAAGAATAGTTCCCGATTTCCTCCCCCTGTGTATGGAGTAGAGTATTCATCATAAGTGTCTTTGTGGTATACAGTGACCCCATGAATAACAACATAACTATTACCTGTTTCCCCTAGTGTCTAAGTTATTGCATATTGGCCTATTCCCCTCTCGCCTTGTTCTTCCCTCCTATCGGCTCCCAGGCCCACCCTCTGGTGGGGGGAGTGACCACAAGCAGGCCCCCACGCTCCTCAATCACAGGGCTACCTCCTCCTCGCTCACTTCCCTCCTTCACCTCCTGAAAGAAAGAATAAGAATAAGAAAACATAATTGAAGAATAAAGAAGAGAAACAGATAAACAAAGAAGAAATAAAAGTAAATGTATAAGTAAATAGAGTAATAAAAGGATATAAATACACATTGCAGTGTGTTGAGTAGGTGTGTTTAAAAGGTGTACTCAACAGGTGTGGTCATCAGGTATGTTGAACAGGTGTGTTAGGTATTGAATAGATGTGTTATTAACTGGGCTCAGCAGGTATGTTGATTAGGTGTATTGAGCAAGTGTGTTAAGCATATGTGTTGAGCAAGTGTGTTCATTAAGTGTGTTCGCTAAGTGTGTTGAACATGTGTGTCATTTGTTGTGCTTAGCAGGTGTGCTCATTAGATGTGTTTAAGTGTGTTGAACAGGTGTATTAGCTGTGCTTAGCAGGTGTGTTGAGCAGGTAAGTTAAGTAGGTTTTAATATATTTCAAATATTGTTGTAAAATATATTATTACCAGCTTGTGACTTTACTGTGTTGCTTGTTTGCTTCTGGAAGTTAACCCCTGTTAAGGCTCCCACGTTATTTGTAGAGCAATATGTAGGCGGAGGTTTTATTTGTAGGTTTTATTTGTGTTAAAATAAAACCATGTGTTATATTTTAACACAAATTCAAGGCAATTCTCTTCGTAAGCCAATGGTTCAACTGAAGAATCTACACCCAACCTAGCTTAACCTAACCTAACCTAACCTAACCTAACCACTGAGGGTAGAAAATTTAGTTGATTTTTTCTTTCCTGTGTCTTGGGGAGTTAATAAACAAGCCTTGATCTATAGTCAGTCTGTGGAGGAGAGTTCGATCCATAAACTAGGTGGCAAAGAGGCCTTGCGGAGAGAGACTGAAGTTATATGAGTTATTTTCCAATACATTCCTATAATTCACAGTACCAAGGAAGTCAAGGTATTCACCCATAATTTAATCCAACCTCCCTGTGGTAATGTTATTGGGTAGTGGTAGTAATTTATGTTTTTTCCTGCTCAGCAGAACACATGAATGGAGGAACCTGCAGCGGGCCTATTGGCCCATTTTAGGCAACCCTGTTCACTTCCAACCCCCTATCACTCATATATCCATCCAACCTATTTATGAAGCTATCCAGCATGTTCGAGTTAATGATGACGTTCGATAACTTGTTCCACTCACCCACTACTCTATTTCCAAACCAATGTTTATCTATCTCGCGCCTAAATCTAAACTTGTCTAATTTAAAACCATTGCTACGAGTTTGTTCCTCTGAATGCTTTCTAGGGATTCTATATCCATTCTGTAGTACGATAACCTCGCTAGTCTTGTAATTAACACTCCTTTGTATGAACCCAAGTACTTTGCTAGCCTTGTTTCGAGCAAATACACATTGTTGTCTTGGTTTAAGATTCCCACTGCACTTATCATTACCCCTAAATCTTTCTCACAGTCGGATTTCTCTGTAAAAACGTTGTTCAACTGATATCTGGTTTTTCTGTTTACATCTCCTCGACTAAGTACTTTGCATTTGTCCACATTAAATTTCGTCTGCCTTTTTATTAAGACCCTTCGAATAATTTGTTTAGATCTTCCTGTAGTTTTACGGATTCCTCGTCAGATTTAATTACACGCCCTATTTTAGTGTTGTCAGGACATTTACTTATGCTGCTGTGTATGCCTATATTTATGTCGTTTATGTGTATAATAAATAGTAATGGTCCAAGTACTGAGCCTTGGGGTACTCCACTAGTGACGTTACTCCAATCGGGTTTAGAATAATTAATGCTTACTCGCTTTTTCCTATCTTGTAGCTACACCCTAATCCATTTTAGAATATCTCTTCCATTTCCACGAGCCTCCACTTTTCGTATTGGTCTTTCGTAGGGGACTATGATTTAACCCTGTGACAACTATGGTTTAACCCTTTGAAAAGGATTGTTTAACCCTTTGAAGATTATTGTTTAGCCCTTTGAAGATTATTGTTTAATCTTTTGAAGATAATATATTACCCTAAGAGGACGATGAGCTAACCGCCAGGATTCAAATGGTTAATGTATGAATTAGACACGACAATGTTTAGTGTGATGTTAGTGTGTTGGTATTACTCTACACAGGGCGAGACATGACATATTGGTGATGGGTGTAGACTAAGATATAATTCTTATGATGACTACATTTGTAATAAAAAATATTTTTAATGAAATAATTCCAGCGGTGTGTAGGTTCAAAAATCACGCAGGCTGGTAGTTATCAAGAGTAATTCCATTACTTTATACACATATAATTATGAATTATAAATGTAAATTTTGTTGTTATAAAAAAACAACTATTATTCTGGATCAATAAGTACACACAAACTGTCAATAATAGTCAGTTGATATCTACTGAGTAAGAGGAGAGACGTCACACTAAATATCCGTACTAAGTGAGCGGCTGTATGGCTAACGAAGAATAAACAGTGGTGACTGCACACACCAACAAATGTTCATATGGAAATTGAGCCCCAGACATAGAACGAGAGTATATGATCCTGAATGTGATCTAATAACAGTAACAATAGTGGCCTCTGTGTAGGGTTGGATTGATTTAATGGGAGCTGATACAATTAGAGTGATCATAATGCGGGTGGTGTTGGTCTCGCTCCAACACAATATCTGGACTAGTGATCGTAGGGTTATATATATATATATATATTATTTTTTACGAGGATTAGCCCACCCGGGCACAGGTCAACGGCCGACAACGGGGCCTAGGGGGCAGAGAAAATAAGGATAGAAAGAAATTAAACATAGAAAAGGAAAAGGTTATATTAATCTACACCACGAAGATGCCGAAAAACCAGCTCTTTAAGGTGAGACAGATTGTATGAGTATGGAAGCACAGAATAAGGCAGAGCATTCCACAGTTTGTCTGTAAGAGGAAAGAAGGATGTATTATAACGGGTTATTCTAGTGTGACCGACATCCACAGGGAAACGGTGGGCACCGCGGGCAGGACGTGTGTTACGAGCCCACGGCCTTGTCGGCGGTACACAGGATGCCAAATCCACCGAACATTGCCCGTTAAAGTACCTGTAAAAGAGAGAGAGTGAAGCAGCATTTTGGAAAAGAGAAAAAGAAGAAAGATTGTCAATTAAAGGAGGAGAGTTAATAAGCCGAAATGCATTTGATTCCACCCTATCTAACAGTTGACAGAAGAAGAGCCACCCCATCTATGAGAGCAGTACTCCAAGATAGGACGAATGAATCCCTTTTATACTTAAAGCAACTGCTCAGGAGTGAAATAGCTCCGGCATATGTGCAGCATTCCTAACTTTCGGGAGGAAACTTTAGCAATGATCAGGATGTGTAGCTTCCATGACATATTAGAGGAAATGGTGAGGCCTAGCAAATCTACTTTAGAATTTGGCAGAATGATTGCGTCCTGAAATGTGATTGGTGGGAGATCATCTAATTTGGAAAGTGTGATTGGTAAATACTGAGTTTTATTACTATTGAATTTAACCAAGTTTCTACCTCCCCATTCGGAGATGCTGCACAGATCCGCATTGATAGATGTAATAACATCAGCCCTAGAAACAGATCTACAGTAGTTTGAGAGTTAGGGGGAAGGGGAAAATGTGAAGAAGAGTGAAGAGCAGAATCATCAGAGCAAGAATTAATAGAATTAGATGTAGTGTGAAGTAAATCATTGATAAAAATAAAGGAAAAGAGTAGGTAAAAGAACAGAACCCTGAGGGACACCACTATTGGTAGAGAAAGAGCGAGAGATCGATCCCTCGGCAACAACTGCCATGGATCGGTTCTCAAGTAAGCTAGAGATTAGAGAACAAAGTGAGGGAGAGAAACCATGAGAGGGAAGTTTAGAAAGCAAAGACTTGTGCCATACCCTGTTGAGAGCCACGACGAAAGTTTCCCCATAATCCCTAAGAGAGGGTGACCAAAGATGGGTGCAATAGGAGCGCAAATCATCAGTATATCTCGCCTGACGAAAGCCATACTGGTGATCCGACAAAAGAGAATGGCGTTCAAGGTGACGGAGAAAATAGGAGTTCAAGATAGTTTCCAAAATCTTAGAGAGGGATGAAGTTAGGGCAATGGGGCGATAGCTAGAGGGATTAGAATGGTCACCCTTCTTCGGGATGGGCTGAACCGAGGCATGCTTCCAAGAAGAAGGAAAAGGTTGGGTTTTGAGGCAAAGGCGACAGAGGCGAGCAAGCACAGGGCCAGAGCTTCAATACACTCTCTCAGAACACGAGGGGGTATTCCGTCTGGTCCATGCGCCTTACTCACATCCAACCTGGATAACACACCAGCAACCCTACGAGTGGAGATTATAGGAAAGTGCATAGGTTCAGTAGGAGGAGCAGGAGTAGGAGGGATAGAGTTGGAATCGTCTAAGGTGGAGTTAGAGGAGAATAAGGCGCCAAAGTGATTGGCTTCATCAGGGGGAGAGTTGGCTATAGAGTTATCAGGTCAGAAGAGAGGAGGAAAAGAAGGAGTGCAGAAGTTATTACAGATGTTTTTGGTTAAGGGCCAGAAGGATTTACTTGAGGAAGAATTATTCAGGACAGCGGTCTTTCTTTTTTATAAAATTTCGCTTGGTCCTACGAAGAATAGCCTTACAACGATTCCTAGAAGTGATGAAAGAGGAGTGGGGAAGAGGAGAAGGAGATAGTTTCATAGCTTGATTTGCCCTATCTCCCTCCCTGCATGCAAGACTGCAGGAGAGATCAAACCATGATTGTAAAGTGAAAGTTTTGGTAGAAGATTGGATAAAAGCACTCATACCACCCTGTATAACTCCAGCAATGCTGTCAACACATCTCGAGGCGTCCCGAGTGGAAAAGCAACATTCATCCCAAGGAAAGTCGGTGAAGAATTCTGGCAAGGATTGCCAGCTTGCCCTCCGATAGTGCCACAGTTGACGTTTAGAGTGGGGTGGGGGGAGGTGGTCGTGCCCAGTTTGATTTAATGGAAATAAGATTGTGAGCAGAAGACCCCAAGGGGGCAGATTGAGTATGAATAGTGTGAGGGGTTGGAGGTAAAACAAAGATCAAGAATGTTAGCAAGTTGATCGTGTCGATCAGGAACGCGTGTAGGGTGTTTGATTCATTGTTCCAAATCATTAAGTAAGGAAAAAGAGAGTGCCTCAGCTCCACCTGGGTCATCCCTTGCAGAGCCAAGCCACTCTTTGTGACGTACATTGAAATATACTAGGTAGAGGATCTTGTTGTTGGGGTGTGTGGATAGCAACGACTCGTGGGAAGAAGTGAGATAGTCAAAGAGTTCCAAATAATTGGTAGAGTTGGGAGAACAGTATAGGAAACAAGGAAAAATAGTCATAGTTTGTGAAGATATTTTGAGCCAGATGACATCATAAAGGGAAGATTCAAGATCCGTGAGTCGAGCTATAGGTGTACGTGTGTTGCAGTAGGCGCATACACCTCCCTTAGAACGGAAAGACGTACAGTATAAAGGTTGTAGTTGGAGACTTGAAAATGTTTGGTTGAAGCTGCTTTGGTCAGTTGAAGTTCGGATAGTAGTAAGAGGTCGGGGGAAGAGGTTAATAGATGGTGTTCCACAGAAGGGAAATTGGATCTAAGGCCGCGAATGTTGGAAAAATTAAGTGTGAAAAAAGCCGATCCTCCGGCAACCGAGGTGGCGTCAGTTGAGGCCCCAGTAGTTTGATGATGATTAGGTCGGCCCTGGGATCCACGACCTTCCCTACCAGTGGGACCCATCCGAGAAGGCCCTGCTTCATTATTAATATCAACTGACATAGGAGAATAAAATACAATGAATAGAACAGATCAAGAGTGAGTACGGTTATATTTGTTGTGTTGTCAATAGTAAGAGAGACAATGGAGACCCTGCAATTGTGTATAAATGTGGCAGAAAGACAGACCAGCAACCTGGGACTTGGTCACAATTTTTTTTATGCCATATGGCAGCAGGGTCTACCATTAGACAACACATTATGCTTCCAATATCTTCCCAGGCGGTAGTACCTCCCTGTTTGGTAGCTGCCTACTACCTACTAATATAGTGAATATACAATGGTGGAGGTTTGGGTCGCGGCCTCGCTATACGAAATTTTTAAAATATTTAGTAATTTCAAGATATTACAGAAATATTACCATTAGTTTTACTTGATGTTACTGAATGGGTTTAAATAATTTGTTACGCTACCATATCAGTTATGCTTTACCCGGGAACCCAGGACGATTTCCGGAGATATGTGAGGCTAAACAACTAAAACATGACATTCAAGTAGGAATATTGTGCTTCCTTCAAATAACTACCAGCGCATCAATGAAGTAGACTATAACTAAGAGACGTCCTCCTCGTTCCGGAAAGGATCACTAAGGGGTGATTGGATCCAGATTCAATCCCGTATTATGAAAAGTGTAATGAAAAATGAGTTTTGTATATTGTGATCCAATCTGTACCCGATCTTTGGTAATCGCAAGAAACACTGGACAGTTGTAAGAGGGTGCAAGATGCTGGAATGGAGAAATGACTTAAAGGATCGTGTAATAATGACGTAAAGTAATTTGATGTTACTTAAGAGCATAAGAATGGAGGAAACTGCCCAACCCCGGATGTTAATTGAGTTAATGATATACGCAAGTCAATGTTTAGAAAAATAACTGGATCAAGAAAATTTGCCGAGAGACTTTATACAGCAAAGATAATCCCGATCTTCAAAGACTCCCGAACAAGTACAAAATCTCTGATGACTGATATATTGTATAAGAATGACTTGGACAAACCTGAAGTGTGATGTGTTGTAGTGTGTTACGGTCCCTCGAGGAGTTGTTAACTTTCACTTACCTGAAGAAAAAATCAGATTAACTTTCCATCCCTCATTAATCCTCCTCAAAAATTAAAGTTAAAGGAGATGGTCACAACTTACACCGCGTTATATATTGGAAGGATCTCAAGGATGTATTTGTTTTAAAGCAAAACGGCAACAGTTTATGGGGCTGCGACGATTGAGAACAGAAACCAACCACCCAAACTAAATCACCAGGTATATAAGATCACTAAGTTTGGTTTAGTTGGATCGTGTTGTGTGTCATCATATGTGGCTTAGACCAGTACCACATTGCAATTACTGAAGCACATCGGGGGCCGGTGTGCATATTTTAAACATAACTCTTTGGTGTTAAAAAATTGTCTTTGAGGTAATATACAACACTACATCTTAATATATTAGAAAAAGGGTAAAATATAAGACCATTAATAATTTAATATGCGTCCAACTCTCTCTCTCTCTCTCTCTCTCTCTCTCTCTCTCTCTCTCTCTCTCTCTCTCTCTCTCTCTCTCTCGGGTGTCCTAATTGTCTTTCAGCAAGGGCTCAAAGTTAGGGATTTTTCTTCTTCGAGGAGGCCAAAAACTTAGTAACTTTCTCCCCGTCAGCCTCCAAGTCACACCTCTCCATCTCCTCCGTCTCTCTCTCCCATCTCTCCTCCTCTGTTTCTCCTCTCACCCATCTTCTTCTCTCTCTGGCCACTTATTCCCTTATCTTTATTCTTTTTATTCTCTTTGTCAATCACTTTCCTTATTTTTCTCTATAACCTTCATTTCAAAACCTAACCTAACCTAACCCAACCTAACCTAACCTAACCTGCCTACCGTGTACAGTATACTTCCAATAATTTATCTTCGCTGTTTCTGTTTCCCATCGTTATTTTATTGTTCTCTCTTCATTAGTTAACTTCATCTCCCCGTGATCTTTTTTGGGTATATTTTGAGCCTCTCTCTCTCTCTCTCTCTCTCTCTCTCTCTCTCTCTCTCTCTCTCTCTCTCTCTCTCTCTCAGACATAGTTATACATTTTCATTTAAGTTTTTCATTTTTTCTGTTCGTTCATTTACGGTTTTCCTAGTCTTCCTTTATGTTAAACTCCATTCCAACTCTCCGTCTCTCTCTCTCTCTCTCGTAATCCTTAGCTTCCACTTCAAATCTGATAATGATGTGTTGTATTGTGAGGAAAAAGAGGAATTTAGAATAGCAGATTATTTTCGTGTGACTTTTGATACAGAACTTTACAATACAGTTGAGGAGGCGTAGAAATGATATATATATCTAGGGAAATTATAATCTGACAGTGGTAGAATTATTTCAGTTTATGGTTGCAATTACTAATATGATTGAAATTACTGTTGTGGTAAATAGGAATAATGTTAATATGACCACAAGGAAGCATTTAAGGTACAATGGATATATTATACTGTAAGGCATTTTTAATTTATTGTTCTTAACCAACTCAGACAGACAGTCAGAGCTTTGTCCAAATCCCACTGGGGTGTGCTAACTTTACCAGCTGTGATTTTACTACATTTATTTCCTCATCCGAACTGTTGAGGGCTATATGTCCTTAACACTCCTAATAAAAGGCCTGAAGCAACACTTTTTTTTTACTTTTTTCTGAATAGTTGCTGAAATAAGGTTAATAACTACCTGATTGAGTAGGTTTTCTTTACACTGTGAAGTTAAAATTACCGTTCTCTCTCTTTGCTAAAATTCCAAGAAAGGAAAGTTTACCATTCACTTCCCATTCAACTTTAAACTGGATGCTGGGAACCAAGCTGTTTTTTCTATGGAAGAAAATGTTCATCATTGCTCATAGGAAATATGTCGACGATTCCGCCGTTGAGTTCAGTGTGAGCAACTCTGCTCCCAACTACTGTACACCACCTTCCAGAATATATTGAACAGTCTCTAAAATTGGGCCACCAACAACTAGGTCACTATCAACCATACCAAGACTATGGTTATGAACATCAACCTCTCCTCTGACCTTGTCCCACCTCCTTCCATTACTTTAGGTCCCAACACACTCCAGGTTGTGGATTCCATCAAGCTCCTCAGCGTCGCTATAGATAACAAACTAAATTAGAAAGAGTACGTCAGTACAATTGGCAAATCCTCCAGTTTCCGTCTCCACCTCATCCGCCGACTCAAGTCCCTCGGAGTTCCTGCGCCTGAGCTCCTCCTTGCTTACTCAACACTCATACTTCCCAACCTCACCTGTGCTTCCCCTGCCTGGTCTTTCTCCCTAAATGCCACACAACGGAAAGAACCCAGATAAAGTGCAGAAGAGAGCATGCAAGATTATTCTTTCCCCTTCCTACTCCACATATCAAGAAGCGCTCAACACACCGATCCTCTCGGCTCTCACTGACCATCACCACGACCTCATCTGGAAATTTTGGTGAGAACCATCCTCAGCACCGTCTTCTGCTTCTACCTTAGATTCTCGTCCGTGAATTGCTGTTCAACACTACAACCGCATCCAGCCTATACGAGCACGTACGGATCGCTAAAAGAACAGCCCAGTCCCAACCATTGTAAACATTATCAACAACACGTAATCAACCAGTGTGTTCACCGCCAGCCAATCTTACCTTTTTGCACTGTTACTACGTTGAAATTCTTTGTTGTATGACCTTTCCCCTTTGTCATATTTGTTCCACTTATGTTACTTATATATTATTTGTCAATCAAGTGATCCATTCCCCAATTATGTAACTGTATATTTTCATCTTCTTGGCTACCATGCTCTTTCAATAAAACGTTTATTATTATTATTATTATTATTATTATTATTATTATTATTATTATTATTATTATTATTATTATTGTTATGAGTATTATTATTATTATCATTATTACACACACACACACACACACACACACACACACACACACACACACACACACACACACACACACACACACACACACACACACGCACACGCGCGCAGTAATATACACCATCCCATCTGCTTATGAGATAATTTCTATATTCTATAACTAATGAAAATTAATTTGTATACACCAAAATTTCCTGTTAAATTTAAGATGTTGTATTGCATTTTCCGGCTACCTGTGGTAGCACGAATTAGAGGTGAACTGGAAGCAACTTTCATAAATGTTTATGGGTTAAGTTATCAAACCCAAATGGTCCATTTACTAAGAAAATAAACTATTCACAATAACTGGAATATCACCGTAATTAACGCTATGAGTTGTGAGCGTTAATATTGGACGAAGCTTAGGTATATCGAGCTTCTTAGAGCGCACATCTCAGTGGCTCAGTGACGGGAGTAGAACTGGCGATAGCCGGCTACTTAATTGATGACTCTGAGGTCAAGGTGTGAGGGAACAGTGGGAGTACACTGTCACATGTCCAGTTGATGACTACTCACTGCTTATAGGAAAGTTACCGTAGGTGATGTATTTATATAAACCTAATGTACGTAACCCACATTTATATGACAGGGGCTAACACACAGTCGTTTACCATCACATGATAGCCAAATTATACTTGAAGTAGGTTAGGTTAGGTTAGGTTAGGTTAGGTTAGGTGTGATGTTATCCATGTATAGGTATTATGATAATGTTTTTGATCGTTTATGGCCAGTCAGAAGTTCCCCCTTAAAGGAGAGAAGCACAGAGACGTTATAGTTAATCGGCAATACTGAGTGACACTGACGCTTGAGGCAGAGTTCATCATGATAGAGAAGGAGAGTGTTCACACCTCCAAAGACGTGCAGTTTAATTTGTTGGTTAAATAATAATAATAGGAACCATTCAGCTAGGTAGAAGTTCAGTACAGGATTGATGCCACTGAAGTCAGTATCTAAGACAGTGATTGCAGCAGTAGATATAAACAGTCATAATATTTTTTAATACTATTAGTAGAACCATTCCCCTAATCACTTTCATCACCATTACTGACACAATCAAAGAGTAAATACTGGATATGAAAGTGTACTCGTTTATAGTGTATATGTCTTTATTACTGATTGTGTGAGGCAATCCATTGTTCGCCTTTGATAGTCTCACTGATTAGCAATTTTTGGTCTCTAACTACCTACATGAGTGAGTTATATCCTCATCATATGTTTGTTGTTGTCTCTATGACGCCCAGGACTCCCCCCATGGTGTCATAATGAATTACCATAGTGTAGTCTATATACCAGAGGGTTAGTGTGTTTGAATGCGAAATGCTGCCTTCAGGGAGACTAGTTCAGTGTATCATTGACTTATTTTAAAGAAACTGTCAACAAAATGAACGACTGAACATTATAAGAGACAGTGAGAGGATATTAACTAGCAAAATCTTTATACGCCTTTAACAGATGGAAGTACAAAAAAGTTGTGTTTTATTTTTCAAACATAAACCTTAGAGAACAGCTGTAGGTGACACCGCCATGTTTCGTCCACTTTCTCCGTACTAATGGATGAAATGTGTACTGAGCAATTTGTTTTAGCTGTAAACCTTCAAGGTGATGACCACTGTCACACACAGGGGTCACTTCCAGCACAACACCACAAACATTAATTCTTGTTGAACAGATCGAATAAGTAACCAACCTTGATTTCACTTTGCCTCTTTGTAGTAATGAAAGTATTCGATAACAAATATAGTCTCCGAAACTTACTTGTTAGTAGTAATCATAGTACACTGATGGATGAATGATAAATTAAAACAATAAATGGAACTTGACAAGAGAGGAAAAATGAAGCATGACCCGAAGTGAGAGAGAACATAGTAAAATAAACAACGAACTATAGGTAAACAATAAAAAAAGAATAACACATAATGAAACAAAAGTAAGATTTTTCTCTTGGACAAGGAATATATAACTACTTAATGAACAAAACAATAAAGCATCAAAAAACAAAAACAAAAATACTATATTTTTATCATAAAGGCTTAATAAATAGTATTCCCTCGGTCACTTTTAATAGGGATTTTGTCAGCTATAGCCAGTAGCATACGGAGAAGCATATAAACAGTATTTCATCAGCCATAATTTTAGCTTTTTCTCATGTCTGGTGACGCCTTACCAGCTTTGTCTCTCACTGCTCGTTTTCCTCACCTTTGCTACAGTCTTGAGTGTTTTTTGTTTTATTTTTGTTGTTGTAGTCTTATGTATTCATGTGACACGGGCGAGGTCTCAGCCAGGCACCGTGATCACACTTACACCGTCCCTTTCATACTAACGAGTTGCCTCTTGTAGCTCCCGCCGTTGAATTTGAAATATACCGGAACGCAGGACCAGACCTACATATAATTTTACATGATATTCGAGCATTTAAACCATCTATTTCGTCCGGGTGTATTCAGAATATCATCTTCAACTTTGGAAAGAATTTCTCTGAATAATTTTTCCCAGAAGACTCAATACTTGTATGTCATTGCTTCACTTAAGGCTCAGACGGTATTATTGGAATAAAAAAAAAAAAAATCGTGTAACATAATATATATAAATGAAAAAAATGCAATGCAAACGTACATGTGTTTTATTTATCCCAGACCAAAGAAAAAAAAGGTATATAGCCATCACGTCTATTTGTATGTTTTCCATTGAGTTTATCTGTCTGTCTGCCTGAAGTTAATGTTTTTTGGTAACTTATCTAAAATACTTCTAATAGGTGGTGTGATTTTTTTTTTTGATTCCTCATCTTTCAAAATATAATCTATGGTACAATTCCCTAGGCTGGGGCAAGACTTCAGGCTACTTCAGTCCAGCCTCGTTCATTCACCTCCCTACTCTTAATAACACGTTCCCCTCTATTACTTTCTCCACAACACTCGTTCTTCTTCGTGTCCCGCATCACTCTCCCGACACCGAGCATATTTTTATCTCTGATTTAAGATTTTTTCAGAAACGTATGTAAATTATATGCTGAGTAGTTCCATATTTACTTGTAAGAAATCCATACACATTCATGGTTCAGAAGCAATGTTTTGACTCCACTGAGAGGCTTCCATAAATGACTCTACTAATCCACTGACACTGTATGGCATTCCTGTCCAAATACCCAAGTGATCATGGTTCTAATCTATTCATGTCTGCCAACAGTGTGTGTGTGTTTTTAACGGGGAATAACCCACCCGGGCACAGTTTCCTTTGTTGATTAGTAATCTAAATTAATTCATCTGTACTCTGTTGTGATTAAAATATTTTGTTTATATCACACACACACACACACACACACACTATAGAGAAATACTATCATGTTATTGTGCAGATAATTATAAGAAAATTGTGTAGTGTATACAAGCTCAACTTCTGTGTGCAGGTGTGAGGCAATAAGACAATCTCTCAACGACCATTACAGAAGTGAGGAGTTAGTTGGGGACGACCCAGAGTGTGTTGTTTACAGCTAAGTGCTGTCAGCGAGTTGTGACGTTACGCCGGACCCTCCAGGATGCTCCAATATATTCTAAATTGACTCTTACGTAAACCAAAAGTTTAAACTATGCAGAAAAAAAATATATGTATATATATATATATATATATATATATATATATATATATATATATATATATCTTGATAAAATCACACGGGAAAAGAAACAACGGAGCACCTTAGCTTTCGTGTTTATTCAAGACATCACGTTTTCATTGTGGATCTACATGAAATATATATATATATATATATATATATATATATATATATATATATATATATATATATATATATATATATATATATATATATATATATATATATATATATATATATATATATATATATATATATATATATATATTTTTTTTTTTT
This sequence comes from Homarus americanus, assembly GCF_018991925.1. Classification (NCBI taxonomy): domain Eukaryota; kingdom Metazoa; phylum Arthropoda; class Malacostraca; order Decapoda; family Nephropidae; genus Homarus; species Homarus americanus. The sequence goes on along the minus strand of NW_024735518.1, from coordinate 205,673 downwards.
TTTTTTTTTAAAGATAAAGGAAGTAGGCAGCTGTCAAACAGGGAGGTAGTCCCGCCTGAGAAGATATTGGAAGTATAAGGTGTTGTTTAACGGTAGACCCTGCTGCCATGTGGCATCATTTACACACACTTGCATCATCATCATCATCATCATCATCATCATCATCGTCATCATCATCAATCATCAATCATCATCATCAATCGTCGTCGTCATCGTCTTAGGTTATCAATTCCTTGTTTACGATCACAGAACACTTAACACTCACCTTCGTCAGAGGGGCCACGGATTATCCCCATAATGAATTGTGGTAACAACACGATGACATGGCTTTGTGATGTAACTATTGACTTTCAGTTATCGCTGGAGCTCGTGTTGCTCCAAGTTTTGCTAGATGATTTAAGAAAAACATGAGGAACGTGGAGTGTTTACCATTGATAAACGTGTATCAGCATGTCACAAGATGTTTGGATGGCAGAGTCGAGGGCGAACAGAGAATTACTAAATATGAAAGAGAGTTGAAAATATTGCAGACACACACTGAGTGTTTGGCTATTTGAAAGTTTGCAAAACTATACTCATAATGTAACCCAGTTCTTGGAGCATGTGTATGTTTAAGGAATGTGAGACAGGTTCACACTGTGCAGGAGAAAGCTGAGCTCATCTGAAGAAAAAAAAATCGGACCATTTTCCTGTTTTTTGGAGGGGTTTTGTCTTTAATAAGTGTCTCCATACCCACGATGAGGGTATCTTTCCTGAACATAACTAGACTAAATTAACAGAAAGCTGGTTCAAAAGAAGACCAGGTGTAAGGTGGGGCTTGTGTCATCACTTGTGAACATTGACTGAGAAAACAAATCAATATCTGCCTAGTGCATGAATTCCCACTTCACCTACTCCCCCCATCCTACTGTGTGTGGCTATTCAAGCTTGGCCAAACAGGCGACTCTACCATTGACTCAGCCAGGACATATATTAATCTCTTATGGACATTTAATTTGCACTGGGAACTTTGAGGTCACGTGTTACAAGTTCGTCCCATCTAGCATGTGTGGAGAACTAAGAAAATACAGTTTTGTTTATAAAGGCAAAACTACTAGAATGTGACGCATCTGCCCTCTCGCAGCACTATAAGGCTGACTTACATATATTGCCTACTAATTTAAAACTTAATTATATAAGATTAACTGTAATGTTGGTTTGTCTATTATTTACCTCAGTACTGTACATACTGTTTTAATATGTATTATGTATTTCAAACCTGCGTCACTGAATTCGTATTAACATTATTCCTTACTTGGAATTTAATATACAACCTCGAAGCTTTGTGAATTATGTCCTGTATGTTGTCTGCACCCTGTATAAAACCCAGAGGTGTTTTGTCCATGAATATACATTCCTTAATCCAATCATGATATTATTTTTCTGAAATGTTTGACATAATAATGTAAGTTATATTTTCAGTATTTCAGTATCGATGACTTAATATTTACCGTAATGCTAGAGTTTCTAAAATTCCTCATTACAGGCATCTAACTCCTTAGCCTACTTCAATACTTTTGTGTGCATTTTTCTTCTTAAGAAAAAATGTCGGCTAATAACAATTTAATTTTAAATTAAATCTTCAAAAGACATCAATGAAAACCCTCTCCTTATCGCTGTATATATATATATATATATATATATATATATATATATATATATATATATATATATATATATATATATATATATATATATATATAGTACACACTCTACTGGAAGGGAATATACTGTATATCAATACAATAAGAACAATTGCCCTGTTTGCCTGGCAATAGGATTTCTCTCGGGTACTGGACGAGCTGAAAGTTTTAAAGGGATCAGACTAACAGCGGGATTTTTTGGGTGTACAATACTGTACAGTATACCTCAAATTTTTACCCATGAAATATTCTCCTCGAATGTAAGTTCAGGCTTTGAAAATAGAATTCCATTCATGAAATATCAGAGTTCATGTGTTTCAAACGACTATGTATATATATATATATATTACAGGTGGATATGAGGTCTATGCGGTAGTCTAGATAAAGTTAACGAAAATAATGAGGTCAATCGAGCCAAAAGTTGACAAGCTGTTTGTCGACGCCAGATAAGTGCAGAGAAGTTTACTGTCAACTTATCCTGTTACTTACATTAATGTTAAGTAGTGAAACGTAGTAATTAATGTGTGTGTGGGTGTATGTAATTCCATGTGTGTGTACAATTTATCCAACTTTCATGCTTAAGTGTACAAATGGTTTAGGGCGACATTTTATGTGTACTAAGTCAGTGATGGGTTGAATAAACTGCTGGAGTTGTACGAAACTTTATGAGAAAAAATCAGAAAATACTTTTATTCACGTTGTGAGCCGATGTGTGCGACCATAACAACTCTTCCTCAGTGGCCAGCAACTGAACCAAGCGGAATGAAGTGAATGTTGCCAGAAGCCAACAATATTAATCAAACAAGCTATCACTATATATAGTATGTTATAAATAATAATATATACACTCTATATTATTCTATATTCTATTTATATTTGAGCTTTTGGCCTGAATCGAAAATTGTACATAGACTAGTGTGTAAATTCGCTTCATACTGGCAATATCTGTTTGATAAACAGCGCTTTGTGTACTTTATATACAGCTTATATCCTGAGAATATTTGCTGGTAATTTATGGTAACAGAATGTCCTCGTGTTAAATAAATTAACAAGGTACAAGAGAGTTGTTTGTGGTTGTATTTAATTATTCGTATAGGAAATACTCAAAAAAAAATTCTACCCATGATTTTGTTTTTATATAATTACAAAGATTATTCGTTCCTATTAGCTAGTCACAGGGTAATATTTTTATGGGGTATTTGGTTTTGAGTTAAAACTAACAGGCTAAAATTATAATTATTTCATTTTTTTAGTTCTTAGAATAAATAATGTTGCCTATACTATAGTGAATGATTATTATATCCTATTATCTCCTATTATCTCCTATTATCTCCTATTATCTCCTATTATCTCCTATTATCTCCTACTGCTACGTTTCTTGTGTGTGTTTTCGGAAGCATGTTACCCATCTGGTCAGGTTCTTCTAGTGTATTCGTTTTTAAATGAACTTCACAGGTAGTAGGTAGGATGCAGCTATCAAACAGGGAGGTACTAACATATGGCACCACAAAAACTGTAACCAAGTCCCAGTTTGCTGCTCTGACTTTCTCTCTCATTTACACACAATTGCAGGGTTTCAATTGTTTCTCTTACTCTGACAACATAACATACATTTGTCGTTTCTCAGTATTGAATTATTTTTTAAATTTCTGTATTTATTTAAGGTCCTTTATCATCATCATCATCATCATCATCATCATCATCATCATCATCATCATCATCATCATCAACATTATATTATTATATTATTATTATACTTTCGCCTCCTGGCTTTGATGTGGGCCATTGACCTGTACCCTGGTGGGCTAATCCTGTAAAAAACATCCTATTGTTGACAAAGATATTTCGATTAGAATATTTACACCCAGATAAAGGCAACGTTTGCACAGAATTTGCATGAAATATTTTACTACCTAAAGCTTTCAGGAGGTGACAGAACTCATGCTCACGGTAGATCTTTATTAGAAAATGAAAGTTCAAAGGGTTAGCAGAGAAACCACAATAACATGTAACTTAATTGTGTGAGAATCTAGAACATAAGCGTTACCTACAAATCCTAAAAAAAAATAAGAATTAATCCTAAAATGTCCTGAAATTGTCGTTAAAAATATTGAAAACTTTATAAATGATCGTTGAAAATATCCACATTCATCATACATTACATTTTGATAAACTGCAAAAAAAAAAAAGTGGTATTTGTGTATCCTTAGATGACGACGTTGAATCGTTTACAAACTGCTTTTAGATATTGTCTGTGACGATAAACCTGACCACAACACTCGAGGAAGACTTTGGTAACTCACAACCTTGGTGTTGATGAGCCATCTCTGTGTGTGTTCAAAAACTGCTTCTAGTGCAACATTTTCTTTTAGTGTAAAGCCTTTGTACACCGAGCTGGTACATGGAGAAATTACCCCATAGACACCGGTAGGCTGCCTAACAGGCCATAGTAGTCGGATCAACTCTCAGATTACCTGCTTGTCTGGCAGCTGGTAATCCGGCACAGCTGGTTGTCTTCCAGGTAGCAAATTTGGAAAGCAGAGTTTGACAGGCAGGTTGTCAGCCCTGCATACAATATATAAGTTTGACGAATAGTCTGCAATACATTATGACAAGTTGTTTTGTAGACAGTCTGCCATGCAGGCAAACAACTTACAAGGAAGCTAGTTTATCAATCCGTTTTCCCTGGCAGGTAGTCTGTCATGCATTCAGTCTAGTGACTGGGTATTCAGACTGCTTGTCAGTGTCTTTAGCAGAGAGAGACATCCGTACGCCTGTTGATTTTGTCCTCTTGTCTAAGAATGAGAGGTTACGGGACCTCACGAATTCTTTGAATTTGTTGCAGTCAATTAAAATGTTGATATCTTATTAACATTAAAATCTGTCAAGTAAACCGAACCATTACCCTTATGAGGCCTCAACCTCCAATACTGGGAGCAAAAACTCGACTTTAGATAATAATGTATTAAAAGAATCATGTTGTATGGAATAGACTGAGCAAAATTCAAGTTGTTTACGGGAATTTTTCATATAGTTGTAACCTTAAAGTTTCCATCTTAAAAACTGATGGAAAATAAAAGTCCTATAAAATGTCTCAAATGACAAATAAAATAACTAATATATAAAATATTTATAGATTGTTTACGTCAATAATTGAAATTACATAGATTACAAAATCCTCGTTCAACACTTTCTGTCGTATATATTTAACGAGTGAGTTGGTTATCAGTGCTGTCAGTGTGTCTGCCAACTTTACTAAACAAATTCAGCGACACTGATGTACAGTAAATATATAATTCATATATTCACCGTGTCAGTTACACACCACAACAACTATTGTCCACTCCATCACCTACCATGAATCATTGACTATATTTTTATAAAAGTTATTAATGATTGTACAATATATACTATACCTCACTTGTCGGGAATTGAACCCTGGTCCTCTGCGTGTGAACAGGAATCGCTACCACCGCGCCACAAAGACAACGAAAGTAATCGTATGCTTTGTTATATCCCTCATAAAGCCTGTTCAGCGTGCTACCTTCAGCGCCGTGACCCTCCACTGGGGATTGCCTAGGATTGCATTTGTTGTCCTTGTGGCGCGGAGATAGCGATCCATATCACAGGCAGAGGTCCAGGGTTTGATTGCCAACTAGTGAGGTATTGTTTGTATATGGAAGTTTGCGCGCTATATGGACTGATAATATATATATATATATATATATATATATATGTACATACAATCAACACCTCAACCCTCCAGGATTCGAACCCACGTCCCACGAGCCCATGACTGTGACCGGGGAACGCTATCCGCTGGACCACCAGGATACTAAAAGCAGTCCTAGACTTTGTTATACTTCACACAAAGCCTGTTCAACGAGCTTAAGGCGCCGTGAACCTCTAATGGGGACTACCCTTATCACGTAGGTGGTCAGAGTAACGTTTTACCAAATCCGGCTTCGAAAGACGAGGATCCATATACGGTTAGTCCCCATTAGAGGTTCACGGCGCCTTAAGCTCGTTGAACAGGCTTTGTGTGAAGTATAACGTAGTCTAGGACTGCTTTTAGTATCCTGGTGGTCCAGCGGATAGCGTTCCCCGGTCACAGTCATGGGATCGTGGGAAGTGGGTTCGAATCCTGGAGGGTTGAGGTGTTGATTGTATGTAGAAGTGCGCGTGCTTTATTGGGCTTATGAAATATATATATATATATATATATATAGCATTCTTGGATATATTTATTGGTTCTGCTAAAGTTTCTTATGTTGTTACCGGCACCAGCGTGCAGGTTGTGCGCGGTACAGGTTACGAGTGGTACAGGTTATGAGTGGTGCAGGTTGTAAGCAGTACAGGTTATGAGCGATGCAGGTTGTAAGCAATACAGGTTATGAGCGGTGCAGGTTGCGAGTGATACAATTTGTGTGCGGTGTAGGTTGTGAACGGCACAGGTTGTGCATACAAGTTATGAGCGGTGACGGTGATGAGCCACGAGGTTGTGATCGGCACAATTTGCTTCTGATGCTGGCTGAGTGTCGTGTTTGTTTTAAGTGATGAGCAGTCCAGGTTGGGAGTCGTGCAGGTTATGAGTGATGCAGGATGAGAAATGTGCAAGCTGTGGACAGTGCAGGCTGTGGACGGTGCAAGTTGTGAACGATGCAGGTTGTGAGCAATACAAATTGTGAGTGGTGCAGTTGGGGGTAAAAGGCTACAGATTTGAGCTGCAGCATGCGGGTCAGATGTGTGTGTGTGTGTGTGTGTGTGTGTGTGTGTGTGTGTGTGTGTAATAATATAAATAAATAATAATAATTAACGGTTTATTGAAAATGTTCTGCAGCCCGAAGGCTGAGAATATACATGGGACAAAAATGACTTATTACATACAAAGACATGGGGTAGTTGGGTCGTTTAGCAAAAGCTTTCATTACTGAAAGAAGAAGGGGCATGAATTGAACATACAAATTATTATAGTTTACAGTTGATGGCCCGGGCCTGGGCTGGTTGTTGAGACACCAGGTGGTGTGGTGTTCACGTGGTGTAGTAACTCGTCCTCGGGTGTTGTTATGAAGGACCTCACGTGGTCATAGAGACACCGGGTGGTGGGGTGTTCACACCACCCGACTTGAGTCTGTTGAGAGCCATTCTTTCTCCCGTCTTCGCTATGCAGCTGAGGAGGGAGATGGGCCTCGGTTTGTCTGGTTCTCTGGGCTTCGGAATGGGCTGTATATCTGCCTTCTTCCAAACCGGTGGAAGTCTCTGCGCTATCCACGAGGCGTTGATGACTTGTAGCAATGCCTCGTGCCCGGCTTCTCCGGCATGGGAAAGCATGGAGTAGGTTATCCTGTCGGCTCCTGGTGCTGTGTCCTTGCTTCGTTTTAGCGACTTCTGGAGTTCTTGCTGGTTGAAAGGTCTGTCGGTGTCATCTTCACTGTTGCAGGCCTCTTCGATCATCTGGAGTCTGGTCTGTCGCAGACGCCATTGTGTCTCCTCCGCATATCTCGGGAGGTTTTTCGTTGCTGCTCGGTCGGAGAACAGTTTTGCAAGTCTCTCGGCTTCCTCTTCTAGGTTGGGATGTATTGGTGGTGGTGGTGTTGCCTTCCCAGGAGCCCTTCGGATCTGGGCCCATATTTTGCCGAGGGAGGTGTGCTCGTTCAGTTCAGAGCACCACTTGGGCCAGCTTGCGCTTTTGATTTCTTCCTTCTCTTCCCTTGTATCCTTGACTATGTCTTGCAGGATATGTCTGTTTGTGTCTGTGGGATGTCTCCTGTAGTTTCTTCGGGCCATGTTCACTCTGTGGTTGAGTTCTTTCACCCTGGGACAGTAGTACCAGTAATCATTGTACTGTCTTGATGTGGGTTTTGTTTTTGGGATAGCTTCTTCTGCCGCTTGGTGAAACGCCTCGACCAACTGTTGGTGGAGGGTTGTCTCGTCCAGGGGTGCTGCACCAGCCGGCTGTGATTTGGCGCGCCACTTAGCCAGGTACTTCCTACAGAGTTCCCAGTCCGCTGTTGTAGAGGAGAGTATCCACTACAATACTCCCACTCTCCTCCGGGCGCTGCAGGAAACTTGTTGTCGGCAGAGTTGTATCCCACGTGCGAGACATAACTGACAGGGGTGTGAACCACTCGGCCGCTACGAGTTGACGACTCCGTCGAGTGACACAAAATCGATGGGAGAAGCACAGGGAGAAGGAGAGTTGTAGATATGTGAAGGTTGAACGGCGGGAGGAACAGACGAGGAATGTGGTGCTTCTCTCGCGGAAGGTGCAAAGTCCTCGGAGGCGCCGGATCCAGGATCCTCATCAGGAGCAGGGTCAGGAGCAGTAAGTACCTTAGGGAGAAAAGAGCGTGCTCGGAAATGATGTGGACAAGGTGGTGCTGCAGGCGGCAATGGTGACCAGACCGGTGAACGCGGCGCAGGCGTGGTTTGCTGGGGGGAATGTTGGGCTGGGGCACCATCGGGTAAAGTGGTTGGCTTCACTCGATCGATGCTGACGGTGTCGTGTCTGCCATTGCAATTGATCATCAGGAACTTCGCTGACCGTGCGAGCACCGGGAAGGGTCCATCATAGGGGTGGTGAAGTGGGTTACGGTGAGCATCGCGCCTGACGAAGACATGCTCGGCATTGAGTAGTGCAGGAGGGATCTGTTCAGGGCGATGGGAACACTGGCGTGGGGCCGTAGCCTTGAATGCAGAAACTGCCTGTCGTAGTATTTTTAGTAGATCATGACGGACAGCTGGAGTGAAGTGGTCAAGGTCAGGAGTAAGTGAGAAGTCCCCGGGTAGGCGAAGGGGCTCGCCTTGGGTGAGATCCGCTGAGCTACAGTCTATGTCCTCTTTGTGTGATGCACGGGTGCCAAGGAGCACTAAGGGTAGAGCATCCGTCTAGCTATAGGGGTCGTGTGCCTTGATGCCGTCCTTCTGCTGCCGATGAAACCGTTCTACCATGCCGTTGGACTGAGGGTGGTAAGAGGTAGTGCGATGCCTGCTAGTGCCGAGGAACTGCAGGAGATTGTGCCAGAGTTGGGACTGAAACTGGACTCCTCGGTCGGTGATGACAGTCGTGGGAGGACCGAAACGGGAGACCCAACCAGACAGGAAGGTGCGGACGGCTGACTGCTGTAGCATTAAGCATGGGAATGGCTTCTATCCACCTGGTGGAACGGTCAATGCAGGTGAAGATGTAGGTGTTGCCACAGGATGCTGGAAGAGGTCCCACTATGTCGATGTGTACTACCTGGAAGAGTCCTTTGGGTACAAGAAAGTTTTCTAAGGGAGCCCGTGTGTGTGTCGATGTATCTTAGAGGACTGGCAGGCCAGGCACTGGACAGCCCATTTCCGAGTATCAGCCTTGATGCCGGGCCAGACGACACTTTGCGTGAGAAGGCGCTGGGAGGCCCGTACACCTGGGTGGCTGAGACCATGGATGCGGTCGAAGATGGTCTGGCGGTGGACGTGAGGCACGAACGGTCTAGGCTGCCCACAGGACATTTCGCACCACAACCTGATGTTCGTGCCAGGAACGAGGAGTTCTTGGAGGGCGAGACCTGAGGGAGATGTCTTGTATGCTGCAAGGTCTTCGCCGTTCTATTGAGCTACAGCGAGCTGTCTGTAATCAATGGGTGGAGATGAGGGAAGAATGCTGGATATACAACGAGAGAAAGTGTTGGCGATCTCTTTGTGGCAGCCTTTGATGTGTTGGATGTCGCTGGTGAACTCCGAGATGTAAGCCAATTGGCGAAGAACATGAAGTGTATGTGTCTCAGAGGTTGAAGCAAAGGCGTGGACGAGGGGCTTGTGATCAGTGAAAATGGTGAACTGACGGGCCCCGAGGAAGTGCTGGAAATGCTTGACAGCAAGATATATGGCCAGGAGCTCTCGATCAAAGGCGCTGTACTTGAGGTGTAGTGGTTGCAGCCGCTGTGAGAAGAAAGCACTGGTGCATGAGAGTTCCGTTGATCTCATGTTGTAAGACGGCACCCACGGCAGTAGAGGAAGCGTCTGCTGTGACAGTGGTCCGGGCGTTGGGGGCAGGGTGCGCCAGCAGGGTAAGGCGTGTGATGTGCTGCTTGATATTGTTGAATGCTGTAAAAGCCTTTTGAGTCCACGTGAGAGGCTTGTGAGATGTCTTGGGGAGATCGTGGAGAGGAGCGAGGATGTTAGCAGCCTGGGCAATGAAGCGATGGTAGTAGTTGACTAAACCCAGGAATTCTCGGAGCTTTTTTGCTGTCTCAAGTTTGGGGAACTCTTTGATGGCAGTTACCTTATGTGGTAGGGGTTGGATGCCGCTCGAGGAGACTCTGTGATCGAGGAAGTCGATGGAGGGGGCTCCGAAGACGCACTTGGCGGGATGAACTTTCATGTTGTTGTTCTGCAGACGTTGGAGAAGGACCCGTAAGTGGTGATGATGCTCGGCAGGCGTCGGAGATGTGACGAAAATGTCGTCTATGTAGACTGTGGCAAAGTCGAGGTCGTGAAGAATGTGGTCCATGTACCTCTGGAAGGTCTGAGCTGCATTGCGTAATCCAAAACTCATGTAGGCATACTCGAAGAGACTGAACGGGGTGGTGATGGCAGTCTCCTGGATTTCTGCAGGTGCCACTGGAATCTGGTGGAAGGCTCGCTCCAAGTCGATCTTCGAGAAGATGGTCATGCCGTGGAGTTTGTGGTGGAAGTCCTGGACATGCAGGATAGGGTACCTGTCAGGTTTGGTGACGAGGTTCAGGGCTCTGTAGTCACCGCATATCCTCCAGTCGTTGGATGATGGCTTTGGAACCATGTGAAGAGGAAATGCCCTGGGACTCTTTGAAGGTCGAATGATGCCGTCTTGGAGGAGTCTGTTGCATTCCACCTTGGCTGTGTTGAGGAGCTCAAAGCGAAGGCGGCGAGGGCTTGAGAAGACTGGAGGTCCTGTAGTCTCAATGTGGTGGAAGATTCCCGTCGTAGGTGGTGGTGGTGGAGAGACTCTGGGTGAGAAAATATCATTGAACTCCTCGAGCAAATGGGAGAACTCGTTGGGCGGCGAGAGACAGGCGATGATGTCGGTGACTGCAGCACGTGTACCCTTGATCGTGTGTGATGTAGGCTCGTGGATGAGGCAAAGGTTGCTTGGGTCAACGACGAGCTTGTGGAAGGTGAGGAAGTCGAAGTCAAAGATGGGTTGAGAAACGTCTGCCACCACAAAGGACCAGCGCAGTCTTGGGAACCAAGGTCTAAGGCGAGGATGTGTGCGCCGTAGGAGGTATTGCGGGATGCCGTTGGCGGCAAACAGGTCATATGAGGGTTGCTTTGATGTGTCTAGCGGTGAGGTAGGGATGATGCTGACCGATGCCCCTGTGTCAACGAGGAATTTCCTGCCGGAGATGCGGTCGGTGATATGCAGTAGTGAGACGCCTGAAGTGACGGAGGTTGTGGAATGTACCAATCCCCGTCGATGCCGTTTCCCTAGTTATAGGGAGCCTCACAACGTCTAGCGTTAGCACCGAATCGTTGATGGTACCAGCAGAGGGTGAGTGCACTGTGCTGGGAGCTGGCGGCGGCGTCCGAGGCAGGGCGAAGACTTCGGGGATGGTAGGACACAGTGCGTGGGGCAGGGACAGGAGCAGCAGGAAGCTTGGAGGAGCAGAGCTGCTCGAGGGTTTTCCATCCTGCTGTGTGGAGACTGTAGCAGGTCCCTCATGTCTTGTAAGATGTTGCTCGTCTGAGGGGCGTTGATCCGGTTGACGAGACCGGTGCTAAGTGATGGTGTGGCCACTGAGTTGTCTGCGGCAGCATGGCGCAGTGTATTCATGGAATACTCTGTCTGCCGTGGCTGCGTAGGTCGCCGAGGTTGTAGAGTAGTCCAGTGCGGACAGGGCGAGGCGAACTTCTGCTGGGAGCTTCTGGGCGTGAAGCTGGCGTAGGGCAGTGTTAGGAAGCCTGTCTGTGTGGCGGGAGTTCAATCAACGCATCTCGTCCCACAGACGTGCAGGCGTTGGGTTGCCGAGGGGTAGACTTGATAGGTCTTGCTGGATACTGGCACCAGGCCGCTGGTATCGCCTCTTAAGAGCATCACGTAGAACTGATGACTTCTGAGACTTACGTGGCAACTTCTGTGGGCAAGGAACAGACTAGGGCGACATACTTCTGCTCGTCTGTAGCTGTTGAGCCGGTGAGAACTGCCTCCACGTGAATTATCCAGTCCTCGATGTTGTGGCTGAAGACTGGGAAAGTGATCCGTTTCGCATCCATCCTTGTGTGAGTGCGTCACTCCGTGGGTCATAAATTGTAGCGTAGTATATGTGGCCAGTTGTCAAATTTCTCTTGTTAGGCTCACATACACATGTACATGGAAGAGATCTCGCACTACGGATGGAGGTGAGAAAGGAAACTCACAATAACGTTCTGTTTACAAAATTATATTATCCAGTGCAGTAAGATGCAGGGAGTTGCTGAGCTGTGGAGGAGCTTCTTGTGAGGAGGTCTTGTCTGCTTGAGAGAATGATGTAGTCTGACCTTCTTTGGCTTAGGAGTCATAAGTCAGGAGGTCAAAGAAGATTATTAGGGATTGAAGAAAAGTGGTGAAACTTAAAACAATAAGAGTAGAAAGAACCTGGGCTCAACCTGATCGCTTCATCTTATCTCTTATGTTTTTTTCTATCTTTGTTCTGCTCCCTCGGGTCGTCAGAACTTTGTATTAGTATTGGTTTATTTATATAGTGCTGCTTATTATACTTCTTACCTTACTGTGGTGGAGTTAGTGAGCCCTCCCAGGTCCTTGTATGGCTGGGAGGGTAGTCACATTTTATTTATTTTATTTTTTTGTTAATGTGTTAGTTAAGTGTTAGTTATGTTAGTCTAAAGGTACACTGTATGGAGAGGCCTGCCAGGTTCTTAGTGGAGCTGGTAGGTCACTCTCATCTTTTATTCTCTCTATTAATGTTTTATATGTATATTGGGGCAGGAGATGGTTCAATTATTTAATTTCTGGCTGATTTAAACCAACCATGTTCTTGGATTTCTTCATTATATATATTATTTATCCAGTTTTGGTAAGTTTCTGTGTTGAGTTCAGTCACTGTGTTCCAAATATTTGCGGCTTTGTTGTGTATTTCTACTTTAAATGCTAGGAGGTTTGCTCTCTTGTGTAGCTGTTCATTATTGATGTGGTCTGTATATTTTATGTTATAAATAAATCTGAGGGCTATATTTTGTACTGTTTGTAACCTTTTAATGCTCGTTTTACTAAGTGTGTTCAGTGGGATGGGTGGGTAGTCCATAATTGATTTGACAAGGGCTATATAAATCTTTCTTTTGTTATTTATGCTAAGATTATTAAAACGTTTTCTTGTTGATAGTCTTATTCTTGCCTGTCGCTCTTTATTTTTTATGTAAGTTAAATATCCTCTTTTTGTTAGCTTTATTTCAAGCATTCTGGCTTCAGTGTAGTTTGTTTCGCCTTCAGTTTCGTTTGGGTACAGTTCCTGGTCGACTATTACTGGATTTGTTTTGATCTTGGCTATTGGTATTATCTTGAATTTGTTCTTATTTGTCCTGATTTTCCATTTTTTCTCAAAGTCATTTATGTTTTTTATCGCTGTTGCCGTGTAGAGTGCCATAAATTGGGTTGATTTTCCTGGGTATGATACTATTTGAGTGATATCATCAGCAAACATTACTTACTAGCTAAAGGGAGTAGTTTGAGGTATGTCTGAGGTATATATTGTATATAGTGTTGGAGAAAGGCATCCTCCTTGAGGTACTCCACTCTCGAGAGTGAACACTTGTGAAGCCATGTTGGGAATCATTTATCAACTTGTGCTTCTCCAGGTGATTTCGAATAGAGTTTGTAATTATTGCTTCCAGCAATTTGCCTAAATTTATGTTAAACTGATTGGACGGTAAATAGAGGATAGTGATCTATCTCCCTTCTTGAAAATCGGTAACACATTCGCTATCCTCCAGGATTCTAGTTCTACACCCGTTTTTAATGACATGCTAAACAAATTTGCTAAGGGCTTTCCTTAGCATTCCTTTAATACTCTGGGAAATATCTTATCAGGACCTGGTGAATTATTAGGCTTTAGTTTGCCTATTTGTTTATTAACATCGTTACTATTCACTACTATCTCGCTTAATCTATTTTCTTCACTATCTCTGTATATAGTCGGTGCCTCGGGTATCGTGTCTAAATCTTCTGTGGTGTAGTTCACTCACCTACCTTAATCTCACATCATCACTTGGGTCTCGTCACTCCTCGTCTAACTTACGCCTCTAGCTCATCCTACTTCAGTCCCTCTCTCTTTCTGAGAATGTGTCTCCTTTTTATTCAATATCCTCATATTCTCTGTATTTTATATATTTTTTTTATTTTCCTATTATTTCTTCCTCTGTGAATTCTCTTTTCAAACTGCCAATAAGCTTGAACCAAAATAAATATGGCAAAAAAGATGCGTCTGTACGTCTATCTGTCTGCCTGTCTGTTCCAGTCATAGCTCCAAAACGGCAGCAGTTAGAGGCCAAAAACTTTGCACACATACTACATGGGTCCCAAGGTTGTGCACCTTGGTATTATTATTGACCACGGACCCCCGGGTGGTCCGGGCAGGAACCAAAAATCTTCCCCGACTGAGATGTTACCACAGGTAATTTACCCGTGTCAGGGAAGGCAAGTCAAGGTTATAAAGAATATATCTAACCTGTGTAAAGGCGGGTAATTTTGCTAGTGTGTTATATACACTCCTAACAAGACTTAAACATTAAGTTATATGCTCTGTTAAAGACAAAGTGTCATTTGTATACAGTTTATATGTAAATGGTGGTCAATACCTAACATGAAGAGACCGCTATATCCATCCCAAGCCAAGAAGAAAACAAATAAAAACGGGAGAAGCTGAGGATCACCGTTCTTTGGATGCATCTCAACAAAATGGTGTATTACATAAATGGCCGCCGAGTATTTGCAAAGAGACCTTTTATGGTAGAGAACTAAGTGCATCAGTGCTCCAGCCAATAAATATTGTGCCGTCGTATCGTGTTGTACAACTAATTCTCTGGTTGTTTACAATATTTCATTAAACTGTGACATGAGAGAAAGGAAGGGGTTGGAAGATGAGAGAAAAAGATTGAGAGATATGTGGAGGATTGAGAAAGTAAAGGTACTGTGCTTCTGGTGATATTGGTTGAGATCAAACAATGCAGTTTACCTGATGTTCCTGTTGTGTTAGCGCGGGATATAAGGGTTTATTTATTTTGCAATGTATTTTCTTCTTTTTGTGAGATATATTTGTCCTATTTCTCCCGTGGGATGCAAGATGTAGATGGGATACTTGGTAAAGCCCGGCCCTAAACCTGCACACGAGGTCATCGCTCGCTCAATTGGATGTTTTATTTCTTTTCCTTTTCACCAGAGAAGAAAACATTGTTTTTTGGGGGGTATTTCTCGGTGTCTGCGAGGAAGAGTGTGTGGGTGTGTCTGTTTAGCTGTTTGCGTGTGTGTATGTGATTGTGTGTTCCTGTGTACTGATGTATGTACGTACGTGTATGATATAAAAAAGATCACAACAGCTTGGTTAACAATATTTTATACGCTATTAATACACCGTACACTTAGCGTTTACATGATAGTTCGGAGGAAGCTTATACAATACATATATATATATATATATATATATATATATATATATATATATATATATATATATATATATATATAAACAGCAAAAATTGTATTCGGTAAAGTTTCATCAAATATTTCTTGTCATCATGAGACATAAAACATAAAATAGTGATGATAAGACATATTTGCCGAAATGTTACTGAATAAATATGTTGCTATTTCTATGGCGCTGTTATTCATCCTCCGTTTACGCTTCCGCAAGAGGAATCAAATGATATATATATATATATATATATATATATATATATATATATATATATATATATATATATATATATATATATATATATATATATATATATATATATATATTTATTTATTATAATTATTATTTTTATTTTTATTTTTATTTTTATTTTTATTTTTATTTTTATTTTTATTTTTATTTTTATTTTTTATTTTTTATTTTTTATTTTTTATTTGTATTTTTATTTTTATTTTTAAGGAATAGTTTCATACAGAACCTAATCTAACTTTGCCTAACCTATAAAAGATATCCATGAGTTGTTATTTGGCGGTGAATGACATCTTAAGTGAAAGAGCAAATTTCAACAAATTAAAATTATATTTAGATTTTCTTTTAGATTACCCCGAGGGGGCTAGTTTATTGGGCCACCCCTTACATCCTGTGCAAGGTGAAGTGCAGAAACGTTTACAGTGCCCAACTGGGAAGCATGCGGAGTTCATGCTTGCCCTTATGACTCATGCATTAAGGGCGTCTGAAGGGTCATGGGTTTTGTCAGCAAGTTACATGAAGTGACAGAATGATGAGTGTGTGGGGGGAAAATTCCCGTTACAATTTATCTGTTGGGTCCGATAACTTCCGAAAGGCAACATGCAACTCGTTAAGTCCCGGGAGGGTTGGTATGGGTGGCTCTGTGTCCCGGGAGGGTTGGTATGGGTGGCTCTGTCGCATACTGATCCTTCTAAATTTGGTAACCGAACATCATATTAATTATGCCGAAATAAACACACATTGCATTATTTATGTTAAACAATATCGGGCAGGAACACGCATATCCCACTATCTATCATCTATGGTCTCATAATGTTTCACACAGAGTGTGCACAAACTTTTTTTGAGATACTCTACAAAGTCATTCAGTCATTGGAATCAAAAGTTAATGCAATCATTGATGAAACTAACAAATAACTAGAATTGTGCATGGCTCACTGAGCACTTCTTTTGCTCGTCTTTTGGTTCTAGACGGAACGAGACAATATACTTAGTTTACCTTAAACTATTACAGTACTCCTTTATTCGTTCACACCCACTGTCATTAATGAAAAATGTAATTCGCCCTCAAAAGTATCTCTACGGAGGTCCGATGAATTTCAAAATGAACAAGGCGACTCCTGTTGTCTCACACAAATCATAATGACACATTTTAGAGCGAGTTACACTTTGTAATATAATGTATATATGCAGTATACCCCTGTTGTGCGTCACAATCTGAAACTATTGAACGTAGACTTAAACCTTTTTGTAGTGTTAGTGGTGGATCTCTGCTGTAGCAGTGTTACTATAATAGTATTTCATGTTAATTTCATATCTATTTCGTTATCTTGATGGTTTGTACACCAATGTAGTTTGTTGTATTTAATAGGATAGAGTATTTAAGGATAAATTATAATAGAGAAAATGTCTATAGTTGGCACTTAGGGTAAAGTTCACACACTAGTCTCTCAAAACACAACCTTTTATTTATACTTCACCATCATCCTTGTGTCCCAATGATACCGATATTAGTGTGGCTGTACTGTTGTCATAATGCTGTTGAATTATAAGTCCAGCGAGCCACCTCAGCGTTACTTAGGCCCTTGTAGTGAAAGCCCAATCGCAACCTTGATGTTCTTATGGAAAAATCATGTGGCCCCAACTACCAAGTCATAAAAGCATAAAACTGTACCACCAATACTGTTTCACGGTCGTTCTCTCAGTCACGGGGAATACGTATACATTTCGTTTTTATTTTACAACGCAAAATAATAATATCCTAATGACATTAATCTTCATTCAGAGATAAAAAAAAAGATCTTACTTTAATAACATACTAGTCATTCACAATTTATTTTACTCGGGCCTTTTACCTTCTTATGTTTCTCTCCCATACAAAATGTTTATGAAATGACGATTCATCTCTAGGTTTAAACAATATTCTTACTGTATTGCACAAGAAAATTTATATTTATTCATAGTAAAGTATTAACAATGCACATGAAAGATGCTGTGTAAAACATTATTTGTGATATTATTTGTAAAAACTTTTATTAAAGAGTAATGTATGCTGCCTTATTTCCTTCATCCAGTAAATAGTCACACATTACCTACCTCCTCTATCCTTCCTTCCTTCTTCCTTGCTTTCCCTCCATCTTTATTTACCTCCCTGCCCTCTAATTTATCTTACCCTCCCTCCCCTCCACCCTACTACCTTAACCTCCATCTAACAGTCTTCTATATACGGTAGAGTTTCCAAGAGACTAATTCCACTCATCGACCAGATAAACTAATGATATGCTAATTTATCTGGGCTATGAGAATATTTTGGTACATCAACGTAAATGTAGTTTTCTTTCTTTCCGACTTTCTTCTCATATTATTTCGTCTACTAACCATTATTCATAAAGATTCTCGCATCTTACTATTCCAGGCAACAACATCGTCAACTCAAGGTATGGTTCCAAGTGATATAATATATGAGAGTTCACAATTACATCGTCTTGTTATCTTGATAGGAATTAATTATCGTATACAAGAAACCAGAAACTCATCATCATATTAACCAGGGCTGGCTGTTTGCCTTTTGGCCGCCGCAGTTTTCCTCCAGTGATTACGAACATTATGATAATATTTTTTTTTTCTGGTGATCATTAAGGAAGACGTAACAGGAGATGACTATAATTGTTGTTGGGTTATTTGACTTCAACTTTGTCTTGAGCCCAGTTTACACCTAGAGATACACACAGCATAAGTGTATCCTTAAGTATTTTCTGTACCGGAGTTTATACATATATATACAAACACTTCTTAAATATTAAAGGATAATATATAGCTGTAAAAGTATGTCTACGACGGTCACACATATGATATACAACTAATGTACATGTAGAGGAAATATGTTTAGGTTTAATGTTTGATATTTGTTACAAATTTCACTAATTTCATTCAAAATTTAGTAATGGTTATCAACTTTTAATAATTGTCAATTTTGTTCCTGAAAAAAAGTTTTATTTACGGTACATAACATAACACGACAATACATGGCGCGCTCAATAGGGTTAATCGTAATTTAAGTTCTAAACTCGTTTTTGCCAAAATAGGAATAACATTTTCTTTAAATTCGTATATGATAACATGTGTTCTGTCTCATTTAAGAGATCGATTACCATAAATTATATAAATTATACCTAAAGTAGGTTAGGTTAGAGATTTTATATGAAATTATTTATATGTATTAAAATGATCTATAATTTTACAGGATCGCCTACACTCTATACTTTGAAATATGGTTTTACTTAACATAAAAACTGATGATAAACTTTACAAACTTTAACGTAAAGACTTTTTCATAAAGTATTAAGCTAACCTCTTTACTGAGCTGACTTTTATTTTAAGAACAAAATCTGGCAGAGGTTTACCTTTACACTGCGGCTGGCTCTCCTGAACGTTCAGACTTTGTTCTAAATCTTCAGTAAGTAGGATCTTTTTTTTTTCCGACTGGGAGACTCCCACAGAAGAACGCAACGCCAGCAATATCGCTATGCCTGAAACACACAAAGAGAATCTGCTTCTTGGCAGCTACATTTACTTAACTTCTTAAACTTTTATAATTTAGTATTATTTAGTTTCGTAAGCATTTGCTTTTTATTAATTTTTTTATTTTTTTACATTAATTTAAACAAGAGCCAGAGGACTGAGGACTCTCCCCAGTACCAGGACAGGCTTCATGCCGTCTGTAAACCCAGTACAGCAAGGTTGTGGTTGTTATTACTGACCTGTGCCAGAAATATGCCTTGAGAAGACAAATTTCTTTATGTTCGATATCACTAGGTCGACGTGTTTTGTCTCTCTTGGTCATTAATGGTGAGATGGGAACTCTGAATACATTAAGAATCTGGATGGTGGTGATCTTGTTCAGGCCGTTATCCTCAATCCTCTGAGCTGCTTAAGTGCCAGAGGTGTGGGAGTGATCGAAGAAACTGCATGTACATCTGACCCTGTTGTGGTAAACAAGGCAGTAAGTTGTTGACAACGGGACATTACAAGTGGAAAATGTATTGATTGTGAGGGCAGGAAACCTAATTCATCTTGCGACTGTCCTCAGTGGCGAATGAAGAGGAAAGCTGAGAAAAATTACTGTACAACACATCATGCAGAGAAAAAGAGAGGGCCAAGAGACCCTTTGGACCCACCAGCTAACTAAAGTCTTGTACTGCATATGTAACAAAACTCAAGCCATAATACTTTATATAATATATGAATATAGATTAACACATGCAAATTAATTAAAAAATAAAAATCTAGATGATATCAGGAAGAAGTGAAGCGGTTCATGGTAGAAACAAACCACCCTGACTCTACCATGATGGTAAAACACGTATTAAGGGATTTAATATGTTTGAAAATTTAATGTGGATAGAAAGAACTTAAGATTAATAACAAATTTATATCGAGATCAAGAAGTAATAGTAAAGATAAAGCACTACAGACCAGATTGGATATGAGACACACTGAGGAGACGCTACAAAGAGTAGTGCGAGGCAAGTGAAGCTCGTGGGTTGAAAATCAACATAAAGAACATATGAACCTTAGTCGTCTTAAAAGACAAATGAGGTCTACCAGTAAACAAGGAAAAACGTTTTGCATATTTGGGAAGGATATAAACACCAGACACATGTGTGAAGACCATGAGACTAATAATTTTAGCAACGTTTTGTGAAATATTAAAAATATGTTATTAATAGGCATATTGGAATTAGAACAAAAAAGAGTGCGGTGAAGACATGTGTGGTTAGTAATGCTATACAGATGTAAAGTTTGGAACACTAATAAAGAAATGAGGAAGATACAAGTGACAGAGATGTAGTGTTGGCGGAGGGTGATGAAGACACCGTGGATGGCTAGGACGAGACACGCGAAGGTTTCGGGGACATATTTTGAGAAAATGTGGAATGGAAAATTTAAGCATGGCAGAGGAAATCGAAGGAGCTGGAGGATGGAGTCAACTTCGAAGGTTCCAGGATTCCATCCTGAAGGATCTCGGAGGTGGATGGACGTCTGGAAAGCTGATCCAAACAGTAAGAGGTAAACCTAAGGTTTTAACTTGGTCCCGTTTTATTTTATTCAAAGTCGTTTGTAAATCTGCGTTTACTGAAATCATTGTATCTTCCTGCTGCCCCAGGGAGAGTCGTTTACATAGCCCGCTACCCGTCCTTTGTCATTCTCGCAGACCTGGCAATGCTGGGTGTTTGTCCCCATCAATAGCAAACTGGCTAGGTGATTCCTTTTACTGAGGTATTCTGTTTCTTAGTGAAATGATGTGATGAATCTATGGGAGTGCTTTTGTCTCTTTTTGCATCGATAACTCCCATTTCATCAATGGTTCTTCTATACATCAGCTGATATCTACACTAATCAATCATCTTTCCCACTTAAGAACATATTTCCCGAATAACTTCCTTAACATTTGTATAACACTTGCACGACTATCAGACAGTTTCCTTCCATTCTGCATTAAATGGGCTCGCTGTCTCACACCTACTTCAGGTGAAAAAAGAAAAAAAAAAAAAGAAAAAAGTTGCTAATCGAACGTCTAGGCACACTGTAATCTCATGAACATGCAAATATCGCAAATTTTGCCAATACCAAAGGCAATCCAAAGTTTCTTGAACTTGAATTTTTATACTATTGCTATGCAAATTGTTGCCACACTTCTTCAAAGTTTTCTTTTAAAGATAGTATTTGGCATACTCAGTTATTACTGTGTACCTACGATCTATATGTGTGTGTATACATATCACTGTGTGCGTCTAGGATCTATATGTGTGTGTATACATATCACTATGTGCGTCTAGGATCTATATGTGTGTGTATACATATCACTATGTGCGTCTAGGATCTATATGTGTGTGTATACATATCACTGTGTGCGTCTAGGATCTATATGTGTGTGTATACATATCACTATGTGCGTCTAGGATCTATATGTGTGTGTATACATATCACTATGTGCGTCTAGGATCTATATGTGTGTGTGTGTATACATATCACTATGTGCGTCTAGGACCTATATGTGTGTATACATATCACTGTGTGTGTCTAGGATATGTGTGTGTATACATATCACTATGTGCGTCTAGGATCTATATGTGTGTGTATACATATCACTATGTGCGTCTAGGACCTATATGTGTGTGTATACATATCACTGTGTGTGTCTAGGATATATGTGTGTATACATATCACTATGTGCGTCTAGGATCTATATGTGTGTGTATACATATCACTATGTGCGTCTAGGGCCTATATATGTGTGTATACATATCACTATGTGTGTCTAGGATCTATATGTGTGTGTATACATATCACTATGTGCGTCTAGGATCTATATGTGTGTGTGTGTATACATATCACTATGTGCGTCTAGGATCTATATGTGTGTGTATACATATCACTATGTGCGTCTAGGATCTATATGTGTGTGTATACATATCACTATGTGCGTCTAGGATCTATATGTGTGTGTATACATATCACTATGTGCGTCTAGGATCTATATGTGTGTGTATACATATCACTGTGTGCGTCTAGGATCTATATGTGTGTGTATACATATCACTATGTGCGTCTAGGATCTATATGTGTGTGTATACATATCACTATGTGCGTCTAGGATCTATATGTGTGTGTATACATATCACTGTGTGCGTCTAGGATCTATATGTGTGTGTATACATATCACTATGTGCGTCTAGGATCTATATGTGTGTGTATACATATCACTGTGTGTAGGATCTATATGTGTGTGTATACATATCACTATGTGAGTCTAGGATCTATATGTGTGTGTATACATATCACTATGTAGTCTAGAATCATGTGTGTATACATATCACTATGTGCGTCTAGGATCTATATGTGTGTGTATACATATCACTATGTGCGTCTAGGATCTATATGTGTGTGTATACATATCACTATGTGCGTCTAGGATCTATATGTGTGTGTATACATATCACTATGTGCGTCTAGGATCTATATGTGTGTGTATACATATCACTGTGTGCGTCTAGGATCTATATGAGTGTGTATACATATCACTATGTGCGTCTAGGATCTATATGTGTGTGTATACATATCACAATGTGCGTCTAGGATCTATATGTGTGTGTATACATATCACTATGTGCGTCTAGGATCTATATGTGTGTGTATACATATCACTATGTGAGTCTAGAATCTATATATGTGTATACATATTCATTTTGCCAGAGCCAGACCTATTGAACGTTTACGCTTGTGGAGGATATTCCACAATAATGTTCAGTGGGAGATAGAAAAAAGTCCGTTCCTTATTCTCATACATAGACGCTTCCCAGAAGTTTATGGTGACCATTTAACACAACCTCGTCTCCCGGTGGTTGCCGAAATAGCTTCCAATCTAGACAGTGTTTATTTGTCTAGTCACAGATCCTTCCTTCTTTCCTCTGTTTGTCACCTTTTGTATTGATTGGTGGAGGTTGTTGATGCTATTCCCATCCCGTTTTCTTAGTTCTCAGCTTAATAATGATAGTTTGAAATGAGGCTTAGTTATTGCAACCTGCCTTTTATCTACATTGTCAACATCATAAAACACCTATAATAATAATTAAAAAAAAAAATAATAATAATAATAATAATGAAAACCTTTCGAAATCGAGGATGCCGGCCCTTGGGACACCTAGGTGTAGAGCCTTTCACCAACACAACAACCACACCCTAAGTTAACGAGTTCCATGGCCCAGTGTCATGGAACAGTCCTAGAAGACCGGATAACTCACCAACTGCACTGGCTAACCATTACCCAGGACAACGATCCGTAAATTTATTACACACACACACACACACACACACACACACACACACACACACACACACACACACACACACGCACACACACACACACACACACACACACACACACACACACACACACACACACACACACACACACAGTCCCTTCATTAATAAAAACACGAGAAGAAAACATTCAATATAGAGATTAATGATGTCGTCTCATGGCTTATTGCCTGACTCCTGAGTATCACATATGCGTGTTGAGTCCCAGGGAAGAAAATTAATGCATCTGCTTAAAAAAAAAAAGGAGGGACGAAAAATACAAAGCCAAGGAAATAACCTTTTCATCTCCTCTAACACACGAGGAACATCAGCTAAACTACCGAGTTTGAGCTCAACATATATCTCGTGAAGCACAGTGGGGCGTCTGGGAACGATAGGTCCTGTTCCAAGAGTAAACTGTTTCTAGGCCAACACATTTTATTTTTTTTACATCCTCCTCTTTCTCCTTCCTTGCTTTCACATCACAGTGTAACAGAATAACATAACCACAATAACGGAAACGAAAGGTATCATATGGGACCGAAGGGAAAGTATTTGAATACAGTACCGACCATTAACAGAATGTAAACATCATTTTATTACCGCATGAGCGATATAACCGTGTAACATATGGGGGCAGGAGCACAGGGCAGGTTATCCACCATCACCAGACAATGGCAAAAAAGAAATAGCGCATATTTCCCTTGTTTATCATAAAGCATCTCTAGAGAGATTCGACGCCGTTCAGCTTCAACAGCGTGAAACACCACAGCTTCTCTCACTCTTATTACCATCCTCTGAACGGAGGAGGAAGAGGGCAATATTGACGCCCATGCCATCAACAATTTAAGTTTATAATGTATGAATGACTACAATTGTCTTATGACGGGGTATGTAGGCTGTGTTTACCTCGAGCTAGAGTTATGATTGGCTTATTTACCTGACTGATTGTGCTTGTATATAAGTGTCCATGTGAGTTCTCGGTCATATATGTTGATAGTATGATGATAGGTTTCATAGGGATGGAAGGAGAGGCTGAAGATATAGAGGAACATACGGACATGGAGAAAACGCAAAGTAGAAGAACAGTAAGACAGAGAACAGAGGAGACACAAAAGAGAGGAAGAAGAAATGATGAAAACGATAAAACAAAAAACTTGAAAGATTTAAAGCGAAGAAAAAGACAAATCTCTACAAAAGAAGAAAAATGAAAAGTCAAGAAGTAAACGTGAAGCAAGGTTTAGACTAGAGAGTCAGTACCAGTGTTGTCTAGTTCATGATTGCCTCTCCTCTGTCAGGTGAGGAGTGTGGAAGTATCAGTAGATGATACCTTAATGAAACTCGCTCTCTCTACATCACCTGGTAACATGTGAACCTTAACGTGACAAGTGATGATGGTACAACAGATGACCTCCATCACGACGCTATAGTTCTGGTAGTGACCAATATTATTACCTTAACTCCCGGTTGAGATAAATCAGTGAAGGATGGTGGTCACACAACAGCTTCTTGGCCTCATAACACAGTGTGCTTGTATTGAGTGTGATGAAGTGTACTGTTGTGTTGAGTGTGTCATGTGGCGGAGTGTACTGTTGTGTTGAGTGTGTCATGTGGCGGAGTGTACTGTTGTGTTGAGTGTGTCATGTAGCGGAGTGTACTTTTGTGTTGAGTGTGTCATGTGGTGGATTGTACTGTTGTGTTGAGTGTGTCATGTGGCGGATTGTCCTGTTGAGTGTGTCATGTGATAAAGGGTACTGTGTCATATAACCTTTATATTAACAGGGAACCACAGTCCAAGTTATCAAAAATGTACAATCTTATTTTTTGTTCAAGCTGAGGAAAAGATCGACTCAAGTAACGGAAATTTGTAAATACAATTACGACATTATTTTGGCAGCTCTCTTCGCCCAGTGGCTCAGGTGAACCATTTTTTTGTATCTTCAGTTAGAGGAAATAATTAACTTAAGAACCCAAAAGAATCCTATTACACGAGACCACCTAGGGGCTCAGGTGAGTGTGTTGGACGGTGATATAACTTGGAGGTCACTAAGGTCACTCAGAGCTCAGAATGTGGCAAAAACTGCTGCAAGATCTTCATGAAAGTCTATGTTAACAGTGGGGGGGGTGTAAAGTGTGGTACTAAGCAGCAAAATGTGGTTGAGGTCAGCAAGGGATGAGAACTGTGTTATCATTGCGGACGGTAGAGGCTTGAAATTTACAGGAAAGTGTTGGTGAGAGTTGGTTCTGTGTCGTGGTGACTGTTAGGTGAATGTTGTATAGACAGGGTGGAGGAAGTTAATATTGATATGAAAAACAATAATAATAGTAAGAACTTTCTGCCTAATGTAAAGTGAAGAAAAGATGAAAAGAAAAGGAAAAGTATGAAAAAACGTAATATAATGCTCACAATTTCTCCGTAAGAACAGCCAGGGTGAGTCACACAGCTGAACTATTAATTGTTTTGTGTATTAAATGTTTATTTCCTGGTGTTGGGAAATTAATTTTGTAAATTTAATTTTTATCGAGATTGTATCTTCTAGCCTGGCGTCTCTTTACAGGCTTCTATTTTACACCAGAGTTAACTTTATCGTCAAAAATAATTATTGAATAGCCAGTAAAAGTAAACATTTCACAATGGGCCGTTTAGAACGTTCTTTCTCGGGGAAAGTCTCGCTTAACGTAAGTAACATCTAGTTGTAAATGCTGTTGAAATTCATTAACAGATCGTTGCGGCTCCAAGCTAGACGAGGCACGGGCCCTGGTGTTGTAGCGGAGGTCGTATCTTGCCTAAATTATACACTGAACCTTCCCATAACTGTTTCACTTCAGTGTTAAATAAGAGCGAGTGTAAAGTAGCGTTCACTGAGACTTTCCTTACTCGCTTACATTAACGAGGTGAAGGTGGACGTTTAGCTGACCTACGAGGTGGTCCACTTTTGTACAATGGTTCACTGTCTTGGTTAAGCCGGGAAAAACAACAATAATAAAACAGAGTAACTTCTGCTTGTCTGAGAGGAACATCTGAGAATAAGAGGAAATCTGGGGAGAAAGACGAAGCACGGAAATTAGTTATTCAAAGACACTTACTGTGATTATTAAGGAGGAAATTATACGAGGTCATAACAGACTTTAATTTGTTTTAAGAAACTGGAGTTTATGTGTTTTTTTATTTCACAAAGAAGAAAATTATTTGGTGTACTTTTGTATTAAAATTTCCTCTCTTAAACCAATAAATGACGATAATGTCATATTTTAATAAGATCACTTTACTCATGCAACTTAGCGTTGTGGGGAAGACTGAAGCAACGTCAGAAGAGCTGTTGTCTGGCTTTAGAATTAAAAAAAAGTCTGACTTCAGATTTGCGTAAGCAGTGTTAGGCGCGATCTTAGAAACTGCACCATCTTAATACCATGTAACGCTATCTTAACTTGCTATAAACGTACGATGATCTTAGTTCACGTAAGCTTTATATAGCTCAGACATTTCTGCGGGTTCTGTAAAATATTACTTTCGAGTAATAGTGGAAATTAGAAACCCTAATTTGTTTACTCTTGTTAAAACTCACATTTTGGGGTAAATATCAGCTGAAGCATTTTACCTGACAAATACCCACTATACTATATATACTTTATGTAATTTATACGGCAAAAATAATACAATACAAAACATATTTGTGTAATACTGTACTTGTCTTACGTGTGTGTTTCAATCTTGCATATTAAACATCGGTTACAACCATTATATAACTAGTAATTGAATTATTAATGGTTAGTTAAAAATTCGGCTTTCATTCAATTCCTCTCACTGGAAAACCTAAATCCCGATGCTATGTTTGTATTTTTATGAGACTTATTTCAAAAGCTATTGCCATGTTATGTTAATTGGTGTTTTTTTGTGTTTACGTAAATTAAGCAAAATGCTCGGTATTTACCAAGTGGTATAGGTTGAATGTTGAAACTAAGGCATACAAGGAGCCCTCTGCCGGCCGGACTGTACATGTATAATAGTATATAACTACATGGATATAAGTTATATAATATAGATAAAATATAATATTCCAGCATATTATTGCTTCAAGATAAACTAAATTAACTTAAGGGTTGAATTGTAATGTTATAATTTGTACGTCTCACCTACAGCACCGAGTACAGCTCCTTCCTTACATCTCCAGTACTTGTGAATGTATAAAGAAATTTGTTTGGTCTGCATTTATAAAACCTTTCTACCTTAACTCTATCAGTCCACTAAAATGAACTATATAAGTACATAGATATGTAAATGGATAAATAGACAAAAAATAAACAAATAGACGTAAAAAGCTTCTCTTTTTTTATCAGACGAGGACTTTAATCTCCCAACTCGCTGTTCAGTGAAATAAAACAAATATTTGATTTGTAATTTTTCGCATATATACATCTTGTTTGCTC
Organism: Homarus americanus; assembly: GCF_018991925.1. Lineage (NCBI taxonomy): Eukaryota > Metazoa > Arthropoda > Malacostraca > Decapoda > Nephropidae > Homarus > Homarus americanus. The sequence continues at coordinate 177,805 of NW_024735518.1, read as the reverse complement.
ATGGAGTCCTGCCATGAATATTTAAACAAAACCAATAAACAAATGATGTTTTTTGTGTGCCGGGGAACCTGGTGAAATTTGTTGCTATTTATCACTGTTGACAATGATGACAATATTGTATTTCGATAATTTGTTTCAGATCAAGTGAATCTTTTACAGTGGTCGCTCATAAAAATTAGTGTACATCAATGTTACATCTTCATTAAATCGTTATGCATCAAAATTCATTAATTTTGACAGTGTCTCACTGGCTGGCAGGGTGTTGCAGAGCAGAGGAGAATTACAGTATTGTATTAAACTTTGTTTGAAGGAGTAGACTTATTACTTTACTTCTGGACCGATCAAACAAGTGTCGTTGTCAGATAGATTTACCGAGTCGTCCCTTTGCCACAGGTTGAAGATATTTAGAGAACACATCTTGTCTTGTTGGAGGTTGTAGGATACTGAAACATCACTTTGTTACAGGGAGTTTCACGCTGTGTTAGACTTGGGTATACAGTAAATAAATTTTGATAAACAGAAGGTGCAAGGCGACGACGCCGTTGAGTATATTTCGTCAGAATAATAACTTTGGAAGCATCGCTAGAGCAGGTGAGGGATGATATATCTATCATTTTTCTGATGGCGTTATTGTTCACCAAGCCAAGGAGGCGAAGTGCCCACAACACCCAGCCTACCGATGGCACCAATTTTCCATCTGTGCAGTAAAGTAGAACAAAGTGATGAGCCTGAATCCAAGCTTCGGTGAAGTAAGATTGACGCCTAACACCTCACAGATGTGTGATGATGGTGTTCTAAGTATCAACTGAGGTGTGCAGTGTCACACCTGTTAAAAATATTTTACATTTTGTTTTTGTGGCATTGAAGCAAACTAATTATGTGTGTGAGGGAGGTCTTCCTGTAGCGAGCAGGATGGAGTTGTAACTCTCTAGTCGAAACTTCGCCTTACGGTTTTAAGAAATTACATCTAGAACGAATGTTTCCTTAAAAATCAGAACCTCTGCCAGGTTATTGGTCTGCAAGATCTTGTATTTACATATTACGTGATTTAGATCCTTATTGATAATCAAAATACATTTAATCCTTCCTGTTCCACACTTATCACCCCATCATTAACTGTTGTGGTAAATGTTAATTCGTTAATTAAATGAGTCATTTCAAGTTCTTATGTTTAGCTATAATGTAGCCCACGAAAGCTGTTATGGGGACTAATATAGTGATTGTTTTAGTCGCGTAATGCCGTTATTAATCTTTACGGACTGCTAGCGTGTAATTCATAATGATTAAGTTATTTCCACTCAACACATTTATATTTGTATTGTACTGCAACAACAATATTTCTCAGCATTGTGCTAACTGTACTATTTGTTATTTCATATTTTTACTCATCTATGGTGCTAATTATTATATATTTCTACATCAATCAATCAATCAGAGTACCGTCCTCATATCTGAGGGTTGGCGACCACAGTCCTCCACTCTAAACGTTCTCGGGCTGTTTTTGCCAATCCTCTAAGGCTTTGGGTCTCTTTGAGGACCCAGTTTTTAATTTCATTCGTCCATCGTAGTCTTGCCTTCCCCTGGCTTCCTACCCTCAACTTTGTCCATTAATATTTCTGTTATTATCTCCTCATCCCTAATTATATGACCAAAGTATCTCATTTTCTTTTTCTGTGCATTTCAAGTATTTCTCTTGAAGTTTTTGCTAATCATCGAAATTCTTCATTTGTTATCTGGTAATGACGTACTCCTAAGGCTGCTGAGGACTGCTGAGTCTTGTGTTACTATTAATAAGTAATGTTATGTGAGATTACCATTTTATGCCCTATAACGTTTTCGTTTTTTATTTCTTGGGTTAAGATATAATAAATTATCTCAATATATATAAAAAAAAGTGAAAATCAATAAATGTAATATACATGATTTATTAATAGTTATAATTCTCATTTGTAAACCATAAACCATTAGTTTTTGTGAGTGAATTCTCTGGTTTTATTTGATATGTAATATGTTAGGTGGTGTTAGCAATAGAGGTATACACTATAATTGTGATTTCATTCAGAGAAAATTTTGAGGGAATCGTTTAATTCTTTCTCCAAATACTTGTCTTAAACCCACTTAAACCTATATTTTTTTGAGTCAATAATTATTTAGAAGTTTAGAGTTTGTGTGATTTTCCAAAGCTTCTGGGGACAATGCAATGATTTTTTTTCCTTTGTGACTCGAATTTGATCGATTCGTCTGTCTTTTATAAATAAAATGTTTACCATGAAATTAACTAAACCACACACACACACACACACACACACACACACACACACACACACACACACACACACACACACACACACACACGTATTCATATTCTATCAAAGTCTTCTTAATGGGAGGTTAGTCTTTGGCCTCGCTCCCTCACCTCTTCATTACCTGAGAAAGCATCAATTCCAATGCCCCATTTCCTGTGTTATTAGCGAGTGACTGGTGAAGATGTCTCCGTCAGGGTCAGCAACACGCTACCAACAGAATATCGAAGATTTGTTTTATTTATTTCTTCTTCAATTGGGGATAAGAGAGTGTCTAGTAATGGCAGATTTTAAGTGTAATTACGACATCACTTTGGCCGACTTTATGGTGTTGTAGGTCAGTTTTGTGATCACCAGGTAGAGTCAAAAGTAAACTCAGAGAGAATCCTGGCTCGGGAGAACACTCAGGTGAGGGCAGGGCTCCTCGTACGGTCATTGGAAATCTTTGATAAATTATAGAAACAGGAGTTGTCATGGGATGTCATGGAAATATCTTGGAAAAATCAGACGAAAAAAATATAATCATGAAACAGTCATTAAATATTAAGATTAAGATTATGATGAATTTAGGTCAGTAGTATCATGGCAGTTCTAATCTTATTAATTATACAGTTTTTACCTCAACTTATTTCTATAGAGTTACTATGGTAATTTTGCATGAACTTTCCTCTCCAAGGTTCAATACCTCCATGGTATGTGTATGAGGGTGAGCACCAAGAAAAACAAAATTTAGTGAGAAAATTAAGTAAGAATCTGAGCCGCTCCAGGCGAGAACAAGAGAAGCGACAAAGCGGCTTGAGATGAGTTATTATACAGTATACTGTTGTATTTACTTAAAGATTGTTAAACTAATCCTCTCCCGAAATGTCTCAAGTGTAGTTCTGCATTTGAGAAAAAACTGTGTAGACTAAGGAAATAATTAAAATATCTCACACATTGGTTCTCTGTCATTCAAGGACCTCATACTTTATGTAAACTATTTATCGGATTATCCATTTGGTATGGTTTCGTGTTATAGTTTTAAAAATGGTAGGAACAGAACAGGCACTTGTGGAGGTGAAGCTTTGCTGAGGAAATGTGCTGTATATTGATTCTATTCCATTGATAGTCAAATGCCATTGCTGTCGTGACTCGATGAGGCTTGATGAAGACTTTCATATAATGTTGCTGCTGTATAAACTGATCCTTAGAACAAAAATCCGATAACGTGAAGGTTAGCCACCCTAGTGTATTTTACTTTAAAATTAATCCTTTTAACGCTAACACAACCGAACCTAACCTAACTTAATATAATCTAACCTAACCAACTTAATAAAAACTAACCTAACCTAACTTAGTATAATTTAACTTAACCTAATTTCCTGCTAGCTTTAGGTTGTTAAGTCATCAGAGGAAATAAGTTGAGTGTCTAATCTTCACGAGATACCAAAAACTTAATTATTTACTACTTTGCGCTACATTTTTTCGTGGCGTGAATGGATGGGATGACGGCCATCTCAGTTCTCCGTAGTTTGCTTAAAACATCTCCAGAAATTTAACTGCATTTGTTTTCATTTTATTTATATAATTTGTTGCAAATTTTTAATCATCTAACATGCTAATAGTTAGGAACCTGCATTGAAATTTAATAAGTCGTTCCGGAAAAGCCAGGTACAATAAATTTATTATGTGTGTGGGAACCCTGAGAGTATGTTGAACACAACCACTCAGAGCCCAGACTGTGATAAAATTTGCTACTATGTCTGTGTGTCTGTCTTTTCGTTATGTACAGTTACAGGATTAAGATATAGAACTCAGTTTTTTTGCAAATTTTAGCATAAAGGCTGGGGGAATGGTGCCAGTGATCGGCCTCCCCCTCCACATGTGGATCGCTTACATTACAAACACATAATTTTCTTCTGTGTCTTTGTTATGTACGGCCACGGTTTTTAAGACAGAAAAATTAATTCGGTATCTTTATGTAAACAGTGGTGAGAATAATCATGGATGTCGAAATTAGAGTTGACTTAATTGTGTAAAATTGGATCTTGGGCAGCAGACGACAATAAAACTAAAGCATTTGGTTATATAATGTTTTTATTATGAATATCGTGTTCATGTATGGGGATTATACTTTGAAAATATAAATGAAATATAATATTATAATTATCAATTTGAAAAAGATATAACGTAACATTAAAACCGTTAATTATATATGCGGTCATCTGATGTGCGGGCTGGAAGAAACAGGATGAGACACAGGGTTGTCAACCATTACCTGATGCGTCGTAATGCAGTACCAAATAGAGCGTCCAAGAAACGTTTTTTGTGACGAGAAAACGTGAATGAGAATTTACCTTCATGTAATGCAATGGCAGGTGAATATCTAATAATTAGACGATGTATCCATCCGTGAGTGTGTCTGTCTGTGTGCCTGACTTTTCCAGCCATACAGTGCAGTAGCTCCAAAACGGCAGCAGTTACAGACCCTGAAACTTTACACACATACTACATGGGTCCCAAGGTTGTGCACCTTCGTATTACTACTGACCACGGACCCCGGGTGGCCCGGGCAAGAACCAAAAATCTTCCCCGACTGAGATGTCACCACATGTGGTTACCCGTGTCAGGGATGGCAAACTGTGACAGTCAAGGTTATACAGAATATACCTAACCTGAGTTATACTGAGCGATAAAGTGATCATCATATGTTAACAGAGAATTTAAGCCTATATATAACTTTATCAGTCATGATGAGTGCGGCATGTACAGTAGTCTCGAAATAACTTGCAGCATCATCGTCAATGTCAGATTATTATTTTTTCATTACAAAACAACTGGTAGCGTGACAACTATCGTCTAAGACACACAATTGAAGCTTCAATAATTATACTACAGTTTACCTCAAACACTTCACCATAGCGTTTAACACAGATTCTGTACTTAGTTTTGACCAAGGTCAGACAGAGTCAGTGAACAGAAGCAGCAGAAGCAGCAAAATTAATAACAACAACAACAACAATAGCAAAATTAATAACAACAACAACAACAAAATTAATAACAACAACAACAACAACAATAGCAAAATTAATAACAACAACAACAGCAAAATTAATAACAACAACAACAACAACAATAGCAAAATTAATAACAACAACAACAACAACAACAACAGCAAAATTAATAACAACAACAACAACAACAATAGCAAAAATTAATAACAACAACAACAGCAAAATTAATAACAACAACAACAACAACAATAGCAAAATTAATAACAACAACAACAGCAAAATTAATAACAACAACAACAACAACAACAAAATTAATAACAACAACAACAATAAAATTAATAACAACCAGAAAAAATAATAATAATAACACATCGTTGTAGAATAGATATTCATTATTCAGCAAAAATACTGAACCTCGTTGATTTCCTAGATCTTTGTAAAATATATTATACATATTATAATTTTCATAAAGCCCAGATTATGATATTAAGCTTATAAGAAACACGTAGGAAGAAATAAAGCGAGTTTTAGTATGACTGTCCTCCTCTCTTTCAACTCTTTCGCCAATGTTATTATGATATTCCGTATATATATTGTTCCCGGCTTCGTTGTTTGGCTAAAATATGTAAATGTAAAGAGACTTTTATTGTCAACTCTGTGTTATTGAGAAATAAACTTGATATAATGGTTTCCTTTCTACCATTTTACTTCAAGTTATTGGTACGTTGGGGTTATTGTTAAGGCCTGACTGTTGGTCAACACAGACGTGATGGAGGAGCTGGTCCCTTGTGGCTTTCCTGTTACCTCTTCCTCTTAACTGCCTCAGTGTTGTATGTGAAGGTGAGTGTAACAGTTTATTGAGGACTTGTTGATGTGATCCTAAATTTTGTTCAGTCTAGATTATAAGTGTGATTGTGTTCTGCAAGTGTTGTAAATGCTATGATTTCACATGAGGAAAGACAGTGATATATGTGTCGTAACTTTGGTCCACTACACTTAAGGATCTTGTAGGGACTGTGTTTGAAGAATTATGGGAAAACTGTGATTATAATATATATATTTTCTCCCTGTAATTGAAAAAGTAACAGCGTTATGAAGTCTTTGAATTCTAAAACATTATTATCCATTCCCGGACGATCCCGACCAACGTCAAAGAATTTATCTTTACCCCCAACGGGACCGGATGATCGCACAACTCGCTAGTTAGTGTACAGGGAAGAACTGTCGTCATTTCAAAAGTTTCATAGTCACCACAAAACCTTTTCTTATATTAGGAAGTGGAAAATTTAGGGTAATTCACAAACTACGTTACCCTGAATAAACTCGAACGGATCAAAAATATGCAAATTTCAGTTTCATTGCATCTCCATCATGTTTAGGCGCTTTCTCGCTCTGGGGTGTGACTAAATGTTTTCATTCTCTTTGTTATGGATACGTCTTGTAAATCCAGGCTTAGTTGCTTTCTCAGTAATAAGGGAGAGTACAACCATTGAGATCAGTGTCAATAACTCGGCTTCCGACTACACCGCATTCCAAGATATATTGAACAGTCTCTAAAATTGGGCCACCAACAACCATATCACCATCAACCATACCAAGACCATGGTTATGCACCTCAACCTCTCCTCTGACCTAGTCCCAACCTCCCTCCATTACTTTGGGCCCCAACACACTCCAGGTTGTAGACTCCACCAAGCTTCTCGGTGTCACTATATAAAACAAACTAAATTGGAAAACACGCATCAGTACAGTAACTGTTGTCAAATACTCTAGTTTTCGTCTACACCTCCACTACCGACTTAAGTCCCTTGGAGTTCCTGCGCCCGAGTGTTCAGTGCTTAATCAACATTCATACATCCTAAGATCACCTATGCCTCCCCTGCCTGGTCTTTCTCCCTAAACGTCGCACAACGGAAACAACGAGAAAAGTGCAAAAGAGGACATGCAAGATCATCGTCTCCCCTTCCTACTCGACATATCAAGAAGTGCTCAACACACTGACCCTCTCGGCTCTCTCTGATCATCAGCAGGACCTCATCTGCAAATTTGGAGAGAAGCTTCTGTACCATCCTCGACACCGGCTCCTACTTCCACAACCGCACCCAGCCCAAACGAGCACGAACTGATCGCTATAAGAACAGCCCAGTCCCAACCATTGTAAAAATTATCAACAACTCGTAACCTACCAGTGTGTTTACTCCCAGCCAATCTTACCCTTTTGCACTGTTAATGTGTTGAAAGGCTCTATAGTATAACCTTCTCCCCATCTACTTATTATATCTCATATTTGTATCACTTATATTACATATATATTATTTTTCAATCAAATGACCAATACCCCAATTATGTAACCGCATATTTTCAGTCTTCTGGCTGCCATGCTTTTTCAATAAACCGTTAATTATTATTATTATTATTATTATTATTATTATTATTATTATTATTATTATTATTATTATTATTATTATTATTATTATTATTATTATTATTATATGCCGTGCCATGACCGATTAGGATTCGTATCTCACACTGCACTCAGAGGTACTTAACACTGTTAGTTCTGTGGTGGAACTTGCGGTAGATGTACAGGTGTCTGGGATGACTCGCGTAGGGAAAGGGGCTCGGAGTACATAATAATTTATTCAGGTTACTGTTAGTAGATTAAGTTTAGTGTTGACCCATATGAGGGACGAATGGTAACGAGTTTTTAAAGACAAAAAACGCTATTAACGAGGCAAATTGCATAAATCCACTGAATGATTAGCCGTCTCTCCATCAGGTCTGATTGCTAACTGCCGGCAGCCCCCGCCCATTTATCTGGCTTGCGGCTATTATGGAGTTTGTTGGCACATGACAGCACCACATAAGGAGTACTTCTGGGTGCGGCCGGGGGCCTGGCAATACCTTATAAGGCGATCGTGACCGGTTATAACACTATCTCACATTGCACTCAGAGGGTTAGGAGGGAACTGTCACTCACTTGAACTGTTTTCCAACCAAAGTGGCCTGAAAGAGCAAGACTGTGTCACAGACTCAGCACACAAGCATAACAGCTTCCCCCACTCTAAAGGCATTAATAATTCACACTGCCTCTTGCTAAAGCTGCATGAGCAGGTTTTCGTTTTCGATCTTTATAAAGTGAATAATATTGTTTTAAATACCGCTATATATATATATAAAAATATATATATATAAATATATATATATATATATATAAATATATATATATATATATATATATATATATATATATATATATATATATATATATATATATATATATATATATATATATATATATATATATATATATATATATATATATATATACATATATAACAATAAATTTTTTACATAATAATATACAAACAAATAATTAACTCTATAAAGACCTTATAGACTGACTGAGATACCGTGAGATAGTTCTTCTTCCTCGCGTAACTTCCGCTGCAGTCGAGCAAAAGAACTTCACTGTCAGAGCAAAAGAACTTCACAGGCAGAGCAAAAGAACTTCACAGGCAGAGCAAAAGAACTTCACAGTCAGAGCAAAAGAACTTCACAGTCAGAGCAAAAGAACTTCACAGTCAGAGCAAAAGAACTTCACAGGCAGAGCAAAAGAACTTCACAGGCAGAGCAAAAGAACTTCACAGGCAGAGCAAAAGAACTTCACAGGCAGAGCAAAAGAACTTCACAGTCAGAGCAAAAGAACTTCACAGTCAGACAGCAGAGCAAAAAGAACTTCACAGTCAGACAGCAGAGCAAAAGCCAACTGTAGTCAGGAAAAATAGCACACAGTCAGGGCAAAAGAACTTCCACAGGCAGAGCAAAAGAACTTCACAGTCAGACAGCAGAGCAAAATAACTTGATAGTCATAGCAAAAGAACTCACAGTCAGACAGCAGAAAGCAAAAGTACTTCACAGTCAGAGCAAAAGAACTTCATAGTCAGAGCAAAAGAACTTCACAGTCAGACAGCAGAACAAAAGTTCTTCACAGTCAGAGCAAAAGAACTTCACAGTCAGAGCAAAAGAACTTCACAGTCAGAGCAAAAGAACTTCACAGTCAGAGCAAAAGAACTTCACAGTCAGACAGCAGAGCAAAAGAACTTCACAGTCAGACAGCAGAGCAAAATAACTTCATAGTCAGGGAAAAATAACTTCACAGTCAGAGCAAAAGAACTTCACAGTCAATGCAAAAGAACTTATCAGTCAGAGCAAAAGAACTTCACAGTCAGACTGCAGAGCAAAATATCTTCATAGTCAGAGCAAAAGTACTTCAGGTGATAGAGTATGGTAGTGTTGGAGTATGGTAGTGTTGCAGTATGGTAGTGTTGGAGTATGGTGGTGATAGTGTATGGTGGTGATGGAGTATGGTAGTGTTGGAGTATGGTAGTGTTGGAGTATGGTAGTGTTGGAGTATGGTAGTGATGGAGTATGGTAGTGTTGGAGTATGGTGGTGATAGTGTATGGTAGTGTTGGAATATGGTAGTGTTGGAGTATGGTAGTGATGGAGTATGGTAGTATTGGAGTATGGTAGTGTTGGAGTATGGTAGTGTTGGAGTATGGTAGTGTTGGAGTATGGTAGTGCTAGAGTATGGTGGTGATGGAGTATGGTAGTGTTGGAGTATGGTAGTGTTGGAGTATGGTGGTGATAGAGTATGGTAGTGTTGGAGTATGGTAGTGTTGGAGTACGGTGTCGTTGGAGTATGGCAGTGTTGGAGTATGGTAGTGTTGGAGTAAGGTAGTGATTGAGTATGGTAGTGTTGGAGTATGGTGTAATGAGACAAAATCTCACATGAAGAGGTAGATTACATATAGGTAGAATATTGATAGTATAAGAGTATAAAGGGAGGAAGATTTTGGTAGTGTGGCCGTGATAGATATTTACACTTATCGTATCTTATACGTCAATACACATCTATTACGTCTTAAGGGCGACTTCTCAAACACCGCTTCGTTACAACTCTTTATTAATTACGACAATGACATGGACACATTAATAACACCTTCTATTGAAGTTACTAGGACATTATATTTACGTTACTAGGACATCATATTACGTTACTAGACACTCTGATTCTCGGACACGAACATGAAATGAATACACTTCCCACGTAGGTAACTCATCCCATGGAAAGCTCTGACAAACACTCACGTGACCTAGGGGAGGCCTAGCAGGTGGTCCTGGGTTGTCTCTATGGGAGACTGCTTAGCTGGGCGCCGGAGGGAAGTCTCGGTCCTGACCTGAGGCGACCGGAGGCGGCTTGCCTCCGGCCCCTGACTTCTCTCGAGCAGGCCTGGTGGTGTAGTCGCTGGCCCTTCCTCCTTACAAGACACTCTCTCTCTCTGTCTCTCTCTGGCCCTCTGTCTCCCGAGGGAGGACTAGCACGTCCTATATATTGGGAGGCGAGCCGTCAGGTTGAGCTGATCGGGGGGGCGGCGAAGGATCTCCTTACATTTGCCCTCGCTAATGTAGGGTCAGGTCTGGACTCTTTCAGAGACTATAAGTTGTATCTTCTGGAGAAGTCATCAGGTGGGGCCGTGTGTATATTGGGAGAGAGCCGGCCGGTGCCCCCTTACATGTGTGACATGGGAGGGGAGCCTGGCTGATTTATAACCCTTGGTCAACCGTGAGAGTTACCCTACACTTGACCTCCCTAATGTCGGGTCAAGTCTGGACTGTCTCTGAGATGCAAGCTGTGGTCTGACAACCCATCACTACAATGGTAGTGTTGGAATATGGTAGTGTCGGAGTATGGTAGTGTTGGAGTATGGTAGTGTTGGAGTATGGTAGTGTTGGAGTATGGTAGTGTTGGAGTATGGTAGTGTTGGAATATGGTATTGTTGGAGCATGGTAGTGTTGGAATATGGTATTGTCGGAGTATGGTAGTGTTGGAGTATGGTAGTGTTGGAGTATGGTAGTGTTGGAGTATGGTGGTGAATGAGTATGGTAGTGTTGGAATATGGTAGTGATGGAATATGGTAGTGATGGAGTATGGTGGTGATGGATGTATGGCAGTGTTGGAGTATGGTACTGTTGGAGTATTTTAGTGTTGGAGTATGTTGGAGTTGGAGTATGGTAGTGTTGGAGTATGGTGGTGATGGAGTATGGTAGTGTTGTAGTATGGTGGAGTTGGAGTATGGTAGTGTTGGAGTATGGTAGTGATGGGGTATGGTGGTGATGGAGTATGGTAGTGTTGGGTATGGGCAGTGTTGGAGTATGGTAGTGTTGTAGTATGGTGGAGTTGGAGTATGGTAGTGTTGGAGTGTGGTTGAGTTGGAGTACAGTGATGTTGGAGTATATTAGTGTTGGAGTATGGTAGTGATGGAGTATGGTGGTGGTGGAGTATGGTAGTGTTGGAATATGGTAGTGTTGGAGTATGGTAGTGTTGGAGTATGGTAGTGTTGGAGTATGGGAGTGTTGGAGTATGGTAGTGTTGGAGTATGGTAGTGTTGGAGTATGGTAGTGTTGGAGTATGGTGGTGTTGGAGTATGGTAGTAATGGAGTATGGTAGTGATGGAGTATGGTAGTGTTGGAGTATGGTAGTGTTGGAGTATGGTAGTGTTGGAGTATGGGGGTGTTCAGTATGGTAACAGTGTTGGGTATGGTAGTGTTGGGAATACGGTAGTGTTGGAGTATGGTAGTGTTGGAGTATGGTAGTGTAGGGTATGGTAGTGATGGGTATGGTGGTGTTGGAGTATGATGGTGTTGGGTATGGTAGTGTCAGGGTGGTAGTTTTGGAGTATGGTAGTGTTGGAGTATGGTAGTGTTGGAGTATGGTAGTGTTGGAGTATGGTAGTGTTGGAGTATGGTAGTGTTGGAGTATGGTAGTGTTGGAGTATGGTAGTGTTGGAGCATGGTAGTGTTGGAGCATGGTAGTGTTGGAGTATGGTAGTGTTGGAGTATGGTAGTGTTGGAGGATGTTAGAGTATTACAGGATACAACGTCATGTTCGTTCCCTGTTTGACTCCTTAGGTTAACCTCTCAGCATCTCACTTTGTTTTTTTTGTATATTTTTTTTACAGGTATTAGCCCACCTGGGCACAGGTCAATTTTAATGACCCATATCAAGGCCAGAGGGGCGAAAATAAAATATAATAATAATAATAATAATAATAATAATAATAATGATGGTGATGGTGATGGTGATGGTGATGGTGATGATGATGATGATGATGATGATGATGATGATGATGATCCATAAATAAATAATAAAAAAAATCAAAAGTGAGAAACAATAAATTATATGTTGTGTTGTCAAGTAAGAGAAACAATTGTAACTCTGCAATTATGTGTAAATGAGGCAGAAAGTCAGATCAGGAATTTGGGATTTGGTCACAATTTTTGTGATGCCTTTGACAGCAGGGTCTACCATTACTGTAGACAATACATTATGCTTCCAATATCTTCCAAGGCAGTAATACCTCCATGATTGACAGCAGCCTACTACCTACTACCTGACTGGTATAGTAATAAGTTAACACAACATCTGCGTTTAGGGTTTAATGGATTAATTCTGTGGCATGGTGTGACGTCAAGAGCAGTAATACATAATGTCAACACCAAACACTTCCATTATTTCAACACTTAACATAAATCTGAGTCCAGCGATAGCGCTTCTGAATAATATGTGAGCCCATAAAACACAAAAATAAATATATATATAGTTCTGTGAATAAGAGAAGTCGCCTATATTTAAACTTTTGTCTATAGTTAATCTTTTCATATCTCACGCGAACAACAAAAGTAGTGTTGCGATAGAGTCGGTCTTTACACTTTAATAATATAACCTGTATTGTATCACTAGTATGGCGAGCTTACTAAATAGTCCCATGACAGGTAGTGGTAACGCAAGATGACCGTGCTAACACCAACACGGAATCTAGCGCTCACGGACCCCACGCTCACTGGTGCGTAACACTTCCGACTGTCGACCCAGCACCATACTGATGGCCAGACTCCATCTAACATCACATGATCATCATTATGTGTCGAAACATTTGAGTTGATATTCCTATGTAAGGCTTCACGTGTTGGAGGATGTTAGAGTGGTGGAGGATGGTGGAAAGTTGGAGGGTTGAGGGATGGTGCAGTGTAGGGGGGAGGGTGGTGAGTTGAAGGATGGTGGAGAGGTAGAAGATTGTGGAGAGTTGGAGAATGGCGGAGTGGTGGAGGATGGTGAATAGTTGAAGGATGGCGGAGTGGTGGAGGATGGGTGAGGAGGATTAAATGTTGGAGGATGATGATTGATGATGGTGATGTACGATGGTAAAGTATGGTGGTGAAGGATGGTGAAGTGTTGAAGGAAACTGTAGGGTGGTAGAGGATTGTAAAGTGTTGGGGAAGATGGAGGACGGTGGTGGAATGTTGGAGGAGATAAAGGTATTAGAAGATAATAAAGGATGGTGAAGTATGGCGAAGGTTGATGGAGGGATGGATGAAGATGGTGGATGATGTTATTGGTGGGGAGAAGGTAAAGTGTTGGAGGAGAAGGATGGAGATGATGGAGGTGAGGTGGAGTGTTAGAGGAGATGGTGGATGATGGTGATGTTAAGTGTGACATTAATAAAGTCCCCTGTGGATGCTGAAGGACCACATGCAACACACCCAGTCCCTTATTTCAGCAATAACTGCACCAAGTCTTCAGGTTTTGGTGGTTTGTGTGGCTCAGACAACACACACACCACACATGCACACACACACACACACACACATATATATATATATATATATCTTGATAAAATCACACAGGAAAATGGAAACAACGGAGTACCTTAGCTTTCGTCTTTATTCAAGACATCTTCAGAGGCAACTGGATTACATGGACAGAGAGAGGCTTAAATATACAGGGTGACCTAAAAACATGAGGTCAGGTCATAATGATGACATCCACTAATCCCCACACCAACACAACCGTAGAGGAGCTTAAGAGAAGGGTGGTGACGTGACTAGACAGGTCAGGTCAGAAAAAAGGGACCCACAAAATAACTGTCATACATCAAGATCAAAGGTTTTCAAAACATTTTTAACCTTGGGCCACTGACAAATAAATTTATGTAACATATTATCAGTTTTGAACTGACCATCACTAAGGTTTATTGATTTTAATTCCTAAATCAAACTAGCTTCAACCAGAAGTCTTTCTGTGACACAAGATGATTTGAATACTTCTAAGCTTTTTTCCCAAGCAATGGGGTGATTATTATTCCTAACATGAACGAATAAGGCACTGCTTTCAGATGCAGTTCTGATATTATACTTATGTTGTTTGATTCTGAGCTGCAGTGTTTTTCCTGTCTGACCTACATAATTACAATTACATTGGCTACATGGAATACAATAAACACTTTCATTTACATTCAAACTTGGGCTATTCCTTATTAACATATTGGTAATGGTTGAGTCATACTTGAAAACAACATTAATATTTAGAAGCTTGAGGGACCGAACTAAAGGGACAAATTCATCACGATAGGGCAGAGTCAAAATATTCTTAAGTGTAGGAACTTGTCTGGTTACAGAGGAATGAAAGGATTTTTTAGCCCTTTTAAAGCAACGATCAACAAACACAGAAGGGTACCCAAGTTTCTGTGCAATAGAACGAATGTGTTTAAATTCGTTGTCAATAAATTCAGAGTCACAAATACGCAGACATCGTAGGAACATAGCAGAAAAAACTGACATTTTGGTAGACTCAAGGTGATTGGATAAAAAGTGAATGAAACTGTCTACCTGTGTGGGCTTTCTATATACCTTAAATTTATAGTTTTGGCCATTTCTCATGATAAGCATATCAAGAAATGGAAATATATATATATATATATATATATATATATATATATATATATATATATATATATATATATTTCATTAGCCCAATAAAGCACGCGGACTTCTACATACAATCAACACCTCAACCCGCCAGGTCCAGAGGTAGCGTTCCCCGGTCACAGTCATGGGCTCGTGGGCCGTGGGTTCGAATCCTGGCGTGTTGAGGTGTTGATTGTATGTAGAAGTCCGCGTGCTTTATTGGGCCAATGAAATATATATGGATCCTCGTGTTTCGAAGCCGGATTTGGTAAAACGTTACTCTGACCACCTACGTGATACGGGTAGTCCCCATTAGAGGTTCGCGGCGCCTTAAGCTCGTTGAACAGGCTTTGTGTGAAATATAACAGAGTCTAGGACTGCTTTTAGTATCCTGGTGGTCCAGAGGTAGCGTTCCCCGGTCACAGTCATGGGCTCGTGGGCCGTGGGTTCGAATCCATATGTGACGTAAAGCTCTAAATTGACATAAAGTTCTGAGGTATACGTAAATTTCCATATTCATCATTAAGCTTTATGGTTTACTTTAAACTCAATATCTTATGCAATGTTCTACAGTATATTTAACGTAAAGCTCTACATCTGAAATAAAGTTCTACAGTTGATATTAAGCTTACATCTGAAGTAAAGCCTTGGGTTTCATATATAATCATGGGTGTGCCGTCAGTGCTGATGAACGCAGTAGTTAGACATACTCTTCTCACTCTACATTCTGTATGGAATGGCAGTGAGTCAGAGGCCTGTCGACCAGTTCATGTGGATACAGTACACTGTATACGAAGCCTTTAGTACACAAGGAGACAGCTATATGTTTAGGTACCTATTCTGCAGCTGGGTCGGCTGGAGGCAACCCTCAGTGAGACAAGACGTGTTCTGTAGGCGCTCCTAACTGGCAGCCAGGCCAAGTCTGTTTCGCCCTGCCCCCTTGTTATATCCCAACTCCCTACCAACCTCACTACACCAGGATTTATCAGCAAAACCTTCAATTGATGAGTGCAATGATTGGTTACCAAACAGTGACTAGATAGTGTATTCCAAGGGAGAGCACAAAAACACAGCAGTGTAATACCAGACGGTGGGAACTTTGTCTACCTTCAAAGAGCAAGTGACAAGAACAACCGCGGTGTTTACATATACCGTGGGTACTGTGTCGGCGACCCTTAAGTTCCGGAGTAAAGGACTCACGGTGTTTACGACAGACAAATGTGAGCATATGTCTACCAGTGTCAGTGGCGTTCAAAGCACCACCAGCAAGATTATGGCCACCGCGGACAAACACTTCTGTCTGTCCACAACAACAGATATCAACCAGTTACTTACTCCAGACGCTCCCTGTACCTTCTAAAGCGTGGGAACGGTTATCCTGATGGCAATGATATCAAACGATTTAAATCACTGAACATATTCCATGCTCGCAACCGTAGAGAAAGACGTCATAAACAAAAGCCCATTAGGACATCACCTCCACGAAGAAACCAGAGAAACCTACTCCTGACAGACCGTACCAATACACGAAGTTCCATGAATATGGTACCGTCTCCCCTCTTTACTGCTCTTCAACGTCACCTTATTAGCTAATAGATTTGACAAACTGGCAACCACAGTCCACTCAGTCGCTGCCAACGTCGTTGCCATATGTGAAGCTTGTCAAATTGTTCCTGAAGCGTGCCACATTGAGGGATATCAACTCTTTCATCACCTTCATTTACATGAACGCAGAGAGGGCGTTGCCCTCTTCTGTCAAGGTGAACTACGCCCATCACGCCTGGCTGTTCTAGGCCCAGCTGATGTGGAGGCATTATGGGTACGGGTCGTGCCACGGGCCCACCCACGCCACACTGCTTCTATCATATACTGTGTGGCATACCATCCGCCTCGCTCACCCACCAGAGACACTCTTATTAATCACCTCATTACCACCTCAGAGTTAGGTACCCATGTTCCAACCTAGTACTATGCGGGGATTATAACGAAATTTACACCACTGATATCGAAGACCAGCTGCTACTATCATAGTTGTTAACTTCCCCACACACGGTCAAAATACCCTTGACCTTATCTTAACTGACTTAGCGGACCAGTACTAACTACCTCAA
The DNA here is from genome assembly GCF_018991925.1 of Homarus americanus. Taxonomy (NCBI): domain Eukaryota; kingdom Metazoa; phylum Arthropoda; class Malacostraca; order Decapoda; family Nephropidae; genus Homarus; species Homarus americanus. The sequence continues at coordinate 160,590 of NW_024735518.1, read as the reverse complement.
CCAATGCCTCCTATCGGGTGTAGCACACACCTATCAGTCCTCTGGTCCCCAGCTGCCACTACCAGCCAAGTGCAGAGACCCTACACCAAGACCTACAGGCTGATTACTGACTCTGCAGTGCTTCTCTTCTGGCAGTGGATAGTTCATCATCCCTGGACTGAAATACTTAGTGTAGATGACGTGGACACCAAATGGATAAATTATACCAACACCACCACGGAAGCTTACCACCACTTCTCCCCCGAGAAGTCCGTCAGCTCACACCCAGCTGACTTGCCCTGGATCACACATCGGATGAAAAGACTTATGCAGCAGAGAGACAACGCCTGTTATCTCAATGACCACAACAGCTACAGGTCCCTTCGCAACCAAATCATCTGTGAAATATGCACTGCAAAGAAGTCCCATTATCCAACCAAGTTGCAACACCTGAAGCAGACAAACATCAGTCAGTGGTATAGTAAGCTTGAAGAACTCTGTGGACTAAACAATAAGACACACCCCCTCCCCTTCCTTAGCCATCTCACTAATGTTGACGCAGCTGAGCAATCAAACAACCATTTCGCAACTATATGCCAGACGCTCCCCTGGCTTGACACAACCAATCTCCCTGCTTACCTACCAGCACCCTATCCCAATGACTTAGTGGAAGAACTTGAAGTAGCAAAACGTCTGGACAACACCCCCATTGACTTAATGTACCAATGAAAGTATACCATGAGTTCTCTCCGGAACTAGCTAAACCCCTGTGCTCCATTATCAACTTTCATACTTCCCAAGCTCACCTATGCCTCCCCCACCTGGTCTTCCTCCCTAAATGCCACACAACGTAAACACCTAGAAAAAGTGCAAAAGAGGGCATGCAAGATTATTCTCTCCTATTCCTACTCCACATATCAAGAAGCGCTCAACACACTGACCCTCTTAGCTGTCTCTGACCATCACCACGACCTCATTTTCAATTTGGTGAGAAGCTTCTGCACCATCCTCGACACCGTCTCCTACTACCGCCCGAGATCCCTAGTCTGCGAATTGCTGTTCGACACCACAACCGCATCCAGCCCATACGAGCACGTACTGATCGCTATAAGAACAGCCCAGTCCCAACCATTGTAAAAAATATCAACAACTTGTAAACAACCAGTGTATTCACTCTCAGTCAATCTTACCTTCTTGCAATGTCACGATGTTGAAATGCCCTGTAGTATGACCTTCTCCCCACCTAGTTATTATACGAGTACATCATATTTGTATCCCTTATGTTACTTGTATATTATTTGTCAATCAAGAGACCAATTCCCCAGTTATGCAACTGTATATTTTGCTCCTTCCGGCTGCTATGCTCTTTCAATAAACCGTTAATTATTATTATTATTATTATTATTATTATTATTATTATTATTATTATTATTATTATTATTATTATTACTATTATTATTATTATTATTATTATTATTATTATTATTATTATTATTATTATTATTATTATTATTATTATTATTATTAATATTATTATTATTATTATTATTATTATTAAACAAGTGTGAACACAGTAAAGTGAATGGGTGGTAATGAACTTTAAATAAATGGGTTTTAATGGTAAGAAGTGATGGTATAGCTTCCTAAAGAGTGTCCCTAATATGTGATGGGGAATACCTTAAGCTGTTTTAAAGGCAGAAAGCTTTGTTCCTTCGTCGCTGTTCCCCGTGATGATGTGACAACAATAACAATGTATTCTTGCCAATGTATGTACTGTACACATCACCTGTCTATAACACAAATGATCAGTGTTTAAAGCTGACTTAATGCAATGACCTCTTCCTGTTGGCTTCAAACTATTTAAACAAATATTACAGTTTCTGAGTAAACAGGGTAATTATAACACTCGTTATATAATATGAACATCTCGTATATTTATTAAAACAAGGTATTTTTGGTTATGTATAAGAAAATATATTTAATTTTCCTTTTTGTTTGATATTTCACCGTTACATAAAAAAAAAAAAAAATATGTATCATCCAGGATAAGACTGATGGTGATTGTGGGCATCATTCACTGTGGAGGGCACAGTATTACATCATTGGTGGTGGTTAACACAGCCTGCCAGCGACCCTCTGTAATACTGTATCACACCATCGATCCCGTAAAAACAAAAAAGTTATTTTGTTCCATGATGCAGAGTTCTGAAGTGCTTTATTAATCAAGAAATATTGGAAGGATCATAAGAATAAAGGGGAAAATGATGAAGGGAATGAAAAAGAGAGAGAATGGAGAGATACGGAAAAATGGAAAAGACGAAAGAAGGGAAATATAGAACCGTAAAAAAAGATATATTATGTCACACATCTTTAGAAATGGATGCAGCAAAAAAAAAATCAGATATGTTTCAGTTAAGAATGTCTGTCACTTTGGTTTTGGCCAATTTAAAAACATTACTTCCTCATAACCACGATTCATAAAGAGAAGTAATTAATTTTTCTTCCTAGTTATGTGACAAGAAAGCGTCTCTAACTACGGTAGACTCACCATCACATTACAACACTCACCATCACCTACAACACTCACCATCACCTACAACACTCACCATCACCTACAACACTCACCATCACCTACAACACTCACCATCACCTACAACACTCACCATTACCTACAACACTCACCATCACCTACAACCTCACATCACTACAACACTCCATCACCTACAACACTCACCATCACCTACAACACTCACCATCACCTACAACACTCACCATTACCTAACCTCACCATCACCTACAACCTCACCATCACCTACAACACTCACCATACCTACAACACTCACAACACTCACCATTACATACAACACTCACCACCTACAACACCATCACCTACAACACTCACATCACCTACAACACTCACCATCACCTACAACACTCACCATCACCAACAACTCACCATCACCTACAACACTCACATCACCTACAACACTCACCATTACCTACAACACTCACCATTACCTACAACACTCACCATCACCTACAACACTCACCATTACCTACAACACATAATATTACCTACAACATTCACCATTAACCATCTCGTTCTGTAGTGTATGTTGAAACTATTATTGTTATTGACTCACTATTTCATGCATTATTACTGTATATTTATCATAGTAAGTGGTGTCGATAATTACAGCAGGAAGCAAGTACGCATTTTTGAAACACTAAATCACCTCACCACCTTCGATGATTACTAAACGACTAAATTTGTCCAGGTAATATATATGTATTGACTCACTGAACGCGATCCTGAAATCTGAAGACATTGCAATGCATACATCAGTGAACTCTAGGTGTTGCTATTAAATGATGCTGGATACCGGGAACAAGAAACAAGAGGGAGAACACGAGCCGGGATGCCGAGGGTCTGGGAGAGAAACGGCTACTTGAGAGAGAGAGAGAGAGAGAGCGCACAAACCGGGAATGGAAGCAGAGCACCAGGACTGGGTTAAGTGGTTTGTGGCATAAATATCGTCTGGGTGGCTGAGTGTCGGAAGTTGTGGTAGAGACGGAGGGGAAGACCAGGGAGGAATTAGAAGGTAGAGAGGAGGTGGAGGAGTAAGGGGAGGAGGAAGAGGAGGAGGAGGAGGAGGAGGAGAATTAACAATGTTGTATTCAATTCATAAAAATTTGTCTTGCTCGATGATTGATTACCCGTCTCCTTTTATAATAGGCTTGAGTCTACTGTCCACTGCAGCTGACATATCGATTCTCGCCTCCCATCTTTTGTTGTGCGCCAGGCTGCCATGACAGTTCCTACAAGATTATAAACAATTATTATTTGCTATGTTAGTATTGATGTAGATTATATGTGTGTGTGTATGTGTGTGTGTGTGTGTGTTTGTGTGTGTGTGTATGTGTGTGTGTGTGTGTGTTTGTGTGTGTGTGTGTTTGTGTTTCATAAGTGCATGTAAGAGGGAATTTTTTTTATGATAGAGAATGTGCACGTGAGAAAGTTTATCTGTAAAATTTAACGTTTATGTACACGTGTGTATACAGTATTTGTTAGAAAGTATGTCGATGAGAAAAAAAATACCATGTGTGTATTGTATGTAATTATAAGTATGTATATATGTTTAAGATTATATGTGTATATGTAAGTATGTAATGTGTATTATATGATTCAAGAGTACAGATATAAGTATATGTATAAGACAATGATTGTGTGTATTACAGTTCCTTTACTTGTGTTATATTTCAAATTGTGTTAAGTGTCTCAAGCTCCTTACAGCCTTGGGTTTATAGGTCCTTATTTTACCACAAGTTGCAAAAAAAGATCTCGTCTTACTCAACAGATATAGAACGAACCATAACTCTACTGAATATTATACTCCTGGTGGGTCGCACACACAATGACAGAAAATATCCTCACATTTCTCTAATATTTTATGTCTTTTGTTCTTGAAGATTATGTTTCATTACATGTGAGTCATACAGATGTGAATGCTCTTCATGCCAGGGATTTTCTTTTTGCCATTACAAACTCCTCTTTAAGCAGTTGTCCCGATCCCTTGGCTCTCTGTGTCGGCATATAACCCTTCGTCATGCAGTCCCTATCCACACTATTTACCATTGTATCTGCATTAACAAGAAGGCAGATTGACACAGCACCTATGCCTTCATACGTGGGGCCACCAAGTGATTGTATATGCGACATAATGAAGTTATGGCATCATCAAGAGGAATCTTTCAACTGTGGGCTGCCCATCACATAGGGAATCACGGGTCTATAGATCCGACGACAAACGACCAGATGGTATCACGCTTGTCTCCGATGGACAAATGCGCTTCCACCTTATCACGTACTTACTGTACCTCCCACTCATAGTTGGAGCGAGGAGGACAATAAACTTTAGCGAGAGCTGGAAGGAGGCACAGTACTGGAACCTGAGCCATGAATATGATGTTGTCCCAATTGGGCTAGAGACTCTTGGAGCCTTGGATACTAAGGCCCTGGCGTTCTTAAATGAGCTGGGCTCCAGGCTTGTTGAAACCACTGGAAATTCTAAAGCGTGGAGCGACTTGTTCCAGCGCCTCAGTATAGTGATTCAGAGAATGAATGCTTGCTGCATACTGGGATCTCGTCCCTTACACGAGGACCCCAAGGGAGTTTTCAAAATGTGATATGTGAACACATATGTAAATAGAAACTGTGGGAGACCCAGGTGATACTTCCAATCAGGGGTGAAGGAAACACACTGGTGTCAAGTTCGTAAGTTCTATTTCTGGGACAAACACACAAAAGGAGTTAAGACAGGGGAAACAGCGTCCTGTCTTGGAATCTCTCCGGGTATCTCTATCTGCGCATGCGCGTACAGCGCGCATGTGCTCAAAGTCTGAACTAACATTCAAGTGACAAAAGGGAGTATGATTATAACATATAATACAGAGACCTGAATCAATAATGGTAAATAGTACAGTTACATATTACAGCAATATTCGTCTCATATATCTACACCTCCCTCCCCCTCACGCTCGTAGTGCAATCTCGAGCGGACTCTTTTTCCAGGAGCCTTTGAGAGTGACGTGGGAAAACTGGGGGGTCACTGAATGAGGACTTACTTTTCTCGTCCAAGCAAGGGTTCACAGGGATGTGGGGGAGGGGTTCACCACTAGAGGACGGTACTGAACGAAGGAAGCGGCGATTCCGCCACCATACCCGACCACTAGGGAGACGGACCTCGTAATCCCTGGTCTTGCCGCAGCCCATGACAACCCCGACCTTGTCCCAGCGGTGAGACGTCGGGTCTTGAACCCGAACTGTTTGCCCGATACTCAACCTGGGAAGGGGTCGGGCGTGCTGATCGTACTGTGCCTTTACCTGGTCAGCACGGGCGGCTGCACGACGATCGCAGTCCTCGGTCTTGGCCTGCCACTCCCTCGAGAAGGACTCAGGATGGGCAGGGACACATGACCGTAGTGGGTGGCCGTATAACATTTGTGCTGGGGAGCGACCTGTGAAGTTGGGGGTATTCCGCAATTCCAATAAACCCCGGTCAAACTTCTCACAGTCAATGTTGCCTGAGGGTGCCGTCTTGAGGATAAGATGCTTGACGGACTTTACGGCCGCCTCGGCATGTCCATTGGACTGGGGATAATGTGGCGAAGACACCACATGATAAACTCCCCATCGCTCCATGCAGTCCCGGAAGTCGTTGCTGGTGAACTGGGGCCCGCCGTCAGTCCTCAGGCGGAGAGGGACACCAACTTCCCGGAAGTAGCGACAGAACATACGTACTGTATGAGAGGCAGTAGTGTTGCCTCCGCAGGGAACGACAACAGGCCAACCTGAGAGCCGGTCGGCGATGACGAGAAAGGACTTTCCCGCCACAATGAAGAAATCCGCAGAGACGGACTCAAAGGGCCTCGTAGGGTTGTCGTTGTTCATGAGGGGTTCCTGCTGCTGACTAGGCTGCAGCACCTGGCATGGCTCGCAGGTTTGAACGGAACTAGCGATGTCGGAGTCGATGCCTGGCCAAAAAACAGCTTGTCTCGCCCGGCGCTTCGTAGCTTCCACACCCCTGTGGCTGTCGTGCAGGTGGGCTAGGGTGCGGCGGCGGAGGGCGGCAGGAACCACAACTCTTGCTCCATACAAGACGAGGTCGCCATCAGCATAGAGGTCGTCCCGCATCTTCCAGTATGGGAGTAAAGAGCTGTGTAAGTCGTACCGGTTGGAGGGAAATCCCGAGGTCACGCAGTTCAGTAGACAGATGTACCAAGGGTCCGCTCTTGCCGCGGCTCGGAGTTCCTGAAGAGTCCTGTCGGCGTCCTGCGGTGGAGACTCTTCTGAGATGACGGCGTTCACGGTCACTACAGTCCTGAGGTGTGCAGTAGCATCAGCACATGCGATCTCGTCCTCTGGTGTGGGGTGGCTGACTGGGGCTCATGACAAAGCATCAGGGATGCAGAGCAGCTTGCCAGCACGCCACACAGCTGTGAAGAGGTAGGGCGAGATCTTCTCCTTAAGGCGTTGGAGGCGGGGATTCTCGACCGCATCCAAGGAGTAGTGGTTCAGGATCGGGATGAGTGGCCGATGATCTGTCATGAGGTTGAAGTGTTGTAGGCCGATCAGATACAATCTACATTTGGACATGGCCCAGACGGCGGCTAACAGCTCCAGTTCGATGGTGGCGTAGCGAGTCTCGGCGTCAGTGAGAAACCGAGAGCCACACTGAACCAGACGAAAGCGTCCATTGCCGTGGTCCTGTAGCAGAGCGTATCCAATCCCGTAGAGGCGAGAGGCATCAGTCTGGAGGACAACTGGCAGGGCCGGGTCGAAAGAAGCGAGAACAGGTGGGCTAAGGAGAGCTGTCTTGACGCGACGGAATGCCTCATCGTGGTCAGCTGTCCAGGTGAATGTTCTCTTGGGGCTCATCAGGGGGCGTAGGGGCTGTGCTGCAGCGGCGATGTCGGGGGTGAACTCAGCCAACTGGTTTACCAGGCCCATGAACGAGCGGAGGTCGGTCAGGTTGGCAGGAGTAGGGAAGTCCCGGATTGCGCTGACCTTTCCAGGATCAGCCGAGATGCCCTTGCCTGAGAGGGTGTACCCACAGAAGTTCACACTAGGTGCGGCGACCACAAACTTATCCTTGTTGAGGGTGATCCCGTACTTGCGGCACCTGGTGAGCATCTGGTGAATACGCTCAAGATGCGTGGAGTAATCCTCGTCATATAGGAGCACGTCGTCGATGACCTTGACACAGTTCGCCACACCCTGAAGGGCCATGTCACCACGGAGGCAGAAAGCATCGCCAGTAGCCGCGAAACCCATAGGTCCTCTGCAGTGCTGAAATCGGCCGTATGGTGTGATGAACGTCGTGAGGTGCTGATCTTCTTCCGCAAGTTCCATCTGCCAGTACCCACATAAGGCATCTGCTGTAGTAAAGTACCTTGCCTTCGGGTCCACACTGCGTATAGCGGTGAAGGGTGTCGGTGAAGGGTGGGTCGGGCGGGAAACTTGGCTATTCAGCTTGGTGAGGTCGACGGTGATACGAACTCCAGTAATGTTCTTGGCGACTGCTACCATGGGGTGACACCAATCCGAAGGGTCGTCACCAGCAGGCTTAATGATCCCCTGGGCTACCATAGAGTCGAGTTCCTTCTTAACTTGGCTCTGGAAAGCGAAGGGTATCTGTCTTGGTGTGTGGATGGCGAAAGGTACTGCGTCATCCTTCAGGTGAATTCTCATGGGGGAGCCAGCCATTGGCTTGAGTGGAGCCGTCTTGAGGTCCTCCTTGGAAACCAGCACGTCCTTGAATTGCAGTAGGAAGAACTCCCTAGCTGCAGAAGGTGACGTATTGGGTGGGAGGGGCAGCTCCTTGCACCTGTTGACATGTTTTATTTCCAGAATTGGCTTAGGGAAGTCTGAAGATATTATGGCCAACTCTTGACAGTGGCCATAAGACAGTAGTGGCATCTGAACACCTTTGTGGACCTGAATCCTGGCAGAACATGACTGCTTACCTAGGGTGAGGGTAGCCTGAAATGTACCCAGAGCAGGTGCCATTGTAGAACCGTCTGCGGTGAGCGTTTTAGAAGTTGACGGTGGTTGCAAGCTGCTCCTAGGAATCCCCAGAATGTCGAGGTGTCTTGTGCCGATGACTGTGACGTCCGCACCTGTGTCAGGAAGCATCTGGATACGGGATGTAATGTCGCCGTATGACAGGTGATCACAGATGGGCTGAGGTATCTTGCTGACAGGGGAAGAAGAGGATCCCACGCGACGACAGCGCTTGTTCTTCGCCGCCTGAGACTTGCAAGTAGCATTATTCTTCTTCTGTGACTGACGGCCACGACGGCCACAGTTATTGCAGGTGCTGTCAGCGGCAGGGCAATACTGGCAGGAATGACCTGGCGTCGAAGTCTGAAGTGATGCTGAAGATTGATGCGAAGCTGAAGTCGGATGTGAAGCTGAAGTCGGATGTGAAGCTGAAGTCGGATGTGAAGCTGAAGTCGGATGTGAAGCTGAAGTCCGGTCACGTCCTTTCTTCTTCTTATATGCGGAGATGGCACACAGCTGGTTAGATGGAGCACGAATGGCAGAAGTCGCACTTCTGGTGGCTTCATAAGAGCGGCAGGTGGTGACAACATCCTGTAGAGAAGAGGCAGTGTCGAGGGAGATAAGCTTCTGAATTAGCTCTTCGTCCCGCACGCCCATGAGGATAATCATCTTCAGCTGTGTTTCCTCACAAGTCGACGAGTTCCCAGGACAAACGTCAACCTCCTCAGCGATGCGTCTGAGTCGTACGTAAAAATCGGCAAATGACTCACCCTCCAGCTGCTTACAACTGAGAAGTTCTCTCCTACGCAGAGCTTCGTTGCGGAGACCCTTGATATGCGTCTGTAAAGCATGCAAGACGTCCTTCACAGTCTTGTCTGTGTCGTGGGGAAATTGTAGGGTGTGCTCCAGGATACGTTGCGTCTCTAGGGTGAGACACATCCTCATCTGGATCAGCTGTTTCTCCCTAGGCAACCTTGATAAATCGACCATCATCGAATAATCGTCCCACCTCCGACGCCATTCACGGAATACCTGGAACGAGGCATGAGCTTGGAGTGGCGGTGGACTCTGAGCAAGTGCTTTCTGTGGGGAGGGGGGCAAAGAAGTTGAAGAGGACCCTGCAGGTGCACCTGTGGACGAAGAGGCAGGTGTAGTAGCTGCTTGAAGGGTAACAGGTGCCAACAACTCGATAATGGCACTGAATCTGGCATTTTCTTGCTGACGTCTGTGATCCTCTTCACGTCTTCGTTCATCGTCTTCCTGTCGCCTCCTGATGTCGTCTTGTCGTCGGTTTCCTTCCAAAAACTGAATTAAATGAAGGACGTCGACACCTGTGGCAGATTGCGGACGTGTGTAGTGGGGGCTATGGGTGGGTGGGGCCGCTTGATCCACTTTCCGCTCCACTTGGAGTCCACTTACTGCACCGACATCAGTCTGAAGTTGGGCTTGTTGGGTAACTGAAGAAAACCCAATAAATTCCTGATCTTCCATATGGCCTGGTTTATTTCTCTCACAATTACTGTAATTAATAAGTGAGCAGAAAAGCAATCGTCTTTAAATGGAAGATATCTGCGAGCGTCTGTGAGTGTGTGTGTGTGCGTTCGTTCGTGCGTGTACTCGAGGCAGGCTGGCGAGAGAGCAGCTGGCTCACTCGCGCAGTGCCATTCGATACATGAGCGGGGAAGGATGTCAAAACTTGAGCTCTCCCATAGGTCTTAAATAGGCTTCCCTCTTTTGTAAAAAGTGCAGGAACACAGGGAAACACTTTAAAGACACTAAAGGGCACACACAACACGAATATTGCTGTAATATGTAACTGTACTATTTACCATTATTGATTCAGGTCTCTGTATTATATGTTATAATCCTACTCACTGCGCCATGTGGGAGACCCAGGTGATACTTCCAATCAGGGGTGAAGGAAACACACTGGTGTCAAGTTCGTAAGTTCTATTTCTGGGACAAACACACAAAAGGAGTTAAGACAGGGGAAACAGCGTCCTGTCTTGGAATCTCTCTGGGTATCTCTATCTGCGCATGCGCGTACAGCGCGCATGTGCTCAAAGTCTGAACTAACATTCAAGTGACAAAAGGGAGTATGATTATAACATATAATACAGAGACCTGAATCAATAATGGTAAATAGTACAGTTACATATTACAGCAATATTCGTCTCATATATCTACAGAAACAATAAAGAAAAACGCTGAAAAATAGTAGAGGAAGAGGGTGTTGAGGGAAGACAATAGTTACCAAATCTTCAGGGAAAATAATCCCAGTTTTACTTAAACAATCCCTATTTTCTTCTCTGAGGTGAAAGGTCTCTTATACATGACCACCGAGTGATGGTACACCTTGAAGGTTAGCGCCAGGTAACATCGGGGTGGTTAAACTTCAGGTGGGAAATGCTGGGGGGGGGGGCGTCTTCAGATGACTACTGAGGGCCACCGTCACCTGAAGATCTGCCCCAAGGTAACGCCACACGTTCTTGAACTAGTCTTCAATATTGCCAACACCTGCACCAACCCAGCAACTGGCTACATGGAAATAGTCGAGGTGATATAGGCTGCCTATCCTCTTCCTATAATATAAGCAGTGGTTCAACCGATGGGTGGTAGGTGGGGGGACATTCTTATGTATTTTGGTAACAATAATACTTTAAAATTAACTACATTCTTAAGAACATAAGAAAATAAGGAGTCTGCAATAGGCCGATTGGCCTGTGCATGGCAGCTCCTGTCGAGAGTTACTACCACTCTCTATCATCCGTGAATCTATCTAGCCTCCTTTTAAAACTTTCCAGCGTTCCAGCACTGACTACAAAGTTGTTAAGCTTGTTCCACTCGTCCACCACCCTATTTGTGAACCAGTACCTTCCTATCTCCCTCCTAAACCTAAACTAATCCCCCCTCCCCCACCACATTAGGCCATAGGACATAATTAAGAGCAATTTCGATCTCCCCCAAAAGGTTCGATAAGTGTTACGGTCCTTAATCATCAGGTGCAATAAGTTAGAGGGGGCTTCTAGTGACCCGCTGTGATATACCTATTTATTATGTCTGGATGAAACTCTCTTAATATTTATTCGATCCATCCTGTGCACCCTGACACGTACATTGTGATAGAGTTTACTGTGTAGAGAGCGTATAGTGACTGTGTAGAGAGCGTATAGTGACTGTGTAGAGAGCGTATAGTGACTGTGTAGCATATAGTGACTGTGTAGGGCATAGTGACTGTGTAGCGTATAGTGACTGTGTAGCGTATAGTGACTGTGTAGGGTATAGTGACTGTGTAGCGTATGGTGACTGTGTAGCGTATGGTGACTGTGTAGCATATAGTGACTGTGTAGGGTATAGTGACTGTGTAGCGTATGGTGACTGTGATAAACGTATTGAATAAACTGGATAAAAGAGCACATTCAACATAGCTACAGCGTGAGGAGAGGCTGTGATACAATTACTTCATTTATTCACGAGAGGAACAAGTTGCACAGTAAATTGGAATACATGTAGATTACAATATATGCTAATGTATCATGTATGACAAAGACCAGAATTATTGGGTCTTGTTGACGAGTATAGGGCAAAGACCATACTTGCTGGGTCTTACTTGATGGGGCCTACTGGTGCTAGGAATGTTCTTCTTTGATGTTATCTCTTGACGGGTCCGCGTCTCTATCGCTGAAGGCTGACCCTCGTCCCTCCTCCTCTTTGAACTTCTGATACTGTATAAAACAAAGAAAGAGAAGGCAAAGGAAGTGTAGTCTGACGGCCAGGGGATTGACGCTACTCTCAACAGCGTGTTAATAGTCAAATTTAGGGCAACAATTTAGTTACTTGACACTGAGTATCCCGGCAGGCTGGTTGTCTTGTTCCCGTAAACAAGTAATAAATACTTGATTGTTGTTTTACTTAAATTGTATAGTACCTGAAAAGAATCTGCTTTATTTTTTCTAATGATAGTAATGATAAGGAGCAAAAATAGATTGGTGATACTTGTGCCCGGGAAAAGTTATCAACATAATCTGAGGTCACACCTCGAACACACTTCCTCCTACAGCTGATGTAACGACCAAGCTCCAGTGTGTATATATCACTTCATTATTTATTTTACTTATATAAACTCAGGTGAAATATCAGAAAGTCAATATTATAGATAAAATCAGCCGCCTAATAGTCATGAGAATGCCAGTCACAAGTTGAGGTAATTCTCGATATCTGAAAATCTTTGGTTCTAAGATTGAGACATAATTCAAACCTCAAATGATTATCTCTTTATTCCCTTTTCCTCTTTCCTTATGGTATTCTTTATCTCCCTTTTGGAGTTTGGATACATTTTTTCTTTCAAATTATAATTTCTTTTAGACTTCTGTTGAATAATATCTTATTTCCCCCGACGACTCTTGTAACTTTGAAGAATAGTTTCTTATTCCTGGGGAAAATTCTCTCTTAGTTCATCTTGAATCTGTCTTATGGACGGAATTGCTTTATGGTAATTCATCCCAGAAGTCGTATCCCTTTGTCAGTCTAATCTCTTCTTCCTCTGTGTATTCAGTCCTTCTTTCTCTTCAGTGTTCCAAGGTTCGTATACTCTTTAAACATTTTTTGGTTGATCTTCTTCATATTATGTTTACTTGAATCTTTACAATGTGTGTGTTGTTAATCTCACCAATCTTTATACTGTTACTAAAGGCTTCACAAACATTTCCCCGATCAATATTTGGCCTTGGAGTCACAAATAATTATTCACTTAAAATAAACATGCCACTGACTTATTGCGCTCGAAATACGTATTAAAAATTAGTCAACGCGTTATTTGTGTTTCAATTCTCGTAATGTAACTGAGTTTTATGGCGACATCAGCTAATTTGTGTTTCATTTACTAACACATTTATCACAAGCAACATTTCTCCTACAGAGACAAACTGTTATTAACTCTGAGTCTTGGTCGAGGTTAAGGAAACGTTATCTTGACCCGTCTAAGGCAGTGTTATTTTAGCCGGTAATTACAGAATAAACCCCAAAATAACTCTTAACTACAACCTTATTATTCCACTTAGTCTGGGAGGAACCTAATAACCAACTTTTAATTTAAGGATTTCGTCAGTTTTATATAAATATCTGCTCCGTCACCACATAAATGCTTTTAATGCAACGTCATCGAAATTCTGATCACTCATGTAAACTTGATTTAATGTTGATAACCTATAACTCCTATTATTATTTCTCCTCCTCCGGTAAATCAGATTTTTAGCTAAACCAATACAGTCAAGTTAATACACCACGAGATGATTAGTCCCGTGCCTCTTATGGATGCTCATAACTTTCCCACAGTTAATGTTAAGTCGTTTGGAGGGTAGTTCAAGGATAGTTATCGCTCTCCCTTTTTTGAGGAACGGTATTACTACCATCCAAGATTCTGGTGTAATAATAATTTTAATGACATGTTAAAGAAGTTCACCTCCGACTTACTCATACTTATGTCTCAAAAGGACCTGGCGAGTTATTAGGTATTAGTTTATCAATTTGTTTTCCAACTTTTACTAGTTAACACTAACTCGCTTAGTTTATTTTCGTAACTATTACTATTCTTTTTTTTTTTTTTTTTTTTTCTGTGTAATAATATTTTTTAAATGGATTTTCATCCATTTATATTCAATGTAACATTCAAGTAAGACAACATCACAAGGTAGACAGGTAACATGGTACAGGTGAGACAACAACACTACTGTATGGAGACAGGAAGCACATAAACAGGTACTTTTGACCAAGTAACCTAACAAGATAAATTACCAAAGTTGGAACACAGACTGCAACTGTCAGCCGACTGATTACGGTCATTTGCTGGGAAATTCTGCCATCTGTATGAAAACTTTTGCATGTGAATTGGCTCTCCATTCTCTCACTGTGTAATGACTTCATAAATCTGGATGTGAGTTTTAATATATTTCAAAGGTCATAATTTTGCTTTTATTACTCATTTTTATGTTCTGAGGGAACACTTAAAATTGTACATTATATTTTGAGTTTTTATGTAGGAAAAGTTGGCTTAATTAATAGGCTTTTGATTTATATGGTAAATTAATCTTGTTCACAGAGCGAGGGATTTGTTTCAGTAATGAGGACACATTTCAGTTTATTGTGATTTCATTATGAAGTTAATATGTAAAGCAGCTGTACCAGGCTTCAATGTTGATGTTTATATTCATTTAATTTAACTTTTTATATGACAAATATTAAGTTTAAGTAAAGAACCAGGATGCTGTAGGTCCTTTGAAAGTTGTTGTCACTGTCACAAACTTTCTTGATTCTATATTCTTAGCAGTGTTTATATCACCAGTGGTACAAGATTAATCATGTCATCAAATTGTATGATATTAATAAGTGAACTTAATGTATAATGTATGCATTTACTCCTGACCTTCTGTTTCACCAAGCCATCCCTCCTATGTGGGGCTCGGTAAAAGCCCCCTAGGACAAAAGCCCCCTGGGACAAAAGCCCCTGGGACAAAAGCCCCTAGGACAAAAGCCCCTCAGTAAAAGTCCAAAATAGGACAGAAGCTCCCTGTTTTTATGTTAAAGAGAGGGTCATTAGAAATAAAAAAAATATATAGATTTAAATATGAAATTATAACAATTTAAATAATTTGAATATAATAACTCTTTCAATTTTGATATAGAACATTATTAAAAAAAAAGAGACGACATATTTTACCTTCATGTTCATTCTGTATTTACTGAGGTGACCCTAGGGCCCAGTGAGGTCACTGAATGTCAGGGGAGTAATTACCTCAGTAGACAAAACATACGTCATTGTAGATTTACTAAACATTCCTTGTATACTTCTGTATAACTATAACAGAATTCCCGAAGGTTAGGTTAGGTTAGGTTAGAGAAGTGTTCATAAACTATACAAAAAATAAATTACTTATTTAAAGAATTCTTATTATTTCTCATGGGGGACTTCTGTCCTTGGGGGCTTTTTTCCTTGGGGGCTTTTGTCCTACACTCGTAACAGACCTCTACTGGGGTACAGTGTAACAGACCTCTACTGGGGTACAGTGTGAGTGACCTCTACTGGGGTACAGTGTGAGTGACCTCTACTGGGGTACAGTGTAACAGACCTCTACTGGGGTACAGTGTGAGTGACCTCTACTGGGGTACAGTGTAACAGACCTCTACTGGGGTACAGTGTAACAGACCTCTACTGGGGTACAGTGTAACAGACCTCTACTGGGGTACAGTGTAACAGATCTCTACTGGGGTACAGTGTAACAGACCTCTACTGGGGTACAGTGCAACAGACCTCTACTGGGGTACAGTGTAACAGACCTCTACTAGGGTACAGTGTAACAGACCTCTACTGCGGTACAGTGTAACATACCTCTACTGGGGTACAGTGTAACAGACCTCTACTGGGGTACAGTGTAACAGACCTCTACTGGGGTACAGTGTAACAGACCTCTACTGGGGTACAGTGTAACAGACCTCTACTGGGGTACAGTGTAACAGACCTCTACTGGGGTACAGTGTAACAGACCATTACTGGGGTACAGTGTAACAGACCTCTACTGGGGTACAGTGTAACACACCTCTACTGGGGTACAGTGCAACAGACCTCTACTGGGGTACAGTGTAACAGACCTCTACTAGGGTACAGTGTAACAGACCTCTACTGCGGTACAGTGTAACATACCTCTACTGGGGTACAGTGTAACAGACCTCTACTGGGGTACAGTGTAACAGACCTCTACTGGGGTACAGTGTAACAGACCTCTACTGGGGTACAGTGTAACAGACCTCTACTGGGGTACAGTGTAACAGACCTCTACTGGGGTACAGTGTAACAGACCATTACTGGGGTACAGTGTAACAGACTCTCTACTGGCGTACAGTGTAACAGACCTCTTATGGGGTACAGTGTAGTGACCTCTGGGGTACAGTGTAACAGACCATTACTGGGGTACAGTGTAACAGACCTCTACTGGGGTACAGTGTGAGTGACCTCTACTGGGGTACAGTGTAACAGACCTCTACTGGGTTACAGTGTAACAGACCTCTACAGGGTGTAACAGACCTCTACTGCGGTACAGTGTAACAGACCTCTACTGGGGTACAGTGTAACAGACCTCTACTGGGGTACAGTGTAACAGACCTCTACTGGGGTACAGTGTAACAGACCTCTACTGGGGTACAGTGTGTGTGAAAGGGACCATCTCTACAGTGCCGTACTTCATGAAGCTTGACTACCCTGTGAGCTTCCTTGATGGAAGCCATACTACAGTAGTTTCTCTGTTCATGTTCCGTCCTTTATACAGTTTGACTCATGAGATGAGTTTCTATCACATGGTAAGACTATTTCCCTCTATTACATTTTATGACAAATACAACAGGATTAGATTATATGTTTATCGTTGTCTCTTGTTCCTACTTTCCTGAGAAGGCATAACAATTGGCAACGGGTGGTGACTGGTCGCTGAATAGAGCTTATACAGTCAGCTCAATTTGGGTAGTGAAAGGAAGTAGAGTACAATTTCTACAGTCTTAAAGCCACTGATAAGTCAGCTTCTGTAGAGTAACTTACACTGCCCCACGCGCCTCACAACACTGGGATTCAATTTGTTTTATATAAGTTTGTTGGGAAGTTGTTTCTTTATGAGGGTGGTCACCGTCTACGTCAGGGATGATAACTGGGAGACTGACAAAGTTTTGATTGATGGTGGCACTTGTGTCGTGCCAGCAGCAACCCCCTCCCACACACTGCTTCTAACTCGCCCCCCTTGAAGATAACACACTGCCTCAACACTCCCTACCTTGAAGATAACACACTGCCTCAACACTTCCCCCTTGAAGATAACACACTGCCTCAACACTTCCCCCTTGAAGATAACACACTGCCTCAACACTTCCCTTGAAGATAACACACTGCCTCAACACTTCCCCCTTGAAGATAACACACTGCCTCAAACTCGTCCCTCTTGAGGTAAGACTGTCACAGACTCCCCACCCTCGAGGTTAATGTACTACCCCAAACATTCCTCCTTATCTTCTGTTACCTGGTGACCTGCTGAAATGACCTGGGCTATTAAAGCTCACAATCTGGATCACCCTAATACACAGGGTGTCCATAAATGATTACCCTGATTGGAGCATGAGAGCATATTGTTTTTAGGGTAATCATTTATGGACACCCTGTAATTCAAATCGTCAATTTTAACCTGTATTTTCACGCTAAACCTCTTTTAGTTGTTCAGATATAAGGTTGAGGTAAAAATAGTGATCTGGTATTGTGTGGATGAGGTGAGGGAGATCTTCACAAAGACTTCCCCAATACAATGTTTCCAAGCTCAATATTGGTGAGCATTTACTAGCAAAGACCAATCTTTATCGCCAATCTTCCAGTCTTTTTATTTCGTGTGTTGGCTTCGATACTCATACGTTCCTGGACATCGTTCTTAGATACATCTGTTTTTGTGTACTACTTGACTACATTCTCACACACGCGTGTATTTTATCCATATACAAGTATCCATTGGTGCATAAAAAACAAACATCACTGTCCTCCATTGAGGTTTTCTTCTGCTAAACACAAGTTGCACTTTATTAAGTTATTTGTCACCCACCAATGTTTGACTGCTGCAGTATCAAGAATATAGGTTAAAATTATGCTTGTGTGCGTTTATTATTGCTTGTAAACGATAAATATTTTAGTGCAGGCATAGCTATGCTGTTCTCCCAACTCTACCAGCTATTTTGAACTCTTTGGCTATCTCACATCTTGCCATGAGTCGTTGCTATCCATGGGGCCGGACAAAAGCCTCCTAGGACAAAAGCCTCCTAGGACAAAAGCCTCCTAAGACAAAAGCCTCCTAGGACAAAAGCCTCCTAGGACAAAAGCCTCCTAGGACAAAAGCCTCCTAGGACAAAAGCCTCCTAAGACAAAAGCCTCCTAGGACAAAAGCCTCCTAGGACAAAAGCCCCTCGTTCAAGATTCTTCGAACACTGCTGGAGACAGCTGGCAACTCAAGGCCGTTTGTTTACTATAGTACGTAGTAAAAATTATGAATGAATGTAAAAGGTTATCGGTGATTGGTTACTTAGTTCCCTGTTGCTTAATTAATGGTTGGGTTTTTCTGTTTCGTTTTATATTATACTACGTACTATAGTAAACAAACGGCCTTGAGTAGCCAGTTGTCTCCAGCAGTGTTCGAAGAATCTTGAACGAGACTGTACATCCCAGAGAGTGGCTTGGCTCTGATCCAGGTGGAGTTGAGGAAACTCTTTTTCATTACTTAATGATTTGAAACAAATAATTAAACATCCTACACGCGTTCCTGATCGGCTCGATCAACTTACTAACATTCTTGATCTTTGTTTTACCTCTAACCCCTCACACTATGCATACTCAATTTCTGCCCCCTTGGGGTCTTCTGATCACAATCTTATTTCTATTAAATAAAACTGGGCACGACCACCTCCCCTACTCCCCTTTAAACGCTCACTATGGCACTATCGGAGGGCAAACTGGCAATCTTTGCGATAATTCTTCACCGACTTTCCTTATGAATGTTGCTTTTCCACTCGGAACGCCTCGGTATGTGCTGACAGCCTTGCTGGGATTATACAGGGTGGTATGAGTGCTTTTATCCCATCTTCTACCAAAACTTTCACTTTACAATCATGGTTTGATCTCTCCTATTCACTTGCATGTAGGGAGAGAGATAGGGTGTATCAAGTTATGAAACTATTTCCTTCTCCTATTACCCACACCTCTTTCATTACATCTAGGAGTCGTTGTAAGGCTATTCTTCGTAGGGCCAAGCGGAATTTTTTTAAAAGAAAGAACGCTGTATTGACTAATTCTTCTTCTAGTAAATCCTTTTGGTTCTTAACTAAAAACATCTGTAACAACTTCTGCACTCCTTCTTTTCCTCCCCTCTTCCGACCCGATAACTCTATAGCCAACTCTCCCCCTGACAAAACCAACCTCTTTGGCACCTTATTCTCCTCTAATTCCACCTTAGACGATTCCAACTCTATCCCTCCTACCCCTGCTCCTCCTACTGAACCTATGCACTTTCCTATAATCTCCACTCGCAGGGTTGCCGGTGAGTTATCCAGGTTGGATGTAAGTAAGGTGCATGGACCGGACGGAATACCCCCTTGTGTTCTGAGGGAGTGTGCTGAAGCCCTCGCCCCTGTGCTTGCTCGCCTCTTTCGCCTCTGCCTCAAAACCCAAACTTTTCCTTCTTCTTGGGTGCCTGCCTCGGTTCAGCCCATCCCGAAGAAGGGTGACCATTCAAATCCCTCTAACTATCGCCCCATTTCCCTAACTTGATCCCTCTCTAAGATTTTCGAAACTATCTTGAACTCCCATTTTCTCCGTCACCCTGAACGCCTTTCTCTTTTGTCGGATCACCAGTATGGCTTTCGCCAGGCGAGATCTACTGGTGATCTGCTCTCCTATTGCACCCATCTTTGGTCATCCTCTCTTAGGGATTATGAGGAAACTTTTGTCGTGGCCCTCGACATCTCCAAAGCATTTGACAGGGTATGGCACAAGTCTTTGCTTTCTAAACTTCCCTTTTTAGGTTTCTCTCCCCCACTTTCTTTTCTCATCTCTAGCTTCCTTGAGAACCGATCCATGGCAGTTGTTGTCGAGCGATCGATCTCTCGCTCTTTCTCTACCAGTAGTGGTGTCCCGCAGGGTTCTGTTGTTTCACCTACTCTCTTACTTCTTTTTATCAATGATTTACTTCACTCTGCAACTAATTCTATCCATTCTTACGCTGATGATTCTACTCTTCACTCTTCTTCACATTTTCCCCTTCCTCCTAATTCTCAAACTAGATCTGTTTCTAGAAATGATATCATTACTTCTATCAATGCGGATCTGTGCAGCATCTCTGAATGGGGAGGTACAAACTTGGTTAAGTTCAATAGTAATAAAACTCAATATTTACCAATTACACTTTGTAAATTAGACGATCTCCCACCAATTACATTTCAGGGCGCTATCATCCTCCCAAATTCTGAAATAGATATGTTAGGCCTCACCATTTCCTCCAATATGTCCTGGAAATCACACATCCTTAGTATAACTAAAGCTGCCTCCCGAAAGTTGGGAATGCTGTACAGATGCCGTTCTACTTCACTCCTGAGCAGTTGCTCCAAGTATATAAGGGATTCATTCGTCCTAACTTGGAGTACTGCTCTCATATCTGGAGTGGCTCTTCTTCTGTCCAACTATTAGACAGGGTGGAATCAAAGGCATTTCGTCTTATTAACTCTTCTCCTTTAGTCGACAATCTCTCTTCCTTTTCTCTTCGCCGCAGTGATGCTTCACTCTCTCTCTTTTATAGGTACTTTAACGGGCAATGTTCGGTGGATTTGGCATCCTGTGTACCGCCGGCAAGGCCGTGGGCTCGTAACACACGTCTTGCCCGCGGTGCCCACCGTTTCTCTGTGGATGTCGGTCACACGAGAATAACCCGTTATAGTACATCCTTCTTTCCTCACACTTCCAAACCGTGGAATGCTCTGCCTTCTTCTGTGTTTCCATACTTATACAATCTGTCTCACTTTAAAAAGCTGGTTTTCCGGCATCTTCATGGTGTTGATTAACACAGTATAACCTTTTTGTTCTCTATTTTCAATTTCTTTCTGCTCTTTTTTTTTTCGCCCTCCAGGCCCCGTTGTGGGTCGTTTGACCTGTGCCCGGGTGGGCTAATTCCCGTAAAAAAAAAGACCTGTGTTAGTTACCTGTATATTACCACCATGACCTGTGTTAGTTACCTGTATATTACCACCATGACCTGTGTTAGTTACCTGTATATTACCACCATGACCTGTGTTAGTTACCTGTATATTACCACCATGACCTGTGTTAGTTACCTGTATATTACCACCATGACCTGTGTTAGTTACCTGTATATTACCACCATGACCTGTGTTAGTTACCTGTATATTACCACCATGACCTGTGTTAGTTACCTGTATATTACCACCATGACCTGTGTTAGTTACCTGTATATTACCACCATGACCTGTGTTAGTTACCTGTATATTACCACCATGACCTGTGTTAGTTACCTGTATATTACCACCATGACCTGTGATAGTTACCTGTATATTACCACCATGACCTGTGTTAGTTACCTGTATATTACCACCATTACCTGTGATAGTTACCTGTATATTACCACCATGACCTGTGTTAGTTACCTGTATATCAACTTTCATTTAATCAATTATCTTTATGGTGAAGTAATACTGATACTTAAGTAAAATAGTTATATGAAAGACGTCAACGGTGTGAGGCAGGAATGGGGCAGCTTTAGGCGAAAGATACACATGGGTGAAGGACGTATTGATGTTTGCAAAGACACGTGTTGGTAGAGCGAGAGTTAGATGGAACAACAACAAGAGAAAATAGGATTAGGTACCTGGACGAATGGAGTGGTAAAGAGAAAAGTGGACAACAACTTTAACAGAGAGAGAGAGGAAAAATACTGTGTAAAATACTGTCTAAAATATTGTGTAGGAGCAACCAAACTTATCTACAAGTTATTTTGTTCAATCACAAAGTCAAGTCTTAAATAATTATTGACGAATCTCAATTCTTTATTGATGAGTTTTAAGTCAAGTCTCAAGTGTTATTTGACGACTCGGAAGTCAAATCCCGAGTCACCAAAGATATAAATTTATTTTCGTTCACATAGTGTTTTGTATTAGTACTCGGGCTGAGCTTCCCTCACCTTCTTAGTCCACCACTGGCTACAACTGTTACACTTTTAGTTTTTACGGGATTGGCCCTCCCGGGACCACATCGGGGCCTGGATAAGGCGGAAATAAATAGTTGAGCTATAAATAAATTCAGAAAAAACCCCAGACCTAGAGTAAGAAACGACATATGAGTTGTGTTGCTAAAGTAAAAGAAATGATTGAGACTCTGCAATTGTGTGCAAATGAGGCAGAAAGTCAGTCAGATCATCAACCTGGGACTTGGTCACAAGTTTCGTGATGTCATATGGCAGCAGGGTCTACCATTACACAACACATTATGCTTCCACTATCTTACCAGGCGGTAGTACCTCCCTATTTGGTAGCTGCCTACTACCTACTACCATTTGGTGAAGTCTCGCTCACGTACAAGCATTACAATTTATCCATGAAAGTTTCTTTTTGTGTATATAATGTAAAGTTTTTAGACTAAACGTGAACTCCTCAAACAAAACTTGGTCAGCCGTTTGATATAGCCGTAAAACTTAAAGTTCCATGTTAATTATGTGATTTTTACTTAAGTTATATGTATCGCTGCTTTCCCAAAAACCATCCACATTTTATAACACCGAAAGACTGGTGAAAGTCATAGGTAGTCTCTTTCACGAAATCTAGGCTATGAATCCTGGGATACAATGTTGGGAAAATGATAATACTTATTTTAAATAACTTAAATGAAGTTAGGTTAGGTTAATATTTGGGGCGTAAACAAATTACTTTGGTTCAAAATCTCGGTGCAGGTCGACACGCTGATTAAGGATCTGTGGTCGAAATGTTGAATGTTTTATAATTAATTTTGATTATTAAGTCTCATCATATCAATTAACATAATACCTCTCTCTCTCTTTTTATATATATATATATATATATATATATATATATATATATATATATATATATATATATATATATATATATATATATCTTGATAAAATCACACGGGAAAATGGAAACAACGGAGCACCTTAGCTTTCGTCTTTATTCAAGACATCTTCAGAGGCAACTGGACTACATGGACAGAGAGAGGCTTAAATATACAGGGTGACCTTAAAAACATGAGGTCAGGTCATAATGATGTCATCCACTAATCCCCACACCAACACACACGTAGAGGAGCTTAAGAGAAGGGGGTGACGTGACTAGTCAGGTCAGGTAAAAAATAAGGGACCCACAAATAACTATCATACATCTAGATCAAAGGTTTTCAAAGCAGGTAATGTTAATATGAATATATTATAATTGAATATAATATAAATTTATTATTGTATTCCTTGTAGCAAATGTAATTGTAATTATGTAGGACAGACAGGAAAAACACTGCAGCTCAGAATCAAACAACATAAGTATAATATCAGAACAGCATCTGAAAGCAGTGCCTTGTTCGTTCATGTTAGGAATAATAATCACCCCATTGCTTGGGAAAAAAGCTTAGAAGTATTTAAATCATCTTGTGTCACAGAAAGACTTCTGGTTGAAGCTAGTTTGATTAAGGAATTAAAATCAATAAACCTTAGTGATGGTCAGTTCAAAACTGATAATATGTTACATAAATTTATTTGTCAGTGGCCCAACTACCACAGAACCTTACTACAGACAATATATTAGACTTAGTATACAAATAAAGAAAATATTATCAGAGATATCACAGTGGGGAAGAACTAGGTAACAGTGATCACAGAGAAATCAGGTTCACCCTAAATTGGGAAACGAAAAACAATGGCAATATGATCAGAGTCCCAAACTTTCGGTTGGCGGATTATCAGGGGTTAAGAAGGTACCTAGGTGAGGTCACCTGGGAACAGTCACGTCAGTCCCCAGTAGGAAGGGGTGAGGTCATAGATGACACAACAATTGATCATGACTATAATATATTCACTAGTATACTACATAAAGCACAAGAACAAAATATACCATACAGAAAAATTAGGTCAAATAAGAATGAGCCAAGGTGGATGACCAGAAAACTTAAACATGACATAGGAATAAAGAAAGGAATTTATAAGAAATTAAAGGGAGGGGAGGAGCAGCTCAGAAATAGGTATAATGAACTATCTAGGAATGTTAAGAAAAATGTAAGGAAAGCAAAGAGAGACTATGAAATCAGGATAGCAAGAGAATTTAAGGCGAATCCCAAGGGATTTTTCCAGGTATATAGAACAAAAGTCAAGGACAAAGTTGGGCCTTTAAAGTCAGGGAGGGGAGAAGTGATAAATGGCAGTGAAGAAATAAGCAAAGCATTGAACAGCTACTTTTTATCAGTTTTCACAGAAGAAATTCACGAGGAAATTCCAGAGGTGGAACTGATATTTAGGGGAAAGGAAGAAGAGAAATTAACAGAATATTACTATTCTGAGTTGTAAACAGTCTCTTCACTTAACATGTGGCCGTCGCGCACAATTGTGCATGGCGATAACAATAGTAATAATAATAACAATAATGAAAATAATTAACGGTTTATTGAAAAAGTTCAGCAGCCCGAAGGCTGAAAATATACATTCGGCAAAAATGACTTATTACCTACAAGGATATGGGGTAGGTGGGTCGTGAACACAAGCTTTCATTACTTAAAGAATGGGGCATGAATTGAACTTACAAATTATAGTTTACAGTCGATGGCCCGGGCTGGTACTTGTAAGCCCGGACCTACGGCCTAGAAAACAGTGCGTTAATGTTCGAAATAAGGCAAACAGAGTATTAGGATTTATATCTAGAAGTGAAAGTAATAAGAGTGCAGAGGTCTTATTGCACCTATATCTTGCGCTAGTCAGGCAGCACCTCGATTATGCGGTTCAGTTCTGGTGCCCTTATTATAGAATGGATATCAAATCACTGGAGTCGGTGCAGCGAAGAATGACAAAAATGATTCTGGGACTTAGAAACCTTCCATATAAAGATAGGTTAAAGAAACTAAACTCTCATTCCCTAGAAAGACGAAGAGTGCGGGGAGATATGATAGAAGTATTTAAGTGGATGAAAGGAATCAACAAAGGAGATTTAGATAAAGTTCTTAAAATATCCGAGCAGGATAGGACTCGGAGCAACGGATTCAAGTTGGATAAGTTTAGGTTTAGGAGGGAGATAGGAAGGAACTGGTTCACAAATAGGGTGGTGGACGAGTGAAACAAGCTTAGCAACTTTGTAGTAAGTGCTGGAACTCTGGAAAGTTTTAAAAGGAGGCTAGATAGATTCATGGATGATAGAGAGTGGTAGTAACTCTCAACAGGAGCTGCCATGCACAGGCCAACCGGCCTATTGCAGATTCCTTATTTTCTTCTGTTCTTATGTACTGTATGAGGTCACGTAGGCCACATTGGAGCAGTAACTCGCCCGTGTGCGTGTGTGTGTGTAATAATAAAATTATAATAATAATAATTAACGGTTTATTGAAAGAGCTTGGCAGCCAGAAGGCTGAAAATATACAGTTACATATTTGGGGAATGGTTTACGAGTTATAAATAATATACAAGTAACATAAGTGATACAAATAAGATATATAATAACTAGATGGGGAAAAGCTCAAACTACAGTGCATTTCAACATAGTGACAGTGCAAGAAGTAGTGTTTACTGGGAGTGAATACACTGGTCTATTACAAGTTATTGATAATTTTTACAATGGTTAGGACTGGGCTGTTCTTATAGCGATCAGTTCGTGCACGTATGGGCTGGATGCGGTTGTGGTGTCGAACAGCAATTCTCGGGCAATCCCCAGGTGGTAGTAGGAGCCGGTGTCGAGGATGGTGTAGAAGCTTACCCAAATTTGCAGATGAGGTCGTGGTGATGGTCAGGTGAGAGTCGAAAGTGTCAGTGTGTTGAGCGCTTGATATGTGGAGTAGGAAGGAGAGAATAACCTTGCATGCCCTCTTTGCACTTTTTTCTAGGTGTTTACGTTGGTGTGGCATTTAGGAGGAAGACCAGGTGGGGGAGGCATAGGTGAGCTTGGGAAGTATGAATGTTGAAACACTGGAGGAGCTCTGGGTGCAGGAACCTGAGGGACTTGAGTGGGCGGAGGAGGTGGAGACGGAAACTGGAGGATTTGACAACTTCACTGACGTGTGGTTTCCAATTTAGTTTGTTGTCTATGGTATCGCCGAGGAGCTTCGAGGAATCTACAACCTGGAGTGTGTTCGGACCTAAAGTAATGGAAGGAGGTGGGACAATGTCGGAGGTATGGTCTTGGTATGGTTGATGCAGACATGGTTGTTGTGGCCCAGTTTGCACTGTCTAACAAATCCTGGAAGGGCGGGTATAGTTTGGGGCAGAATTTGTTGACGCTTGTTCCAATGTGTGAGTCATGACATATTTCCAGCGAGTGATTTCTTTAGGCACTGGGCTGATAGCAGAGCAAGCAAGAAAGCAGAGTGGTCCCATCTGGTGTTTTGCCACAGGTGAGTGACTGAAAAGGGTGGAGACAGCCTCGAAGCGTGACAGCTTGGCGCCGGTCACTGAGGAAGTTCTCAGGTTAGGTATAAGACTTCTCGCCCGAGGTCAATAGCTTTGTTGATGATTATATTAAAGACGACTGAATGAATGCTGGTGAAATCAATGAAGGCGACAGCTACAGACGGTTTTCGTTTCGATGGCGGTATATGTAATCGAGAAAGCTGGATAAGACAGTGAGTTGTGAAGAAGTTTTCTATGTTGCTAAATTAAGGAGGGTCTACGACTCCCCGCAATATCAGCATAAGCCCAGTCGAACACAAACTTTCACAGATTAGGGGTTGGCATGGAGGATGTAATATGTCGTAGCTGACGGCGATTGTGGGCTGGTTGACTTGGGGCACTGGTGATACATAAGAGGGTCTTCCAGTCAAAGGCATCTGGCTTAATTTGAGAGTAGCTATTGATGAGCAGGATGAAGGGGTTGTGCGGGCTCCTGGAGAACTCTTTTAAAGAGTTTCATTGGTAAGTCAATGGGGGTGGTAGAGCCGTTTAATTTTATATTTGTCCAGGCGTTTTGCTTTCTTCAAATTTTCTTTCACTAGGTCAGTGGGAGGGGGAGCTGTAGGTGTTATGGAAGAGTGGTTGTGCCGGGCTGGGGAGCGTCTGTAGAGAAGTAGCGAAATGGTTGTTTGTTTGCTCAGCTGCGTCAACATTAGTGAGATGGCTACGAAGGAGGTGTGTCTATTGCTTAGTCCACAGAGTTTCCTTAAGCTTACCATACCATTGACTGATGTTGGTCTGTCAGGTGTTGTAATTGCTGGGTAGTGGGACTTCTTTGCGCGATTAAGGATGACCCGGTTGTAAAGGGACCTGTAGTGGAGCGTGGTCATTGAGAGCGAAAGGTTCTGTTTTCTGGTTGCAGTATAAGTCTTTTGATCCGAGGTGTGATCCAGGGCAAGTCACAGGAGATCTGACGACTTCTCGAGAAGAAGTGGTGGTGAGCTTCCGTGGTGGTGTTGGTATAATTTATCCATTTGGTTTCCACGTCATCCACGCTAAGTACTTCAGTCCAGGGATGGTGAACAATCCACTGCCCAAAGAGGCGTACTGCAGAGTCAGTAATCGGCCTGTAGGTCTTGATGTAGGGTCTCTGTACTTGAGTGGGAGTGGCAGCTGGGGACCAGAGCACTGATAAGTGTGTGCTACACCCGATAGGAGGCATTAGTTGAGGTGGTTGGTACTGGTCCGCTAAGTCAGTTAAGATAAGGTCAAGGGTGTTTTGACCGTGTGTGTGGGGAAGGTCACAACTTGTGATAGTGATAGCTGGTCCTGGATATCAGTGGTGTCAATTTCATTATAATCCCCACATAATACTAACTTGGCACATGGGTACCTGACTCTGAGGTGGTCTGAGGTGGTAATGAGATGATTGATAAGAGTGTCTCTGGTGGGTGAGCGAGGCGAATGGTATGCCACACAGATTATGATGGAAGCAGTGTGGCGAGGGTGGGCCGGTGGCACAACACGTACCCATAATGCTTCCACATCTGCTGGGACTTGAACATCCAGGCGTGACGGGCGTAGGTCATCTTGACAGAAGAGGGCAACGCCCCCTCCGCGTCTTTGTGAACGAAGGTGATGAAAGAGTTGATATCCCTCAATATGACACGTTTCAGGTACAATTTGCCAAGCCTCACATATGGCAACGACGCTCGCGGCGGTTGACCTGACTGTGGTTGCCAGCTCGTCGAACTTGTTAGCTAGGGAAGTGACGTTGGATAGCAGTAAAGACGGGAGATCATACCATATCCGTGGAACTTCAGTGTGGTGGTATGGTCTGTCAGGGGTGGGTTTCTCCGGTTTCCTAGTGGAGGTTACGGTTCTAATGGGCTTATGTGTATGACGGCCTTGTCTACGGCTACGCACGTGGAATATGTTCAGTGACTTGAGTCGCGCGATAACACTGCCATCAGAGGGGCAGGGCCAAATAGACTCGGCCTGGCTGCTAAAACCGGGAGCGCCTTCGGGGCACGTCTTGTCTCATTGACGGTTGACAAGTGTGTGTGTGTGTGTGTGTGTGTGTTTTAAAGAGAGAACATAGAATATAATTCGGAGACAGACATAGACAGACAGACAGACAGACAGAGAGTTAGACACAGGGAGACATACAGACAGATATTCAGAGCTAGACAGACAGACAGATATAGACAGAGACAGACAGACAGACAGACAGACAGAGAGTTAGACACAGGGAGACATACAGACAGACAGTCAGAGCTAGACAGACAGACAAATATAGACAGAGACAGACAGACAGACAGACAGACAGACAGAGCTATAGACAACCCCAAAAAGTCAGATAGAGAGAAAGAGACAGTGATAAAGAATGGCAATAAATAACAATTCTGGATCATTATTACACCTTTAAATTCACCTGTCAGCGTTATGTAAACTGTACTATTAACTATCTTTCAATTAACAACACCTATTATATGTAAATTTATTTCGACCTACAATAATACCATTTTTCACCCTCATAGAGCACTTATCTTATTCAGGATGTTAGTGCTTGTACAGATCCTAATGTGACGAAGTTTATTATTTGATCTTAAATAACAATGAGGATTTTCTGATGTATTTTGTGTGAAAGTTTTGAAGTGGTTTATTTTTGTTATTGTTTTTCCGTTGACTTTTCTTAGGTTTGTTTTGATTCATGAGTTGAGAAGAGGTGTACGAAGAGGTGGTGATGGCGGAGCTGATGGTGATGGTGGAGGTGATGGTGATGGTGGTGGTGGTGGAGGAAGAGGTGGTGATGGTGGAGGTGATGGTGATGTTGGAGGTGATGGTGGTGGTGGACGTGATGGTGGTGGTGGTGGAGGAAGAGGTGGTGATGATGGTGCTGGTGGAGGTGGTGGTTGAGGGAGTTTATGGTGGTGGTGGTGGAGGAAATAGTGGTGGAGGTGCTGAATTATGGCAACGATCCTGTGAGCTCAAGTGAACATTAGTTTCTGCAAATGATTCGTTCACTGCCCAGGGTGTGACAGGACGTGACTGCAGTTGTTATGACTACTCATCAATCAACAGCCTGACAACAAAATTCTTTCGTATGGCGTAAATAACCCCCAGTTACCAGCACCCCAGCACCCCCCATAGTGATGACACATCTCCGATCATGAGAGATGGTCTCAGCATTCTGAGGTATGGTGTGGTGGATGAACTAGTGTAACCAGGAGCGGTAGTTTGCTGTACTCATGATTTTCGTGGACGTTGACCCCGTCACCGGACCTTGGAATCATCTGTGTCTCCTGTGAGTGACACAAGCAAGTCTACGGGATTGCGGCAACAATTTCACGTTTTCAAGAAATTCTAGAAAGGATTCTTCAATCAAGCCTACAAGAAATAGGTAGTATCTAGGCATACATTAAATATATACACACATTTACATGTTCGAGACATGCCCCCACATTGATAGGACATCGGATAGGTTATGTCATTGTTGTAAGTGTCTTCCGTATTTTAATATATACTGACATGATATAATTCTCAGTATTTATTAGACATAGAAAATGTGAACATTTTCTTTTGATCCCAGGAAGGATAAGAATGTTCATAATTTTTCAAACTACATATTTTAATGATGTCAAAGACACATCTTCTTAAAATAAAAATATGATAGTTCTACAGTAAAGTATCACAGACTGTAAATTTTTAGCTATGCCTTGTAGTACCCTTCACAACTCAGTACCATTGCTCTCAGCAAACATGAATGTTTCGTAGAAAGAGTCTTATGCACCACACACTCATTCATCTAGCGTGACAGTAGCAAAAGTTGTACATTGCTAAGAAGGTGCTTTCTTAAACACGAAGTATGCGAAGATTATTTCTGCCATGTTGCTTACCCAAGTTAACGATTCCACTATTGTGTTGATATTGGCAGTAATGTTTGTGTTTTAAGTCAGAATCATCCAATTTTGCCATTGTATACTCGGAAACTATAATCTTTAGCCCACCTGGGTCGGTGCTGGAGGTTAGAAGAGTGTCCTTTCTGGACGGGGGCCCACTTTAACTATCACGCACGAACACACACACAATCATAGTACAGCTGTATAGATGACATTATGTATAAATATTGTATATGGCATTTTATGCTCTGCATTATCTTCATTATATATGAACAAGAAGAAAAATTACCATAGGTTGTAGTTACGAAAGTATGAATGGAAATAAACACTTCCAAACAGCCCAGTGACTCCACACAACCTTTACATGTAATTTAAGGTTTTTGAAATATGTAGTTAAATTAAACACGATTTTTCATATAGTTATGAGAATGATGGGAAGCATCGTGGTCTGGCACACACACACACACACATACACACAAGCGCTGTAAAGGTTGTGTGGAGTCACTGGGTGGTTTGGAAGTGTTTACTTCCATTCACTCTCATAAATAGTGGAAGTTACGGTTGATATACACTCAGGAATTATACAAACAATACTTTTTTTTAATAAAAGCAAAAACTTCAATTGGGTTTCGTTACTAAAGCCCAATATAATATAAATTTACCAGCCTGGTTAACTATGAATTAACCAGCTAGTTCAAGGAAGAGGTGGTGGTAGCCTTCGTATTTCTTTGTGTGTATGTTTGATGATTTGATTGAATTGACAAACACACACTTACACACATGCACACTGGCCGTTGCCCTTGTTGACTTTAGGAAGGCTTTTGATCTTGTTGATCACTGCACTGTTATCAACAAGGCCATTGCACTAGGGCTGCCCACCAACCTGGTCTCATGGCTCACTGA
This sequence comes from Homarus americanus, assembly GCF_018991925.1. Lineage (NCBI taxonomy): Eukaryota > Metazoa > Arthropoda > Malacostraca > Decapoda > Nephropidae > Homarus > Homarus americanus. The sequence continues at coordinate 129,079 of NW_024735518.1, read as the reverse complement.
TTTCTTGAGTGAACGGCGGCAAGCAGTCAGGTACCAAGGTTCTGTCTCCACATTCCAACACCTCAACTGTGGTGTTCCCCTGGGGACCAATATGGGACCACTGTGCTTCCTCATCCTTATCAACGACGCTCTATCGGGCACTCCTCACAAGTGGAAGTACGTGGATGACTGCACTGTAGGGGTTACAGTGGACAACACCGCACCGGACTACTCATCGCTACAAGGCACCCTGGACAGGCTACTGGCATGGACTACGGAGAACAAGGTCACCATCAACCACACCAAAACCGTAGTCATGCACATCTATACCGCCACCACTCCAGTGAAAGCTCCAGCAGTCACAGTGGGTGCCCATCTTCTCCAGTTAGTGCAGTCTGCCAAACTCCTGGGTGTTACCATAGACCACAAACTGGACTGGAAGGCCCATGTAAACAACAGTCAGAGCAGCTTCGTACCGACTCTACACGCTACGACGACTTAGGTAACTTGAGACACCCACGCCAGAGCTGAGGACTATCTACAACGCCTTTATTCTCCTAAAACTAACGTTTGCGTCACCAGCTTGGTCGTCTTCTGTCAACTCCACCCAACAACGTCGGCTAGAGAAGGTACAGAAAAGGGCCTGCAGAATCATGCTCGGCACAGACTACTCCGGCTACATCAACGCTCTCTCCACCCTGGAAATGCCATCCCTCAGTGACCTCCACCACTAAGCACTAGCATGGTTTGGCAGTGGACTACTGCACCATCCTCGTCATCGCCACCTCCTGCCACTGACAGTCCCCCACCCACCTCGCTCAGTCAGCCACTACAACAAAATTCAGCCCATAAGAGCCCTCACTGATAGATATAAGACTAGCACCATCCCATCTATTGTTAAAATAATAAATAACTCCTGATTTATGTACTGTACAGCCCTGTAAATCAAATGTAAGTTTGTATAATTTCAGCCACCGGCTGCAACTCGATTGATAAACCGTTTACTATTTTATTATTTTATTTTACACACACACACACACACACACACACACACACACACACACACACACACACACACACACACACACACACACACACACACACACACACACACACACACACACATGATATATGAGTTGCTACAGCTGTACCACTGTGGCCATGACATTTGTGTTGCTTCTTTCATTTAAACAATGAAGTTAAGAATACAGTTTAGGTAGAAAGTTTTACGTCTTATAGTAATCTGAAGTATGGTAACAAACTGTAGTATTACAAAGGCCACTAGAAAGTTTTGATCTTTAGTGCACCCGTCTAGTAATGTTTCATGTTATCGTGCAAAGAGAAATAAAAAGAGATGAATATTGCTCATGTATTTTGGTCCTCTACAACCATGAAGAATCTCGTTACCGTTTTTCGATGATGAAATATTAATTTTTGTCGATATTTTTGTCGTCTCTGTCTCCCAAGGGACTCAGCCCTCTTATGTAAGATTAATTAGGTTTGTCTGCAGACCAAGTCATTGATTACTTAGTGACCTCCTCCCGTGGGAGGGGGGGGAGGGGGAAGAACCATTATAGGGAGAGACAAGGAGAGGCAGGGTAGGAAGGGATTGAAGGACTATATTGTACAGTGCACACCTCTGGAATGCGTCTCACTAGTTCATGTACAAAATAGTTGTATGTCATGCGTAACCGTGATATGCTTCTCTATCTCTGTATATTAGTGAATGGTTTTTTTTTTGCTGTATTTATCTTCACTTTTCCCTTCTTTCTGTTCTTAATAACCATTTTGGTAACAACTCTTGCAGTCTTATTATTTACAGAACATCATCTTCATCGGTATTGTGTCGTGGGGAAGGCCCAGGGGTATTGCATTTCATTGATATGACATTCGATATCCTCAGAGATATGTCGTGCCTTAATGCGGAGAAGACAAAGGGAAAAGCATAAATGAATATCACGAAATCATTATTTTCCACACAAGCATATCTATCGCGTTTGTTGTTTTATTGGGCTCAACAAACACATATCTATTTATGGGAGGTAGGTTTTCCCTTTAGACAAAGTATTCACACGTGTATCAACAATATATGATAATTCTAGAGACTGAAGAATGTTGCACGTGTAAGAAATTTTGAGGAGAATAAACTAAATTTCAGTATTTTCATGAGGCAAAATAGTTTTCTTCTTTGTTGTGTAGACGCACATGTGAGGGAGATAATGTACAGTAATTATTTAATAATTTTTTTTAGAAAAAAATGAATTATTAGTTTAAAATTTTATGAAAATTCAGTTGACAGACAACAACATTCCCTCCAAGCTCGGTAGGCTGACCAGTGACAGTGTGAGTGCTCTTTAAGCCTTCGTCAATAACAAGAGGCCAATGAGACGTGAAGTCAAGAGTGTGTAGCGCCCTTGGAGAGTGAGTCCTCCACTGTTTTAAAATCAGTCTGGCGTTGGAATTGTTCTTCTGTTGATGTGTCGTACGTGGGACTGTGGTTGATTCAACATGGCGATAATTGTCATTACAATGTGGTAAAATTCTTTATGAGATGCTATACTGTGAACCCCTATAATTAATAGCTAGGAGTTAAGTTCTTCGGTGAGGTTATCATGCTTAACAGTTTGCGTAAATTAACAGAATGGGGTAATAGTGTTATCAATCTCCTTGTACTAAGTAGGACATCATCATAAATGCCTTAATGTTGTGGAGTGAATAGCGACTGTTAATCTTTCTCTTACACATCTTCTACTATTGGTACGACTTGTGTGATGGAATAACGAGTATTTTCCCATTATCCGATATTCCTCCATTATCCAGTTATTAACCAATATTCGTTTTCTTCCCTCTGTATCTTATCTCCCCTCTCCCCCTCTCTTTCCCTAGCCCTTCAGTTAGTTTAGTTTAGTTTAGTTTAACAACTTTAGTGGCAAAGCTCGGAGTATAATCTGTTTATTCTTAATATTTCAGTCAGCTCTTGACACTGAGGATACTATCACTGTTCACTGCGACGCAGGACAATGTTTCATATACAACATAGGTCATATTCATCAGTGTTAGACTCTATCCAAGGACTAATCAGTGTGGACCAGCAAATTTAGGATAGACTGCTACTACTACTTTGCTGTTACTCGGAATCGAGTATGACGATCATCCGGCTGTGATACAATGATATGAGTTATTAGGGATATCACCTATGTTTGGTGAGTTCTGAGGTGAATAAAGAGGCCGATATGGGACCGGCAGGGTCGTTCACAGATGTTGCACATGTGTTGGACTACTTCTAGTGCGGGAGGGGTGGCGGCAGCGCCTTTCTGGGGTTGGCACGTGTCTGCCTCGGTGTGCAGTCGGGCTAACTTGAAAGCAATGACACCTTCATCTATGGTTCTCCTCCAAATTTTACGGTGTGGTGCAGTCGTCTCCCAGGTGAGGAGGTCGATTTGGCACTTTTTCAGGTTTGTCTTAAGACTATCCTTATACATTTTCAGTTGCCCAACAGCGTTACGTTTACTATTCGTTAGGTGACTGTAAAGTAGCTGCTTTGGCAGTCTACTGTCGTCCACGCGAATAACATGGCCAGTCCAGCGCAGTTGTTCATGGATAATGATAGCCTCAATGCTCCTACAGTTGGTGTCAGCGAGAATACTGGCATTTGTTCCCTTGTCTTCCCAGCGAACTCGGAGGATGGAACGTAGACTACATTGGTGTAAGTTTTCAAATGCTTTGAGGTGTCTCCTGAATTTGACCCAAGTCTCGCTGCCATATAGCAGGGTGGGGAAGACCACTGCTCGATAAACGTGCAACTTTGTAGCTAATTTCAGCTCCCTACAGCTATAGACATGGGTACAGAGTCTGCCAAAGGCTTCAGATGCACATCTGATCAGATGCTGAATCACTTCATCGATGGTGGACATGTGGAAGCCGAGATACTGAAAGTGGGTAACATTAGAGAGGGTAGTCATGTTAAGCTGGATGGATGGTGGAGGTGTGGCTGAACCAGGGGCAGGCTGAAAGAGAATCTGAGTCATACGTACATTCACCTCAAGGCATAAGTGTTCATTTGCATCTGCGTAGGTGTTCAAGGATCTCCTGTAGGTCACTTTCAGTGTGAGCGACAACGGTGAGGTTGTCTGCATGCTGAAGTTCAGTTATGGAAGCTGCCGACACCTTGGTTCCTGCCTGGAATCATCTTATGTTGAAAAGACCCTTCATCAGGTACTCGATGTCCACCCTGCCGAATAAATTGTCACTGGCACGAGCAAGGAACGCAGCCAAAAAATGGAAAAGATAGTTGGTGCCAGTGTGTGTGTGTGTGTGTGTGTGTGTGTGTGTGTGTGTGTATGTCTGTGTGTGTGTGTGTGTGTTGTCCATATATTCATTATTGTAAATCTATACAATAGGGGTGACGAGTGATGTAATGCCCCTTATTGTTGCCAACTCAAATTCTTGGAACAACATGTGTTTTGTGTGTGTGTTTAAGGTAGCTGTTTTTATATGTATTTGTTGATGAGATGTGATTAATTACTGTATGACAAATGCATAACGTCGAAGATTGACAGTAACTTTAAGACAAACATATGCGGCACCCATAGGTGAATTATTGCTTTCTCATACCGTTTTGTTTAGGAAAGAAAATTATGCTTCCTTATCTCTATCTGTCTGTCTTTCTGTCTGTCTGTCCATCACTCCCACATTAAGCTACAGACAATAAAGACATATCTATTGTATCTCACTGCAATGTTAAACCAGGAACGATTGATGGCTAATTGATGAGTGGTGACGGATGATGGGTGGCAAATGATGCAAAATATGTTATTACAGCAGGTGATGGGTGACGGCTTATGAGTGATGGATGACGGTTAATAAGTGATGGATGACGGGGTTGATGGGTGACGGGTGACGAGTGGCTTGTGACAGGTGACGGGTACCTTCTCTCTCCTTCTCCATACCCCTGCCACAATGTATTTCTCCAACTTTTTCTCTCACTATTGTAGGTTATGTATCTAAGCTACTGTGCCGAGTAGCAACCTTGTATATAAGCTACTGTGCCGAGTAGCACCTATGTATGTAATTACGTGGCAACACTGCATGTGTTATGTGGCATCATTGCCTCGAGGCTGCCATATGGCAATGCAGCCTCAGGCTAACTCCATGGGCCGTACATGGCACACGCTAGTCACTACTTGTATTTCTCCTATCCATTAATAAATGGACTTCAGTGTTACCCGGTGTTTCCCTACCCATCACTGCCTTCTTCAGGGAACACTTGGAACCTTCATGGTGCAGTGAGTAGGATTTGTGGATTTACAAGTGTTGTGAACAATGCCAACAGTTACGTCTACCGGTGATGAGCGCGTCGGACACGCTAGTGTGTTGTGTTGTGTTGCGTTGTGTTTCACCGTGACGTGCAGTGTTGCGCCATCACAGTGCGTTATAGTGACGGTGGCAGTGGTAGTGTCATTGTATTAGTGTGTCTAGATCTGAGAGTTGAGCATTGGCCTGTTTTTTGTGGTACCCATGGAGAACGCAGGCATACACCCTTCTCTTGTGACATCCGGGGAGACACTAACGTTCTTACCTCTGCGGCGGCTCTAGCCACCCGCATTAAGGCCACCACGATCTGCTCTCTCAGACACACACACACACACACGCACGCACGCACGCACACACGGACAGAACAGTGGACTCTATGCGTTATTTCTGCGCTGTTTACGTCATATATATGTGGTTCGAGCTGATGAGGCGCCACTTTATATACTAAACAGCGCAGTTTAAGCATACTAAGATGGGCGGTAAGAAGGGACAACGTCAAGATGGGAGACAAGACTCCCCACCTTCCCCTCTACCGGGCGCAGATGGAACATCTGCGCCCACCGCCGCTCATCCTCCACCTCCAGCGACGGACATTGCCACAATTCTGAGGTGGATGGACGACAGGGAAGAGAGACGCAGAGAGATGGAATTTCAGAGGGAGGAGATACGAAGAGAGGAGGAAAAGGCGCGCTTTGACGCACTACTGGCGACCCTGGTGCTAACGCACCCTCACTCACTCGCAGGTAGTGCGCACCAAGGCGCCATTAGCCTCCCTCCTCCACCACACCAGCGTCCTCCAGGTACTCTTGCTACTCCAATAGCTCCCAAGGCATCTGTTCAACCCCCACCCGCCCTCTCTCCAGACGTCACGTTTCAGCTTTTTCGTGAGTGGAGGCGGCGGTGGACAGATTACTCCACGATGGTGGACCTTGATAGCATGCCTCCAAACAAACAGCTCATCCAACTGCGGATGTGTTTGTCGCTGGAGACCCAGAGAGTTTTGGAGCACACGTTGCAAGTGACAGATGTGCTCGACCTTTTGCAGGAGCATGTTAAAGGTCGGAATAACGAGGCTTTGCATCGCCACGCCTTCACCAGCTGCAAGCAGGCGGAGAATGAGTCCTTTGATGATTTTCTTGTACATTTGAAGAGTTTGTCGGAGGAGATCGATGTCTGCAAGGCGCACAGCCAGGAATGTGAGGAAGTCTGGATCAAGCACGGGATCTTGACAGGTGTCAGGCAAGAAGAGTTGGTGCAGCGACTCATCCCCCTGGACGCTTCCTCCACACTCCAGGTGGTAGTGACTGAATGTCGGTCATACTAGGCCACCAAGTCCACCACCTCTGCCTTACGGGCCCCACCTGCTGTGAGAGGAATCTCACAGTACAAGAAGGGTAAGAAGGCGGCCAACAACGTGAAGGCTGCCGAACGTTCTTCCATGCCTCTGCCTAGTGCTTCCTGTGGCAGCTGTGTAAAGCAGCATGGCCCCAAGACATGCCCGGCCGCCGACGCACTGTGGCATGGATGTGACCGTAAGGGCCACTGGTCTAACACAGACAGGTGCCCTGCGCGAGGCCAAAAGTGTCAGGCCTGCGGTCGCTATGGACACTACAACAAGTGCTGCCGCCATCCCAAGCCCAAAAGCCCGAGACGAGGAGGAAAGCAACGCACTTCCCTCGGGGTGGTTCACACGCAGCCCCCTTCAGATGGCGCACGCAGCCCCAAGCAGCAGCTGAGTCACATCAGGAGGGTGGAATCGACCACACGCCTCAGGGCTACCTCTTCCCCTACCATCCGCGTCGCCGTCTCATACGGTGATGTATCGGGTCACATCGAGGTGATACTGGACACCGGCGCTGATACTATGGTGATAGGCCTGAAGCACCTCCAAAAACTGGGCCTCACCAAACGCACCCTGGGACCACCGCCGCAGCTGTTGTACTACAATGCGGACGGTTCCCAGATGCCGGACGCTGTGGGCTCCTTTCAAGCGGAGATCACCTACGGCGACAGGTCGTGTCACGGATGGATGGACGTGCAGCCTACTCTCGCTACACCCTTGTTGTCGTGGGAGCACTGCAAGGAGTTAGGCGTGGTGCCCAGAGACTTTCCTGAGCCTATCCCAGCTGCTTGGTACACCGCCAGCAGGGTGCGTGAGTCAACAAGCGACGCGCCTGGCGCTGCAGCACACAGCTGCCCAGAGCCCGCGTCCACTCCCACCCCGCCTCCACCCAAGTCACGGCTGCTTCCTCTTCACAGCGAGACGTCTCCTTCAGCTGCAACGGCCTACTTCCTGAAGGAGTACTCGGAAGTGCTGGTGACGAAGGAGGCCCTACGGAACGCGCCACTGAAGGCTATGGCTGGTCCGCCTATAAGGACACACCTGCGGGAAGATGCGCAGCCGTTTGCCATACACACTCCCCGGTTGATCCCTCTCGCCTTCAGGGATTCAGTCAAGAAGGAACTGGATTCCATGGTGGCCCAGGGTATCATCGTACCCGTTGGTGACGACCCGTCCCCTTGATGCCGCCCTCTAGTCGCTGTGGCTAAGACTAACGGTGGAGTGCGGATTACTACCGACTTGTCTAAGCTTAACAGCCAGGTGTCACATCCCGCCCACCCTTCACCCACACCTTTTGCAGCTATACGTAGTGTGGATCCGAAGGTACGGCACTTTTCGATAATGGACGCCGTCTGTGGTTACAGGCAGATCCCACTGAAGAAGGAGGATCAGCCACTGACCACTGTCATCACGCCTTACGGACGCTTCTGCTACTGCCGTGGCCCTATGGGATTCGCTGCTACGGGGGACGCCTTCTGCCTCCGTGGTGACATGGCACTTCAAGGCGTGACCAACTGCGTGAAGGTAGTGGATGACGTCCTCCTCTACGATGAGGACTACCTGACGCATCTTCGCCGCATCGACGAGGTACTGACCATGTGTAGGACGCACGGCATCACTCTGAATGACGAGAAGTTCGTCTTGGCCGCACCTGCAGTGTCTTTCTGCGGCTACCAACTCTCAAGGGATGGTATTGCTGCGGACCCGGAGAAAGTTCGCGTCATAGCGGACTTTGCAAGACCTGCCAACCTTACGGATCTCAGGTCTTTCATGGTCCTGGTGAACCAGCTGGCAGAATTTCTCCTGACGTCTCCGCTGCTGCCGGGCCTCTCCGCCCCCTCATGAGCCTCAAGAGGACTTTCACGTGGACCCCTGACCACGACCTCGCCTTTCATAAGGTGAAGGAGGCCTTGTCAAGTCTACCTATCCTCGCTACTTTCGACCCAGCGCTCCTCACCGTCCTCCAGACAGACGCCTCGCGCCTGTACGGGGTTGGTTACGCCCTTCTCCAGGATCACGGTGGAGGAAAGTACCGGCTCGTACAGTGTGGCTCTCGCTTCCTCACCGATGCTGAGTCTCGCTACGCTACCATCGAGCTGGAGCTGCTGGCAGTGGTTTTTTTTTTTTTTTTAGGTTAAGGTGGGGAAAGGATGGAAGGCATGCTGGGGCTCAAGGCACAGCCAGACATGAGGGATAGAGAAGTCAAGACTTATAGTCGTGGGGAGAAAGGTTGGAAAAGAAGTTTAATGAATTAAACAGAGGGGGACAACACCCCTTGTTTTACATATTACAGAGTTTGTTGGCTAACTAAGCTAACCTAGGATTTAGAAAGAGGTTGCACAATGGTTATTTTAGTAGACAATGACTAGATTGATTTTACAATTATAAATTTATTAACATCTTATACTGTATTACGTTATGGACTCACTTGATTGTGACTTGTTAAATGTGAATTTATATCATCTAAGTTTTAATCTAAGGTGGATCACTCTGGCGGACATAGATGGGTCGCGGGTTGGGTTGTTGTAGTGCGGGCAGACTCCAGGGCCACCAGGCGCGGGGTCTCCCTCCGTTGATGTCTTCCCCGCGTAGGTGGTCTGGGCTGTGAGGGTTCGTCCAGGAGCTTGTCCCAAACCTTCTTCCCTAGGCGATGGAACCTGAAGTTGAGGGCCTCTGTTTTATTTCTTAGGTGGATGGTTTCCACTGTCTCCGGGTAGGGTGGCGCTTGGCCACTGGCTGATCTCAAACACTTGTTTTGGAAGCTCTGTAGTTGTTGTAGTCTAGTCTTCCCGAGTGTGACGAGTGGTATAGATGGGTACTCCAACACAGGCCTCACCAGCGCCTTGTACAGGTGAACTTGTATCTTCTCAGGCATCAATTTAAAACGTTTTAATTTAGCTGCGGCGACTTTGGCTTTATTTAGTCTGTCCTTCACGTGGGAAATGATGCCCGTCGGAGAAATGATGAGGCCGAGCAACCTGCCTTGTTTAGAGTACTCAATCTCCTCGTCGTCGATCATCAATGGGGCCGGCTTGAATTTGGCTATGGGTATGACCTCAAATTTCGTTTTGTTTGTTTTTATTTTCCATTTATGTTCATACTCCGAGATCTCCTCTATTGCCCGAGCAGTGAGTCACGCCATCCTTGCTGTGGACCTTCCTGGGCAGGTGACAATGATCTGTGTTACATCGTCGGCATACATGACGTACTCGCTGCCGACTATTGGGGGTGGCAGGTCAGCCGTGTAGAGTGTGTAAAGGGTTGGTGAGAGACAAGAGCCCTGAGGCACGCAGCTCAATAGTGAGAATTCTTCTCCAAAATGTTCTTACATCTTGATTTTGGCTCTGGTATGGGCCTTATCGAAGTGCAAGTTTTACTTGATTGGCCTACAGCATTTCGACCTCATCACAGACCACAGGCCCTTGGTCCCCATTCTTAACCACTATTCGCTGGAAGCCATCGAGAATCCCCGCCTCCAGCGCCTGAAGGAGAAGATTTTGACCTTCGTCTTCACCGCGGCTTGGCGCGCAGGTAAGGAGTTGTGCATCCCGGATGCCCTCTCCCGCTCCCCAGTCAGCCGCCCGACACCTGAAGACGAGATGCTCAGCACCGAGGCCGGTTTCTCCGTCAGCAACATCGTCACTTTGCAGGCCGTACAGTCCCTCGCCAGCACCCAGGCCTCAGTGTCGCCACCCGACAGCGACCCCTCCTACACTCAGCTCTTGGAGAGTGCGAGGACTGGGTTCCCTCGCGACCGTTTTGACCTCCACAACGCCCTACGCCCGTATTGGAAGATACGTGAGGACCTCTACGCAGATGGGAACCTCGTCCTGTACGGTGCCCATGTGGTCGTCCCTGCAGCTCTCCGTCGTCGCGTTCTGGACCGCTTACACGACAGCCATCGTGGAGCAGAGGCCACCAAGCGCCGCGCAAGGCAGGCTGTGTACTGGCCCAGCATTGACGCGGATATCGTCAATACGGTTCGTGCCTGTGAGCCGTGCCAGATCATGCAGCCCAGTCAACAGCAGGAGCCCCTCTTGTGCGACAACTAACCCACCAGGCCCTTCAAGTCCGTTTCGGCTGATTTCTTCAGCACAGCTGAGAAACATTTCCTAGTTGTCGCCGACCGACTCTCTGGCTGGCCTGTGGTGGTAATCTGTGGCTCGGACACGACGTCCGCGGCCACCATTCGCCACTTCCGGCACCTCTTTCGTGACCTGGGCGTCCCCTTACGTCTGCTGACGGACGGTGGGCCACAGTTCACCAGGCGGGACTTCACAGGATTCCTGGAGCGTTGGGGAGTCCGCCACATCGTGTCAACACCCCACTATCCACAGTCAAACGGCCACGCTGAGGCTGCGGTCAAGACAGTCAAGCACCTCATCCTCAAGGTGGCCCTTCAGGCAACATAGACTGTGAGGCGTTTGACAAAGGACTCCTGGAGTTACGTAATACTCCCACCCACACAGGACGCTCCCCTGCCCAGATCCTGTATGGTCACCCTCTCCGCTCTTAGGTTTCTGCACACGCCAAGGCCTTCGCGAAGGAGTGGCAGACCAGAGCCGAGAGCTGTGACCGCCGAGCCGCTACACGTGCCCAGGACGCCAAGGCTCTGTATGACGACCGTGCCCGCCCTCTTCAGCCACTAGAGATTGGTGCCCTTGTCCGCGTCCAGGACCCGACGACGACAAATTGGGACAAGGTGGGCATAGTGATGGGCGTCGGTCGGTCGCGGGACTACAAGGTCAGGATGCCGAGCGGCCGCGTCTGGTGAAGGAACCGCCACTTCCTCCGGCCAGTCCCACCCCCTGCTGCTAGCCCCTGACCGATGACGAGTCCCCAACACCTCACGAGGATCCGCCCCACAGTGCACCTCGACGCTCGGAGCGACTTAGGACTAAGAAATCCGCTCAAGACAAAGACTATGAGCGTGAGGGGGGAGGGAGATGTAGGTTATGTATATAAGCTACTGTGCCGAGTAGCAACCTTGTATATATACTACTGTGCCGAGTAGCATCTATGTATGTAATTACGTGGCAACACTGCACGTGTTATGTTTCAACATTGCCTCGAGGCTGCCATATGGCAAAGCAGCCTTAGTCTGACTCCGTGGGTCGTGCATGGCACACGCTAGTCACTACTTGTATTTCTCCTATCCGTTAATAAATGGACTTCAGTGTTACCCGGTGTTTCCCTACCCATCACTGCCTTCTTCAGGGAACACTTGGAACCTTCAACTATGTAGGCAGTCTCCTTGCACCCAACACACGCACTACTTTACCTCTCATCTATACACACTTTGATAGCCTTTCCTCAGGCATCTTTCTCTCGCGTCCACATCGCCTCAGCACACTTATCTTCGCCCACTCCCCAGCTCCATAATACACAACCTCTGTCCTCTAAGCCATCCTGACCATCCCAGAGGCCTACATTTCACTCTCTCTCACTGCCGGTGAAAGAATTATGCTATCACTCAGTTCTGTCTACAAGTTTATATTCCTGACTCTCCTTCCGCCCTCCTCCGTGTATTGCCCTCTTCCCTATTTTGTTGTCCTTCGTACCACTTTTACATTGCGTCATTCCTAACTATTTGAATTCTCTAACCCCTTTCATTCTTCATGATAATTTTGCAATTTAATTTTGTTGTTTTTCTCTTCTATGTGGTTTCCCAAAGTCTACACTACCAAACTGCTAAATCAGACATTTATTTTAGTATTTACCTTCAGTATTCTCCAAATCGTAATCTCTGTAAACTGATTCACCAGATTTTGCAGTTCTCGTTGACTTACCGTAACAACCATTACATTACCCTACCCTACCATTAGGCGCATTCCACTGTTCAGTTCTTGACTCAACCGTCCTTGCCTTCATCTCCCCCCCTCCACCACTCCTTCCGTACATATATGTTGAATAAACACAGAGTCTCATCCTTCCCTTCCCAAATGTTCACTTACTTCTCTCTTTTACCCTCACAAAGTTTTTTTAATACCTTTAATGTTTTCACTGATCCAATTAGCTCTCTTCCTATTCCATAATTCCTATCCTCTCCATCAGTGTCTCGTGGTTCTCTCTCTGATATACTTCATCTATGCATCTCCTACTTTCTCTTAATCAAATCCTTTCTCTTCTTCAAATATCCTTAACTCTCTCTCTCTCTCTCTCTCTCTCTCTCTCTCTCTCTCTCTCTCTCTCTCTCTCTCATTTGACTTTCGAGACGTACTCAGTAGGCTGGTTCCTTTATGTGTACTTTATACATATTGTTATGACGATCCAACACCACTCTAGTACTTTATCTGTTTACATGTGATATTATTCTCCCTTCTATCAAGGAGCTTCCCTTCCTCCTTCCTGCTTCCCCCAGTGTGATGTCTTTGCCTTTATATCAACCATTAGTTCTTCACACTCTTTCTTTTTCCCTTAATTATCTTACCTGTGTATTTCTTTTTAGTTTAAGGTAGTAAAGCTTTTTCTTCTTTTTTATATATTGACTTTGCACTTCCGATTCGTTTATTACTAACTTGTCTTCTCATACAAATTCTATTGACTTGTCTAATACGCTTACTGCTCTCAACCCACATCTGGTTTATGTTCTCACAGTCTTCTGTTTGTAAACACTCCATAACGTTCCCCCAATTCCTCATCGTAAGTCATCTTTTACTCATTATTTCGTTCCTCAGTCTTCGTTTCCCTTCCTCTTTCTTTCCCTCTTGTAACCCATATTCATTTTACAACCACAACATGTTTAGCAAATAGCAGGTCTGATTTGGTCATCATTCTTCTTATTAATTTTGTATGGTTTACATGTTTCCTGCTCCTGTGATCCTGGCGCAAAGGAGAGGAATAAATTCACTATTAAAAAGCGTTCTGAGTCTATCAGTGTTATTGTAATTAAAAACCTTAACAATAATAAGCAAATTTGTATCATCAGGAGTAAACTAATGGAGACATTTTCACCTCAGATGGAATATTGTGAGGAAGAGTCTTGGCTCATCTCAAACACTGTAGTCGTGTATGTGTCGTGTTACGTATTTTGACTGCGGATTTATGTGGAAGAATTATAAAGTAAAATTAAAACGCTTAAGAAATATAAAAACCCCAAATATATTCCTAATTCTTATAAGGTTGACGAGAGAAAGTCTTTAAAAGGAGATTAAACATTGAGAAAGATGGATATTATTCACAGACGTCTTGGGGTCCTTTATAGCGTAAGTTACAACTGATTACAATGAGGACAAATGTGCCTCCTTTTTTTGTACTCCATGACCACCTTCCACTATATAAAAATACGCACGAAGAGTAAAAATTATATAGGCAGTAAACATAATTCATGCAGCAAAACAAAAAGAAAAGAAAAAAAAGTTCAGAGTTATTGAAAATTTGCTGTATTATTTCCAAAGACTCAAAGAAGCCATCCTCAAACTCTCAGACCAAGTGTGGAGGGCGAGACTCATCTAGATAATTACTTGTACGTAGCGCGACACACCTAGATGATTACTTGTATGTTAGCGCGACACACCTAGATAATTACTTGTATATACCGCAACACACCTAGATGATTACTTGTATGTAGCGCGACACACCTAGATAATTACTTGTATGTACCGCAACAACTAAATAGTTTGAGGGCATGATGATGAACCGAAGTATGTTGTGACTATCAATTCTACAACTCAACACGACAGGCAGTCACACTCTCCATACGTCGGCCACGTTATCTTGAGCCTGATCATTATGTAGAAGCGTTCGTCAGATATATGAAAGCATGGTGTAGTTCATACGAGCCACAGTCTGTCACACAGTTCAATTATAACGTGACGGACACCATCAAACAATTATATTCCCGATTTGTATCCCAAAAGCTTGACCGAGAACCACCTGGGTCCTGAACAACTGCATACCTGAAGCTAGAGTCATCGTGGATGCCAAGTCACAGGCAGGACCCCACACATGGTTCTCTGGATGAATATTTTGTCTCTCCCCAGGATTTGATAAATATCCAGGATTGCGGCCTCTCAGATCACTGGAATAGGTTTATCTTAAGTATCAATCATTCCACCTCTACTGCTGACACCTGGAAAATAAAATCAACAGAATTACCAAAAGGAAAGAAGCCACTCCCCTCCACCACATTCCCCGGAAATATGCTGCAGAACTGGTGGAAACCTGAGCTACTCTATCTTGAATCCCGGCCCTATCCATAAAAACACAAACCTACCTCCAAGAGATCTTCATAGACCGATGATTTGTCCTGGAAATAGCCAGTGTTGAACGCCATACAGATGACAACTACTTCATTACAGCCAAGAAGCTTAGACAAGCCTTTCTCAGAGGGACGGCTACAACACCAGGAGAAGATGACATTCACCATAGGCCTCTTCGTCGTCTCCAAAATGTCCCTGAAACCCCCTTCTTCATCTGTACAACATGAGTCTTGATCAGGGTGTACTCCCACCAGCCCACCAGCACCATTGTCCCCAAACCAAAGCCAGACACGATAAAATTTCGGCCAATCTCTCTCACCTCCTACATCTGCAAGGTTCTTGAATGAATACCCTTAGCCCGCTTCTTCTACAACATCTCGGATCGTCTATCTCCTAATCTATATGGATTTATGCCGAGCCGATCCACACACTACGTCTTGCAGAACTCATGGCCACCACCCGGCCTGAGACCTGTATCGCTTTCATTGATCTTAAGGCAGCAATTAACGTCGCGAACCGAAACCTGAATCTAGATCAACTTCTTACCTTCGGCATCACCGGTAAACTTCTCACCTGGATACTGGGCTACCTGGGGAATCGCCAGTCTTGGATACTCTGCAATGGCGCCTTTAGCGACTATAAGACCTTTCAGCTCGGCACTCCTCTGGGTGGGGTACCCAACCCCCTGCTATTTAACGTCCTCATGCATCGTCTCATAGGTCCACTCCCCCTAAGAGGGGCAGGCCGGATTGCCAGCTATGTTGACGACATCTGCTTGC
The DNA here is from genome assembly GCF_018991925.1 of Homarus americanus. NCBI lineage: Eukaryota > Metazoa > Arthropoda > Malacostraca > Decapoda > Nephropidae > Homarus > Homarus americanus. Next base: position 113,465 of record NW_024735518.1, on the reverse strand, counting down.
AGGCAGTCTCACCTGAACGCCCACAACAGCTCATCACCGCTTTTCATGAATATGCCCATGATGTCATAATATCTGTTGAGAAACGAAAGTCTGCTTCGCTACTCCACGCCAAATACCACAACCCATTTTCTTCAACAGTAATGACCTCGAGGCCTGTCAGCAATACCAGTACCTAAGTGCTCCAATAAACTTCCCCTGTGTAATTCAGTTTGACGGCCGGTTGGCCTGTGTACATTATATAAAACTGCCGCCCATACAATATGTAAGGAGCGTAACCCCCCCACACACAAAAAAAAAATCTTGCGATCCTAGAAGGAAAAGTGTGTGAATAATATCATATAAATATTTCAGAGTAAACACAGCGAGCCAACACAACGACGACGCTGATCGCCAGAGTAACATCAGTGCGGAGGAATATTACTTTGTTAAGAACTTTATAAAAAATGTCGGAAACGAGATTTAACCGAAGAAGACAACAAGAGTTAATAATGAAGAGGGTAGAAAACAAGTCTTGTTATTCGTAACATCTTTGAAATTTAGTTCCTAATTGTTGATGAAGTAGTTGATTGACGTGGATCAAAACATCCATACACATCCAGATAGATTCCACCCACACACATATACCAGACCAGACACACACCTAACCCGCATCATCCACACAATAAACACCATCCACACCTATTATTCATTGACCCATTCTACCCACACACATAATTCATACAACCACACCAATCCACACACATAACTCGTACGTCCATTCCATCAACATACATAATTCATACACCCACACTTCGGGGGTTTGAATATTTAATGGATACTTAACCTTAGTTTCTTATATGAGTTGATGACACAAATATTGGTCTTTGGCACATGAGGTTTTGACACTTGTACTATTTGACACTGATTAAATATGACAGTCTATTACAGATTATGACACTTGTATTATTTGACAAGATATTATTTTACATTTACTGTTAGTGATACTTAGTCTAAATGATCCACGAGGCAAGTGGTTAAGATTCTTGTATTCTCTGACACTAATGATAGATGATAAGTACGTTAGTTCTTGACACAAGTAATAGGTACCTGTAGACAAGGCGAGAGAGTATGTACAGTAAATTGTAATTGTGGAGTAATGATCAAGATAATATGTGAGTAACAAACATTTATATAGTATAGATTATAAAAAGATGTGGGGCACAAATAGAGTCGGGTGAAGAATTTTCTTATAGGTTGTTCAACTCTCCTGTTAATTCTTATTAGGTATAAAATGTGCACTCATATAAATTTCACCTTTAGGTTATAAAATAATGAACATATACCCGATGTGTGCCTCTAGTGTTATAACATGCAATGTTTGCTCGCTACAAGATGTTTTACTGTATAATGTATCAGGATAGGTTAAAGAAACTAAACTTGCATTCCCTAGAAAGACGAAGAGTGCGGGGAGATATGATAGAAGTATTTAAGTGGGTGAAAGGAATCATTAAAGGCGATAGATAAATTTCTTATAATATCCGAGCAGGATAGGACTCGGAGCAACGGATTTAAGTTGGATAAGTTTAGGTTTAGGAGGGAGATAGGAAGTAACTGGTTCACAAATAGGCTGGTGGACGAGTGGAACAAGCTTAGCAACTTTGTAGTAAGTGCTGGAACGCTGGAAAGTTTTAAAAGGAGGCAGGATAGATTCATGGATGATAGAGAGTGGTAGTGACTCTCGACAGGAGCTGCCATGCACAGGCCAACCGGTCTATTGCAGACTCCTTATTTTCTTATGTACTTATGTTAAATAGGGCGGCAGATTAATGCAGGGCAGGATGCAAATGCACTACAGGAGGATTTAAATAAACTGCAGGTGTGGTCAGAAAAATGACAAATGAAATTCAACACCAGCAACCGCAGCGTACTTTATATTGGAAGGACAAATACTGTCAATGTATAGAAGCCTTAACAACATCAACCTAGAGAAGTCGACTTGTGAAAAAGACTTAGGGGTACTTGTAAGCCCGGACCTACGGCCTAGAAAACAGTGCGTTAATGTTCGAAATAAGGCAAACAGAGTATTAGGTTTTATATCTAGAAGTGTAAGTAATAAGAGTGCAGAGGTCTTATTGCAACTATATCTTGCGCTAGTCAGGCCGCACCTCGATTATGCGGTTCAGTTCTGGTGCCCTTATTATAGAATGGATATCAATTCACTGGAGTCGGTGCAGCGAAGAATGACGGAAATGATTCCGGGACTTAGAAACCTTCCATATCAAGATAGGTTAAAGAAACTAAACTTGCATTCCCTAGAAAGACGAAGAGTGCGGGGAGATATGATAGAAGTATTTAAGTGGGTGAAAGGAATCATTAAAGGCGATAGATAAATTTCTTATAATATCCGAGCAGGATAGGACTCTTAGCAACGGATTTAAGTTGGATAAGTTTAGGTTTAGGAGGGAGATAAGAAGTAACTGGTTCACAAATAGGGTGGTGGACGAGTGGAACAAGCTTAGCAACTTTGTAATAAGTGCTGGAACGCTGGAAAGTTTTAAAAGGAGGCTAGATAGATTCATGATAGAGAGTGGTAGTAACTCTCGACGGGAGCTGCCATGCACAGGCCAACCGGCCTATTGCAGTCTCCATATTTTCTTATGTTCTTATGTAAATGCTCGGCCTTATATACGACCTGCCGCTCATATGGTCACCATCTGAAATATCCTGTTTGTAAAGTTGATGTTGCTAAAATACTGTTGCTGCTGTTATAAGTGGTTTTTGAAACAGATATTACAGTATATGTGTCACGAAGACGATGACATGGTAAACCATGGTGCCTCCAACACGCTGCCTCTGAACACGTGGCTGATGAAACTTCAAGGGGTTGTCATCGACGTCAGTGACGGGCGCACTGTGTGGCCGCCCGTCACGAGAGCGCTCGCCCACTTCGTCAGGTTGTGGGCGTGAACGCCCTTGTGACCAGCAAGGCTCTGGCCTCAGTATAAAGAAACACCGTGGGTTTCTGAATGGGATTCGTTCTGAAAACATCCTCAGTTTTAACTTATTTTATTCATGCACTAGCAAAGTTGCTCGGCTTCTCTCGAGTTAGGTATTTACTCTATAACCTTGACTGTCACAGTTTGCCCTCCCTGACACGGGTAACCACCCGGGGGTCAGTGGTCAATAGTTATACCAAGGTGAACATGTAATATGTGTGTAAAGTTTCATATCTCTAACTGCTTCCATTTTGGAGCTATGGCTGGAAAAAACAGACAGACAGGATTTTTTTTTAATAGATCGATGTATTATTCAGCTGTGATAAAACTCATTTCCAATGAAAGAATAAACAAGACTGAGTATAACAGCCTTTTAAAACTAACTATGAACGTAATATTAAAAAAGAAAGAAAATATTTTGTAAAAATCGTTTCTAAATTTGTCATTAATATGACCTTATTGACCAGGAAAATTCATAAATATTAGACTCCCAAAAATACCTTATATAACCATTAATGATTTACGACATGAGAACTAAGTACAGTACATAATCGGGAACACAAACAACATTCGAGACACTGATATATTGTAGTGGATTCCTCCCCTACAAGCACCGACCCTTCTCGAATTCCCCAGCCTACGCCTCCAGCGTCGCCCACGGAGCGGGGATCAACTATCTACCCACGCCTACCCCCGCCTTATAAGGCCTGACACCGCTGTGACCACCCTCTTTCTACACAGTGCCACCAGCAAGCAACACCTCCTCCTCCGCGCCAGCCTGGCGGCTGCCGCTCCTGCCAGCGACCTTGGCGTCCCTCAAGCCGCGTGCCCTCACTCTGGGCACCCTCACCACCCAGCTCTCTCCACTCAACGCTTATTACCATGCTACCTACCCAGCAACAAGCTGCATTGTACATCCAATACAATATGTATACAGTGAGCACATTGTGAGTTTCCTTTCTCCATCCCATCCTGAGTGTGAACCAATATCTCATACCCCCACAATATATCCAGAGGTAAAGAGAGACTCGGGGCCACTCCTGGCCACCAAATATTCCTTCTGATAGCATTAGTATAGTTTATTTATGTGTATATAATGCTCATTTTAAAAACTGTCGTTATAACCGTAAAGACTTTTGAAAAGTTGTTAAAATTCTGTCAATATATAAGGTAAAGTAAAACGAATCGTTGGTTGAACATGAAACCTCGTGACAAGGAAAGACTGAATTACTGCTATTGGCTGTATGCAAATATGTGCTCTAGTGTTGCATTACATCCTCCTGAAAAGTGTAGTGCCAAACAGCACAATGGTGCAAAAACCTCATGTACAGTGGATGGTGTTATGAGTGTTCCTAGAGAACTGTCCTTTAGTATGTTGTCATGTGGTGCCAGCTGTTATATTACAATAGTTCATCTAGTGGTGATGTATTGTTCTTTATATGCTAGAGTGAACATAACTGTCCTCAGTGAGTTGTCTATTAATTGGTTTACGTGTGATAAGAACGTTAGTGGCCATACTACGTGGATGGACTGTGAACACAACTATAAAAGAGATAAGTCAGAGAGCAAATATCACGCCACATTCAACGGGGAAAGTTTATTCAAAAGATAAGCGCTACTTTTAATCATTAAGTATTTACCTATACGAAATTATCATTGAAATACAGATAACATTCCATCCTCCCATTTACATGAGAGAAGCATTTATATTCTCCTTGTCTACACATACTGCCTCGGTATGTAATAATAGTTGTTGGGGTGGTCTTAGTACTATTGCACCTTCTTCGCATCACAAGGCAAAGCCTTCTAAATACTACTCATCATCCAGACAGTAAACATCTGCGGTGTGGAACTCCCTTCCAAAGTATGCATTCGTGTAGAATTCTTCTCTCCCCGCATTGCTTAACTGCGATCTTGTATCAGCAGACAAGAGGCGGTGACTGGTGCACAAACAACTGTAAGCCTTTGGTCGTGCCTATCTGCCGAGGTTTGGCATTACTACAAGAGAAAGAGGGGAAACACCACGTTCACATTCTTGCTGACGACCTTGACATAAAGTTGTACGCCAGCTGTTGTATTACCACACTGTAAATCAAACACGCGTTGTTGTTATAATAATATTACTAAGTTTCAACAACATAGGTCTTTAAGCGCATAGTATGATCAGTAATACACTAGCACAACAAGGATTAAAAATTATGAAATATAGAACTAATTTAGGTGAGGTATTGTTCTATAACATTATCCATCCCTCGTGGAGGACACCTACTGAGCCTCTCTCACTCTGGACCAGGGCCAACCACATCTCATTAAATTATCTTCGTTGTCTCCCGTTCTTATCATGCTATGTTTTTTAACCCGCTTTTTCAATGTTTGCCTTCTTTTTGTCCCAACTCCCTCATACCTTCCTATCTCTCTCTATTTCTTCGTGTTTTCCTACTTCTTGTTTTCCCCTTTTCTCTCATTTACCTCTACCCGCTTCTTTGTCTTTTCCACCTTTATCTTCTCTCCCATTCATCTCAGTTTCTCTTTCTTCTGGGATTCACTTCCCTTGCTTTCCATAGTTAAAACTTGCGGCAAATTAAAGAACGAACTTATTAGCCAAATATAAAACACAGAATGCACGGTTAAAATTATATCCGGTTCCACACAAGCAAAAATGATTTTATATAGAATAGTTGCAGTATGTATTTAATGCAAACATAGATTTTAAGACCTCCTGTTACCACAACGAGGGAAGAGTACAATGGTTTTATGAACTTTATAAACTACGCTGTTTATTATTTGTCCACCGTTTTAAATATGAGAGTTAGAGAGCTGATGTTAATGTTGTTTTGTTTGTGTGGTTTTGAATGAGTCCCTATCCTTGGAGTTACTTCTTTAGCTCGATTAACATGTTATACAATTACTCTACATGTAGTTTATAAATAGTTGGAGACACAAATGAGAGAAGTTTGTTTACAGACTGTCCAGTAGAATAGGATATATTTAGTCTATGATGTATTTGTAATAGAGGAAAATTAGGAGAGTTTAAAAATTATCTGAAAGCAAAATTCGTAAGTACCGAGGAAGCTTCGTAAGTAACGCTGATGAGTGACGGAGTTTCTCTGAGATGTGTAGATGAAATAACACCCAAATATCCCTTTATAAGGTGTAAATGGCTCATGTTTCTTCATGGGTTCGTTCACAGGATATTAGTATCCTTCCTACAACAGTTGTACAATGTCCATCTCCATGTGTCTCAGGATTAAGAGAATTTAACGGACTTGAACTGCCTCACCTGAATGATCGCGGATGTAATATTTTTCATCAATCGACTCAATGAATCTGCAGATATACAGTAAAATAGTGGATGTCTTTACGCTTGGTTATCATGGGACCAAACATCTATTAAGGAGTTTATCAGTCATTAGTTTTAACATGAATTTTAAATACAGTATATTAGCCACCAAAAAATTATGAGAGTAGCCCTTATTGTTCTCAACAGATACATGACCATCGGTGTTCATGAGACACCGTAGATGTTACTGTTGCTCACCCAGTGTTATCTCTTATACAATATATTATGTATTAGCGACTTCGTTATTTTATTCTTCAAATTCTGTCACTTAAAGTTCTTTCTTCTTCTACTTAACTTTATTCACTATATTTGTTGTTCTCTGGATGGTTGTCGTTCTGTCCTCGTATAGTTCATTGACTAATTTTCTCCTATGATCTCTTTTTCCAACACTCACGTACTACCATATGGTTGGTCAAAGACGGCCCCTCGCAACACAATCATAGTTTTAACTTAAAGTTTATTTTAACAAAATTTCCGCCCAAACAGTCACAATCCTCCAACCTTTCCCAAATAAAAACAGTAAGTCTTCCCACGCCACGTAAAAACACACCCTATTTTTAGGATGACATCACAAAAAATCTTGAGTCTCCTCCTCGGGCCCTGTTGAATAACACATCTGTGGTACAGGTCTTACTGGGGAGGAGAGACCCCGCCTATACGGAGGGAGGGGGTTCCTTGGTCCTGTTTAACAATAATACCTGAAACATTATATATATATATATATATATATATATATATATATATATATATATATATATATATATATATATATATATATATATATATATATATATATATATATATAAATCTTGATAAAATCACACAGGGAAAATGCAAACAACGGAGAACATTAGCTTTCGTCTATATTCAAGACATCTTCAGAGTCAACTGAATTACAGAGACTGTGAGAGAGCTTATGTACACAGGGTGACCTTACAAAACATGAGGTCAGGTAAAAAAACATGACATCCACTAATTCATACACCAACCACACAGCAAACAAAAGAAGACTTTATAATAACGGGTGACATAACTAGTCATGTCAAGTCAGGTAAAAAATATGAGACCCACTAATCATCTATCATACATCTACCTTACATGCTTTCATAACATTTTTAACCTTGGGCCACAAACAAATAAATTTGTGTAACATATTATCAGTTTTGTACTGATCATCACCAAGGTTTAAAGAATACATTTCCCTGATCAAACTTGCTTCAACCAGAAGTCTTTCTGTGACACATGATGATTTATACACTTCCTAACTGTTTTCCTAATCTATGGGATGATTATTGTTCCTTATATGAACGAACAGTGCACTGCTTTCAGATGCTGTTCTAATATTGTACTTGTGCTGTTTTATTCTGAGTTGCAATGCTTTCTTAGTCTGACCTACATAATTTCCATTACAATTGCTACATGGAATACAGTAAACACTTCCATTTACATTCAAGGTTGGGCTATTCTTGATTAATATATTAGTAATTGCTATAAATTGCCGACTGGAAAAACATTGTGCAAACAATGGTTGGGCATTCATTGATAGCTGGCAACGATTCTGTGGCAAAGACTACCTGTACAGTCGTGACGGAGTACACTTGTCTCGTGAGGGGGTAAAGACGTTATCTGCATCCCTGGAGCGTGAAAGTGTCACTCCAAAGGGGGAAGTTCGCCAGTAGAGAGAGGTCTGGGTAAGTGGGAGTAAAAAAACAGGCTGGTCCTGGGAAGTAAAATTGGTTACTCAGGACAAGGGGTAAAACAGAACCAGGGAAGGGTAGGTTTAAATGTATACAATACAAACAGTAGGAGCGTTAGAAATAAAATAGACTTGCTGAGAGCGGTTGTATGTACCGAGAATGTAGACGTCATAGCAATCACCGAAACTTGGATGAATCTGGTGAGCAAATTTTTTTTACAAGAGTACCACATAGAAGGGTACAACCTTTTTCACAAGGACAGGGAAGGTAGGAAGGGGGGAGGGGTCGCACTCTTCGTCAAGGATACATTAAAATGTTGTATTAATAATTCAATAAAGAGTGAAATAGGAACCGAGTCTGTATGGGTAGAAATCACGGAAGGAAGAGAAAAACTAATTATGGGAGTGATTTACAGGCCCCCAAGTCTTGGGAAAGAAGCACCTCAGCCCATATGGCAGGAAATGAGTAGGGCAGCAAAATATAACAACCTGTGCACTATGGGGGATTTCAACTTCAGAAATATTGACTGGGACAACATTGTAGGTGACCATGAATCTGAAGACTTCCTAGACGCCGTACAGGACAATTTTTTGAAACAACTAATTACAGAACCTACTACAGGTGACAATATATTAGACCTAGTATTAACAAATAAAGAAAATATTATCAGAGATATCACAGTAGGGGAAGAACTAGGGAACAGTGATCACAGAGAAATCAGGTTCACCCTAAATTGGGAAATGAAAAACAATGACAATATGGACAGAGTCCCAAACTTTCGGTTGGCGGATTATCAGGGGTTAAGAAGGTACCTTGGTGAGGTCACCTGGGAACAGTCACATCAGTCCCCAGCAGGAAGGGGTGAGGTCATAGATGACACAACAATTAATCATGACTGTAATATATTCACTAGTATACTGCATAAAGCACAAGAACAAAATATACCATACAGAAAAATTAGGTCAAATAAGATTGAGCCAAGGTGGATGACCAGAACACTTAAACATGACATAGGAATAAAGAAAGGAATATATAAGAAATTAAAGGGAAGGGAGGAGCAGCTCAGAAATAGGTATATTGAACGATCTAGGAATGTTAAGAAAAATTTAAGGAAAGCAAAGAGAGACTATGAAATCAAAATAGCAAGAGAATCCAAGGCGAATCCCAAGGGATTTTTCCAGGTATACAGAAGAAAGGTCAAGGATAAAGTTGGGCCTTTAAAGTCAGGGAGGGGAGAAGTGATACATAGCAGTGAAGAAATAAGCAAGGCATTGAACAGCTACTTATCAGTTTTCACAGAAGAAATTCGTAAGGAAATTTCAGAGGTGGAACTAATATTTAGGGGAAAGGAAGAAGAGAAATTAATGAATATCACTATCAGAAAAGAGGATGTTCTTTAGAGGATAAATAAACTAAAGAAGACAAAATCCCCAGGGCCGGATGAAATTTTCCCCAGACTCTTGAAAGAGTGTAGGGAACAGATTAGCGGACACCTCGTAAATTTATTTACAAAATCATTAGACACGGGAGTTGTGCCAGACTTGTGGAAACAGGCAAATGTAGTACCCATATTCAAAAAGGAAGACAGAGCATCAGCGTCAAATTACCGGCCGATCAGTTTGAAGTCAGTAGTGGGGAATTTCTTGAATCAATTATAGCAGATTGCATCCGATCGCATCTAGAGAAAAACAAATAAATCTACGACTCTCAACATGGGTTTACAAAGGGAAAATCTTGTCTAACAAATCTGCTAACGTTTTTTAGGAAAGTCTTCGAGGTAGTAGATAATGACGAAAATTACGATGTTATTTACTTAGATTTTAGCAAAGCATTTGACAGAGTACCGCATCAGAGGCTTCTGAGAACAATTAAGGCTCATGGTATCGAAGGGAAAGTTTTAAATTGGATAAAATCATGGCTCACCGATAGAACGCAGAGGGTCAGCGTAGATGGTGTTAAATCTGAGTGGGGCCGTTTGACCAGTGGGGTTCCCCAGGGGTCAGTACTAGGCCCACTCTTCTTCATAATCTACATAAATGATCTAGTTACTGGGATCAGCAGTGACATAAGCAAGTTTGCGGATGACACCAAAAAAGGGCGGCAGATTAATTCAGGGCAGGATGCAAATGCATTACAGGAGGATCTAAATAAACTGCAGGGGTGGTCTGAAAAATGGAAATGAAATTCAACACCAGCAAGTGCAGAGTACTTTGTATTGGAAGAACAAATACTGTCAATGCATACAGTCTTAACAACATCAACCTAGAGAAGTCGACTTGTGAAAGAGACCTAGGGGTACTTGTAAGCCCGGACCTACGGCCTAGAAAACAGTGCGTTAATGTTCGAAATAAGGCAAACAGAGTATTGGGTTTTATATCTAGAAGTGTAAGTAACAAGAGTGCAGAGGTCTTATTGCAACTATATCTTGCGCTAGTCAGGCCGCACCTCGATTATGCGGTTCAGTTCTGGTGCCCCTATTATAGAATGGATATAAATTCACTAGAGTCGGTGCAGCGAAGAATGACAAAAATGATTCCGGGACTTAGAAACCTTCCATATCAGGATAGGTTAAAGAAACTTAACTTGCATTCCCTAGAAAGACGAAGAGTGCGGGGAGATATGATAGAAGTATTTAAGTGGGTGAAAGGAATCAATAAAGGGGATATAGATAAAGTTCTTATAATATCCGAGCAGGATAGGACTCGGAGCAACGGATTCAAGTTGGATAAGTTTAGGTTTAGGAGGGAGATAGGAAGAAACTGGTTCACAAATAGGGTGGTGGACGAGTGGAACAAGCTTAGCAACTTTGTAGTAAGTACGGGAACCCTGGAAAGTTTCAAAAGGAGGCTAGATAGATTCATGGATGATAGAGAGTGGTAGTAACTCTCGACAGGAGCTGCCATGCACAGGCCAACCGGCCGATTGCAGACACCTTATTTTCTTATGTTCTTATGAGGGAGACAAGCTGACGGGGGTGGGAGGTGGGAGTGACCTGAACCCACAAGGCTTCTACATCTTCAGGTACATTAACACCTAGGGCTGATGGTTTGAGGTCACTGCGACAGTACAGCACTACACCACCACCTCTCCTGTCCTTTCTAAGGTGGTGAAATAACTCATAGTTTTCTATGGCACAGATCTCAAGAACAATTTGCCACGCCTCGGTAATCGCCACAATACCTGCACCAACTGACTTCACTGTGGCACTGACCTCCTCCACCTTGTTGCATAAAGATGTGTGTGTGTGTGTGTGTGTGTGTGTGTGTGTGTGTGTGTGTGTGTGTGTGTGTGTGTGTGTGTGTGTGTGTGTGAGTGTGTGTGTATGTGTGTGGATATACAACAAGAAAGATCATATCGGTTATATTTTACTCATGTGAACTTTATTGTGTCAGCATATGCGATAAAATACATTTATATTACATGGGCGATATGTTTTAAGGTACATATGTAATCAACTGTAAACAACGAACAATCTCTGCGTGGATCCCAGCTATTGGAGAAATCTGATATTCACGGATGAGAATGTTTTACGTCTGTGGGGCGAGGCAGGATAATGCTGATGAATCTGGGATACACGGCAGACAACAAAGAGCCAGGCAGGAGAGTCAGCACTTTACTCTGGGGGTGGAATAGGAGGTAGGGGCCGGGGAAGCTCGTGCAATTGGACGGAAGATTTACATGAACAAATTATGTTAAAAATATCGGAGGATGCACTAGTGCCAACAGATATGGCGATTCCATCGCCAAACCCTCTTAGATTAGTTCTGGTCATATGAGTAATACAGTTGCGGACAGACTATCCCATCACCCTGAAGTATAGGTGACTTATTGACTAAGTAAAGGGTGTGACTTAAGCCCCGTGGAGGAGGCTTGCACCACCAAAGTCATGGAAAACAGGCACAAGAGGGTTCCTGAGACGCCGGCCAAACATCTGCCTTAGTTTGGTACATTTAATGCTCACACGGTTGTTGATGCACACGGAAGTTGGACATCATACTAATTCATTAGCACTGATATGTCACATATTTGTAGCCTTTTTTAATAATGAAAGAACAAATTTCTGCTAAAGTATTTAACTATGTGTATGCAAATGATTCAAAATGTTATCAGACAAAATAGTGAACAAATTCAGTTCCCTGTATAGCTATCAGTCTCATAAGAGGGGGACACTAAAAGAATAAACAAGGGTAAACACTCATCGGCGGCGTCTTTCCGGTGCTGGCGCTTGTCTGCCTCGGTTTGCAGTCGGGCTAACGCGAAAATGTTGACACCTTCTCGTGTGGTGCTCCTCCGTGCATTACGGTGTGGAGTGATCGTCTCCCAGGTGAGGGGGTCGATTTGGCACTTTTCAGGTTTGTCTTAAGACTATCCTTATACCTTTCCATTGCCCGCCAGCGTTACATTTACCATTCGTTATGTGAGTGTAAAGTAACTGTCTTGGCAGTCAAGTGTTGTCCATGCGGGTAACATGAACAGTTCATCGTAGTTGTTCATGGATAATGGTAGCCTCGATACTCCTACAGCTGGTGTCAGTGAGAATACTGGCACTTGTTCTCTTGTCTTCCCAACGAATTCGGAGGATGGAACGTAAACTACGTTGGTAAATGTTTTCAAATGTTTTGAGGTGCCTCCTGTATGGTACCCATGTCTCGCTTCCTTACAGCAGGGTGGGGAGGACACTGATCGATATACGAAGAACTTTGTAGATAATTTTAACTCCCTACTGATGAAGACACGGGTGCGGAGTTTGCCAAAGGTTTGAGATGCACATCTGATTCGATGTTGAATCTCTTCATCGATGTTCGTGGTGGTAGACAAGTTGGAGCCAAGATACTGAAAGTGGGTAGCATTAGAGAGGGTAGTACCGTTAACCTGGATGAACACACACACACACACACACACTCCAGTGATGATATATTGCCTTAAAATATAATCACAAAATATTTTCTTCGCTGTTTTCGTTTTGCTTAGTTTGACCACCTTAACAAAACCAAATAATGACAGTCGTCTTATATACTGGTACAGGTACACATTCTTAAGCATATTTATAATATCAGTGGCTAGGGTGTTCCTTGATTCCCGCCATAATCTCCTCAAATCGGGTCCTAATTCCCCTCTCTAAAGTGCCCCGTTTAACCGAATTTCGTTTCATGATTTTCAATTCTACCAAGGTCGAAAATCCTTGTCCCGATAGGTAAGTAGTTGTCACGAGTGGTTGAAGGGCTTTCAAAGTAAGGAGTATGTTTCAAAGGATGTTTTATGGGTGAAGCCATGGTGAAGCTCCATCAACACCTCTGGTGATGAAAAGATTGACTATCCACATCTGAATGTCCAAGGTATGTGCCTCCTTCTGAGAAAAATAAGCCTCTAAATTGCTAGAACAATGCAGGTGGTTGGAAATGACGCTCCTCGGTGTTTTCCCCAGATCATTTTTCCCCGTTTACATTCTTTGAGGAAGCTTTCCATATGACAGAAATTGGAGAAATTGCCTTTAAGGCACATGAAGATCTTCATTTTTATGGCTTCTATTTTCCAAAGAATATCACAAATCTCCTTGAAGTGACATATTGAGTCGGTTCAAATGATCAAAGACAAGGCCCTTTCAAGGACTCCTCCACCTGAAAGCCATTGAATCTCAGATCGCAGAAGGAGAATCTCACTGTCAGCAGACATATCCTAGCACAGCTTTGAGAACAACCGACATATTTTACATGTGGGCGAATAAAGTTGACAATTTTTACCTCATCCTGCACCATTTGTTGCAATTCATTCTTCTCTTGGCCATTGCAACAAGTGTTCAGTGCCGCCAATGCTTCACGATACCAACAACAGTGCAAAAGAGTGCAAGTGGAAAATTTTTCTCTGATGCGAGCAGTGAGTCCTCTTTTGCTTCCCATCACAATATATTTGCTTCCCATCACAACATATTTGCTCCAAGGTATAATTTCATCTCTAATTACCTATCACTGGCAGTAAGACAGTCTGTCTGCAGTGTACACAGTTGCTACTAACGCTACTTTTACTCAGTTACCAGATTTGAGCCCAGAAAAATCTTAATATGTTCAATTTAGTTTAACTCATTCACCCCAATTGTTTCATTCACTCTTCAGTCATCCCTCAAGATTCATTCACTCAAATAAAAATTAAATTCATTCTTGGGTGAATTATTCACCAGTTTAAGAAGCACTGAGCTAGAGGACAAGGGTCCCCTGGGTTAAGACAAAGTCAGCTTCCTGTGGTTGAGTTATACATGAAAGAATCAATGACGAAACTTGTGTTCTATGAGTCAAACAGAAGTTTCGACTCAAATATTAAATCATTGGAACAATAAATGTCTGAATAGTATCCTAAGGCACACTAGGTCTGCTTCTTACTGATTCTTGTTATTGTTAAAACATATATAGCTTTTTTAGCGGTAAAAGAAAAATATAATACAGTATATTCGTGAAAATATCACTGAGAACTTGATATTTTTTTTTCAAAGCAGCAGCCATGACTCTAACCTTATGAGACGAATAAAGAGAAGGAAGCGAGGCCAAGAGTCTATATTTGTCTGGTATAAACCTTACTTCTGCTCGACGAGTATCGGTGGCCTTAAATCTTACCAGAGAGAAGCAGACACACGTAAAATATTACACTGCCGCTCATGGCTTAAATCTCACCCCAATACTCAGTGATTATTTTCCGATTCTTTGAAATTGATATATTTGTTGGACTGAGGCAGATTTTGACTGATTCTTCAAGATTTACTTTCAGTGGCACAAAACTTGAACTTCTTTTTCTGAAAATATTAATACTGTTCTTTTCAAATGGTAATTGCTTCACCACTCAGTACAATTATTTTCACAAAATCTAATTCGTCGCGGGTCATCTACATTGTATGAAGCTTTAGAGTGTATCGTGAGACAGCGGTGGAGTTGGAGTGGTCAGGTTATTGCCTTACTACTCCTGGGTTGGATCACTGGCACTTTAATATTTCCAAAGTTAATTTATAATAATTTGATACATCCTAAATCGAAATATTTCTCGAAGGGGATCTTGATTTAAAAAAATTCGTTGTGTGAGCATTGAAGAAGGGAGCAACACGCAGGAGGAACCGGAGGAGGGGTGACGGATAGGTTGAGGGAGGTGTTGGTCCTCGTAACTCTCCCCACAAGACGAAGTGGTGTCTAGGGTGGACACACACACACACACACACACACACACACACACATTGGCAAAACTGATTGAGAATTGTGGGAGAAAAGGTCACACCACACCAAGTGAGACAAATATTTCGGTTAGTTCGTCTGTACACCGGTAAACTATATTATTTTGTGAGTATCTGTGTTCCTCTTGGTTTGCGGTATAAAAATAAGTTAGTTTTAAAAGCAGTGTTAAATGTAGTCGAGGTACAGAGGTAACTCGCCCCAAAAAGTATCTTTACTGAGGGGTCCGATGAATTTCAAAATGAGCGTCGCGACTCCTGTTGTCTCGGTACGGTTCTATTTAGAGTGGTGATAGATTCCACGTTACACTTTTGATGGTGCACCGGTAGAGTGATTCAGTTTCTTCACTATATCTCAAAAGCCACACAAAGAGTAATGTTCACGCGCAACACCACCTGCCCTCACTGAAACATAATCTAAATGTGATAAAGCAACTTTGTTACACCCCCCAGCTAAAGGACGTAAATACTGTGTGAAAACGTCAGGAATAAAGCTTCATCTCCTAACCATGTTTCCTTTGCTGACATTATTACCAAAAATCATTTTTAATTTGATAAACTGTCAAAATTAATCCAAATTTTATTGCTTACTAAAGGTCCTTATCAGTTGGATAAGTAAGTTGCCTATTGGTAGCCGAGGAGTAACGGGAAAGTACGTCAACGTTTCCGTTTCCTCTTTTTTTTATTCCAAGGTGCAGCCCTGGACGTAATAAACCTGCCATCTGTGAGAGAACCTAGGATAAAGAACCTTGCTAATTTCAGCAGACTTTATCGAACATTTTTTATTACCTGTACTATAAAAGAAAATAAATAAAAAATAAAAAATATAAATATTGTTTTGCACACTGACACTGGACGAGTAGTCGATTTTTCTACGTCATGTTGTTCCCTGAGTATTGATCCAACACTTGCCAAAAAGTTTGTATTAATATTTTCTTCTTTGGTTTCGATGGATATATGTTAGTCGTAAATATAGTCTTCTGGAAATAAAGAAAAAAAATCAATCAACTCTCAGTGTAACAGTGCTGCTGAATTTTATTTTTTACGCACTGTCGATAAAGTCCTGGGATACAACACATTACACAGCAGCAGGTGTGTTGGCCACAATAGGGTTTATACGTACAATAAATGACACCTAAATATAACTGGTCGGTGATAATGACGGTCTAAAAATGATGACACCGAACATGTTCTCTTATGATCACTAACAGCGGCGACCACCAGTAGTGTAAACTTTACTGTCAAATCTCCATTTAAGTTTATTACCACAGGCAGCACATAGTTACCTGGTATATTACCGTAAAATGGCAGTTTTATTGAGATTTAGGGCGAGGGCAGCTTCACTACAGCCAGACACACCAATAATTTAAGGTCATGATCGTGTATTTTACCACAAATAAATACTTGCCATTAAACATGACCAGACCCCCGGCCGCATCACAACACAGTAACTCTCCACAATAATGGTGGAATATTCTGATAACCTAACTCATTTCAGATCTTGTAATATATGTACAGGGTGTTCTAAACTTCCTGCTTAATTATCTGTATACAAGTTCATGATAAGTAATTTGAACCTTTGCTGAAAGAACTGTAATAGTGAATCCTGCCTATGAGTACGGACTTTTGAGATATCCTGCGGGGAGCGTGTACCATATACGCCAGTATTTCCAATAAGCTTAAAAAAAATCAGGTATCGTCTACTTGTGAATTGAAATGAAACTGTGACTCTGAAACCCCAAATAAATCCCCCCCCCCCTCCTAATAGGCAGACCAGACCAGAGCCGCGGTCCATAACGCGAGGTGTCCAGTACTGAGTGTCCGTCAACCTATAAAATCAGTGGTCTATCACCTCGTGAGTGTCCAGTATTGGATTTTAGTTTAGTGAATATATTACCGGTAAAGCGTTAAATCCGGTTTTGTGTAGAATTCCTAGGCATTTTATACAATGCCTAGAACTTCAAGGCAAAGTATAAAATCAATCAGTTCGTACAGCTCTTCTAGGGATTTTGTATAATGCGCAGTTTTAGGCAATGTTGTTACGGGAATAAACGTGTATAAACAGGTCTCGCTCACACATTGTTGATTTTGCCAATAAACAATAATGCGTATTAATATTCGTCCTTTTAATGCTTTGCCTAAGTCCATTTATGCATTTTAGATAATCCTAGGTATTGTATAGAATGCCTAGGTAACGTATATGGGATCAGATTAAATGACGTCTATTTCATACTTGCCAAAAAAATTATAGGCCTTTCATACCATGCCTGATTTTAATACTTTACCAGTAAAAAATGAACCATTTAGAGATTTTAGACATATCTACTGTACAGTGTGAACCCTCTCCCTTATATCTATGGTAAAGAAAGTATAACTAAAGGTCCATAAAGTGTAGTAACGTAGCTGTGTTGTAGAAACTCTCGATATCACATAATTTAGCCGACTCTACCATTTCCCTACTGTCAACAACTGGCGAACATAAACAGCTATGCCAAACCCAACTCCGTTTTTGGTTTTGCAGCTCGACAAAATTTCACAGTTTGTTTAATGAGGAAGACATTGAATAATGGTACATTATAATTCTACGTAATTCTACAAAGCAGTAAGAGTATTTTATGAGACTGCAGCAACACTGATGACATTCTAAATCATGACTGATTTGATAATTTCTCCCAAAAGATACCATGACCTTTAGCTGGTATACATATGTCGATTTTTTCCTTCAAAGTTTACAACCTTATGTAGTTACCACAAAAAGGTGTTAAATGATGCAAGAACAATCTGTTGCATATCCTCCGTTGGTGTAAGATACTGACGTACCCAGAAGAGTGTGGAAGGATGTCAGGGTAGAGTTCCTTGGAGAAGAACCTGAAGAGAACAATATAATTGCTTCAGGATGGATACAATATGGGGGCATCTTGCATCACTCAAACAGACAAAGGTGCATTCAAATTACCTACAACACTCACCATCACCTACAACACTCACCATCACCTACAACACTCACCATCACCTACAACACTCACCATCACCTACAACACTCACCATTACCTACAACACTCACCATCACCTACAACACTCACCATTACCTACAACACTCACCATCACCTTCAACACTCACCATCACCTACAACACTCACCATCACATACAACACTCACCATTACCTACAACACTCACCATCACCCACAACACTCACCATCACCTACAACGCTCACCATCACCTACAACACTCACCATCACCTACCACAACACTCCACCATTACCTTCAACACTCCACCATCATCTACAACACTCCTTTATCACCCTAAAACCTCTACATCACCTACAACACTCCACCATCACCTACAACTCTCACCCATCACCTACAACACTCACCGTACCTACAACTCTCGCCATCACCTACAACTCACCATCACCTGTACTCACCATCACCTCTAGCACTCACCATTACCTTCAACCTCCCACCATCATCTAGCTTACTCCACTACTCCACCTAAAACCTCCTGCATCACCTACAACACTCCTGCATCACCTACAACTCTCACCATCACCTACTAGCACTCACCATTACCTACAACTCTCACCATCACCTACAACACTCACCTCCACCTACAACCTCACTATCACCCCTACAACCTCACCATTACCTTCAACACTCACCATCATCTACAACACTCACTATCACCCCTCAAAACCACTCACCATCACCTACAACACTCACCATTACCTACAACACTCACCATCACCTACAACACTCACCATTACCTACAACACTCACCATCACCTACAACACTCACCATCACCTACAACACTCACCATCACATACAACACTCACCATTACCTACAACACTCACCATCACCCACAACACTCACCATCACCTACAACGCTCACCATCACCTACAACACTCACCATCACCTACAACACTCACCATTACCTTCAACACTCACCATCATCTACAACACTCACTATCACCTAAAACACTCACCATCACCTACAACACTCACCCATCACCTGCTTACTCACCATCACCTACAACACTGCCCATCACAGCTAACACTCACCATCTTACTAGCTTTTTCTATCACCTCCAACCTCCCCATCATCTACAACCTCACCATCATCCTACAACCTCACCATCACCTACAACACTCCTACCCATCACCTACAACACTCACCATCACCTACAACACTCACCATCACCTACAACACTCATCATCACCTACAACACCCACATCACCTACAACTCTCACCATCACCTACAACACTCACCATCACCTACAACACTCACCATCACCTACAACACTCATCATCACCTACAACACTCACCATCACCTCCAACACCTCACTTTATCAATGTTGAGTATGATGCTCCTGTAATTACCGTTGATACAATGCTTCATGATGTTCTCGCATGAGTTTTATTACAGCAGAGCACAGTAGCCAGTAAGTACCAGGTAGTGATTGATAAGTGCTTCAAGTTTACAGATGAACTTTGGATAATGAAAGCTTGAAGGCTTACGCTTAGTGAACGTGAACGTGGTTAACTAGAATTAGTATACTATGGACATGAAGAAAACAAAATAGAGTAGTGATCGGTGCCTTAGGTTCTGCTTGCTGTCATCTTTTAAACATTTACTTTTATACTGTGGAAAGATGAACATTGTGGTATGGCCATAAAGAGAGTATATCGCATAAGTAGAGGTTTTTGGCCATATAGACGTTGAACCAGGAAAAAAATGAGCAGCATTGGAGCGAACACTTTATGAACACTGAGGTGCAGCCATTGAACCTTGTTCTGAACTCCATAATACCTGCAAGAACTTAACAATAAGATGCTGCCAGTAACCGATGTCTTAACGCCATGAACAGGAATCTATGGAGTGAACGCAATTTTGATCACATAAATGTCACCAGTGAATCCCGGCTGGAGTGCAGACGTGTTATAAGTGAAAAGCTCCCTAGCTGAGAGAGCACACAAACCGGGAATGGAAGCAGAGCACCAGGACTGGGTTAAGTGGTTTGTGGCATAAATATCGTCTGGGTGGCTGAGTGTCGGAAGTTGTGGTAGAGACGGAGGGGAAGACCAGGGAGGAATTAGAAGGTAGAGAGGAGGTGGAGGAGTAGGGGGAGGAGGAAGAGGAGGAGAAATATGAATAAAAAAGGAAAGAAAAACTTGTCCCGAATATAAAGTAACAATAAAGAGAGAGTATAATGGTACGAACCCCTGAAGAACTGCACGTGAGTTACAGAAGTGTACGTGATTCATGGACTTCACTTAGTCATATACTGTTATCACACGAAAGGATACTCAAACACACATACATACTGCACACCATAAACATAAAAGTATGTTTACCATAACACTCACTATACCTGTGAGGAAATTACTACACCATGACATGCCCCTCATAACACAACCTGCGAGGGAACTACTACATCGCATGATGCCCCTCATAACACCACCTGTGAGGGAACTACTACATCGCGTGATGCCCCTCATAACACAACCTGCGAGGGAACTACTACACCGCGTGATGCCCCTCATAACACCATCTGTGAGGGAGTTACTACACTACGTGTCTGCTGTTCAACACCTCAGCTCACATGATCTACGTGACCTCCACTGTAAACATTAATCTGTATGTTCACTGTATGTTCCTTCACCTTTCTCTAATGAAGGCTTTTGTTAAACCACCAATGTATGTAATAAGTCATTTATGTCCAATGTATATTTTCAGCCTTCGGGCTGCAGAACTTTTCAATAAACCGTTATTATTATTATTATTATTATTATTATTATTATTATTATTATTATTATTATTATTATTATTATTATTATTATTATTATTATTATTATTATTATTAATATTATTATTATTATTATTATTATTATTATTATTATTATTATTATTATTATTATTATTATTATTATTATTATTATTATTATTATTATTATTATCATTATTAATTATTATTATTATTATTATTTAAATATACACCCAGCACACACATGTAATCAAATATACACACATCCATACATAAATTATCACACACATACACACGTACTTGCACTGGCAAAGTCGTGGAATGATACGTGAGAAACGATAGTTCAAGAAGTGACGTTTGTAGGTGAACCACAGTTATGTACTGTACGTGGGTGATGCTGGGAAGTAAGATAGTTTCTGGATCAGTGATTTACAGTAGGTCTCAAGAACTGTCTCGGTCTCGGTCATCTTTGGTCTCGGATACTTGTTTGAGACCTTTCGATACTACAAATTTGTTCATTAAATTGCAGGTGTGTTGGTAATGAGTGTTCACCTGGTAGAATTTAGGCTCTACCAACTATGACTATTTTTCTTTCTTCCTTTTCTGTTCTCCCAACTCTACGAACTATTTTGAACTCTTTGACTATCTCACTTCTTGCCATGAGTCGTTGCTATCCACACACCCCAACACCGAGATCCTCTACCTAGGGGATTTCAATGTACATCACAGAGAGTGGCTTGGCTCTGCAAATAATCAAACACCCTACACGCGTTCCCGATCGACACGAGCAACTTGCTAACATTCTTGATCTTTGTTTTAACTCTAACCTCTCACACTATTCATACTCAATATCTGCCCCCTTAGAGTCTTCTGATCACAATCTTATTTCTATTAAATCAAACTGGGCACGACCACCTCCCTCACCCCCCTCTAAACGCCAACTATGGCACTATCGGAGGGCAAACCGGCAATCCTTGCGAAAATTCTTCTCCGACTTTCCCTGGGATGAATGTTGCTTTTCCACTCGAGACGCCTCGGCATGTGCTGCCAGCATTGCTTGTGTTATACAGGGTGGTATGAGTGCATTTATTCCATCTTCTACCAAAATTTTCACTTTACGATCATGTTTTAATCGCTCCTGTTCTCTTGCATGTAGGGAAAGAGAGATAGGCCGTATCAAGTTATGAAACTATTTCCTTCTCCGCTTTCATTACTTCTAGGAATCGTTGTAAAGATATTCTTCATGGGGCCAAGACGAATTTTATAAGAAACGAAAGACAGCTGGCCTGACTTACTCTTATTCTAATAAATCTTACTATTCCTTAACCAAAATAATCTGTAATAACTCCCTCTTTTCCTCCTCTTTTCCGACCTGATAACTCTATAGCCAACTCTCCCCCTGATAAAGCCATCTCTTTAACACCTTATTTTTCTCTAACTCCACCTTAAGCGATTCCAATTCTACCCCTCCTGCTCTTGCTCCTCCTACTGAACCTATGCACTTTCCTATAATCTCCTCTCGTAGGGTTGTTGGTGTGTTATCCAGGTTGGATGTGAGTAAGGGGCATGGACCGAACGGACTACCCCTGCGTGTTCTGATAGAGTGTAATGAAATTCTGGCCCCTGTGCTTGCTCGCCTCTTTCGCCTTTGCACCAAAACCAAAACTTTTCCCTCTTCTTGGCAGCTTGCCTCGGTTCAGCCCATCCCGAAGAAGGGTGACCATTCCAATCCTTCTAAATATCGCACCATTGCCCGAATTTCATCCCTCTCTAATATTTTCGAAACTATCTTAAACTCTTATTTTCTCCATCACCTTGGACACTTTTTTCTTTAGTCGGATCACCAGTATGGCTTTCGTCAGCCGAGATGTATTGGTGATCTGCTCTCCAACTGCACCCAACTTTGGCCATCCTCTCTTAGAGATTACGGGGAAACTTTCGTTGTGGCACTCGACTTCTCCAAAGCATTTGACGGGGTATGGCACAAATCTTTGCTTTCTAAACTTTCCTCTTATGGTTTCTCTTCCCTAATTTTTCTCTAATTTCTAGCTTCCTTGAGAACCGATCCATGGCAGTTGTTGTCGAGGGATCGATCTCTCGTTCTTTCTCTACTAGTAGTGGTGTCCCACAGGGTTCTGTTCTTTCACCTACTCTCTTCCTTCTTTTTATCAATGATTTGCTTCACACTACGACTAATTCTATCCATTCTTACGCTGATGATTATACTATTCACTCTTATTCACATTTTTCCCTTCCTCATAATTCTCAAAGTAGATATTACGTCTCTAGAGATGATATCGTTTCATCTATCAATGCGGATCTGAGCAGCATCTCCGAATGGGGAGGTAGAAACATGGTTAAATTCAGTCGTAATAAAACACAGTATTTACCAATTACACTTTCCAAAATAGAAGATCTCCCACCAATCACAATTCAGGACGCAATCATTCTACCAAATTTTAAAACAGTTATGCTGGGCCTCACCATTTCCTATAATTTATCATCCACAACATTGCTAAAGCTGCCTCCCGAAAGTTGGGAATGCTGTACAGATGCCGTAGCTACTTCACCCCTGAGCAGTTGCTTCAAGTTTATAAGGGATTCATTCGTCCTAACTTGGAGTACTGCTCTCATATCTGGGGCGGCACTTCTTTTGTTTATCTGTTAGTAAGAGTGGAATCAAAGGCATTTCGTCTTATTAACTCTCCTCCTTTAGTTGATAATCTCTTTTCCCTTTCTCTTCGCCGCAATGCTGCTTCACTCTCTCTCTTTTGCAGGTACCTTTAACGGGCAATGCTCGGTGATTTGGCACCCTGTGTACCGCCGGCAAGGCCGTGGTCACCTAACACACTTCTTGCCCGCGGTGCCCACCATTTCAGTGTGGATGTCGGTTACGCTAGAATAACCTGTTATAGTACATCCTTCTTTCCTCACACAGCCAAACTGTGGAACGCTCTGCCTTCTTCTGTGTTTTCATACTCTTACAATCTGTCGCACTTCAAAAAAGATGGTTTTGCGGCATTTTCGTGGTGTAGATTAATTTAGCATTTTTCTCTTCTATTTTTAATTTCTTTTTACTCTTATTTTTTTTCGGCCCGTGGATCCGTTGTGGGTCGGTGACCTTTGCTCGCGTGGTCTATTCCCCGTATAAAAAAAAGAAGTGAATATAGAAGGCATCGGCGTACAGACGGCTATATGTAAGATTGAACAAGTCCTAAGGTGACCAGGTATTCCCACTTTCGAGGTACTGTATGTCCTTCTGTCCCCCTGAAGCTTTAGGGAAGAAGAAAAGGACCCGTTTTGTGAAAAAAAATGAACATGAATGCCCCACTTTGTCAAAAAATGCACTTAAATGTTCCACTTTATCAGAAGTATAGACTGCATAGAAATAATGTATTTTGATAAAGGTAGAAAACATGACATTATAGTATACCCAACATCTGAATGTGTGCATTACACTATATTAGCGTTTATTTATATGCTTATGTCCTTAATGAAGATGTCTTATGAAATTAGTTTATTTGATAGGACTCAGAAAACCACACTAGACATTGATCACTGCGATGTTATTGACCTGCCCTGATGTTTAGTAAGGTCACCCTTTGTATATAAGCTTCTCTCAGCCCCTGTAAATTCTGTTGCCTCTGAAGATGTCTTGAATAAAGATGAAAGCTAAGGTGCTCCATTGTTTCCCTTTTCCTTTTCAATTTATCTCCTGTCATGGTTTGGATAACCTCATTTGAATTTATTTGATTTAATCGTTTGTTTGTTTTAAATTTAAATACACCAGTGTTTCTCGTTTGTCAGAACATTGTTGTTTCTTCTCTGTATAAATATATATATATATATATATATATATATATATATATATATATATATATATATATATATATATATATATATATATATATATATATAATGCTAGCTACAGTTTTCCTAGAAGTGCTCATGTAGCAGTTCCCAGTGTTCCAGCTAGTACATTCCAACTTTTTGTTTCAACACCCACCAGCTTCCCCATTTATTTTATCATCAGTTCTTGCACCAACTCGGTTTATCACTAGCTAAGTTATACTGTATCTCTGGTTGTAATCTCACAACAGCATCAGCACCAGTTTATCTACAAGACCAACACCATTACGGGTCAAGCTCTACTTCCAGCTACTACTATGCTTCCAGCCAAGACTCCAGTTTTATTCCCGGCTTTCTCTACAGCGTACACCTCCAACATTACCTTCCTAAGATATCATGCCAGCTAATTAAGGTCCAGACCCAAGAGTATTAAATCCTGATACGGAATAATTTATCTCAATTTATGTCTAATTAGAGTCAGATCCAATTACACCTGTTGCAGGTTGCCAACGCCGCCTCCTGTTGCTAGAAGTCACGGCCCAGAGTCTTCAGAATAGTAGTGGTGATCTGTCTGTCCCTTAACATTTATTCCATCATCCTCACACTTGTTAAGTCCACCGAGGTGATAATGACTCTTTTCAGACATTTCCTATTAAAGAAATACCTTCATTAACACAATTAATACAATCCCTCTAGGTCAAGTTTCTGAAATCGGAAGATGCTGTTAGCTAAGGTTAGGTTTATATTTTCATAGTTCAGGTGACAAATTCTGACTGAGAGGAAAAATTCATTCCTTTTCCTTAATTTTTTGTGTCACTTTCGCTTCTTTATCTGCTGTTCAATAAAGTGGAGATCTATGCTTGTCTCCTCTATTGAGTTTGTTGCTTGTATCGCCCCTCATTCTGTTGCCTCAGTTAAATGCTTGGAGTGAAGGACCATTTATTGTTATTAATTTATATGGCAGAAAGACGAGGGTGTGTTGACCGGATCTATTAAGACCTTCATCTTATTTATTGAGTTATTTTTTTTATTTTTTTTAGAAATCAAACGGTCATCAATATAATTAATTATTTATAAACATCAGGGTATTTTTTATTTTACCTGAAATATTTTCACGGTTGGGTAGCAAAATATACAAAAAATGAGGAGGAATGTAACAAAATTATAATAAACGTTAATTTAAGGTTGATTCTCCTGCTTCCTGAGTAAGTCTATAATACTTGTTATAGTTATAACATTTTATTAGAACTAACCCGAAAGAGCTACAGTGATGTGGTTCCCTACATGTTCTTTGTTAAACATTACAATCTGTTTTGTTTTAAATGTCTTAACGTGAATTACCAGCTACTGCTAATCGATACTTGAATACAAATAACAACGCTCAAAGTAAATGCTTCATTGTATCATATATTTAGGAATTCGGTATAAGTTATATCACAATAATAATAGTGATTATATTTAATACACTGCGTCAATAGACCAAGAGTTGTCGACAAAAGATGGAATTAAAAATTTTCCTAGCAGAGGTTCTTAACGGAATCTATAACATTATACCAAATTTCCTCAGAAATCCCAAATGGCCGCCACACAGTAAATTGGTATTAACAAGAGAACCAGACGAGATAGAACCGTGGTAAGACTGGTACTCTTATATTATTCGTCGTATAAGTTCACGAGTCAATCAATACTACTCTTTAGCACCAGAAATACTGTTAGTGTTGAGGCAGGTACTGTAGGTACGTTCAGTCTGTGTAGATAAGTCAGTTAGTAAGATTACAAGAGGTGACTTAGTATGCTTGTAATAGATGGTCTAGTTAGTATGACTCTAATAAGTAGTTCAGTATGATTGCAATAGGTGACTCACAGGATGATTGCAACAGGCGACTCACAGGATGATTGCAACAGGCGACTCACAGTATGATTGCAATAGGTGACTCAATATACTTGCAACAGATGGTTTACTTAGTATGATTCCATTAGCTGGCTCAGAACGAAAACAATAGGGAACTTAATACGATTTTAATACATGTTTCTGTTAGTATGACTGCATGTAATTCCACCAGCTTAAATCCGGGACCATGAACCTTCTTACTTCAATACATCTGTTTGTCTCAGTAGCCTCACTTCATTATGTTCAATTGCCTCAACAGGTTCACTTTTTACTTCAACATGTTCATTTGCCTTAGTAGCCTCACTTCATTATGTTCAATTGCCTCAACAGGTTCACTTTTTACTTCAACATGTTCATTTGCCTCAGTAGCCTCACTCCATTATGTTCAATTGCCTCAGCAGGTTCATTCCACAGCTTCAAAAACCTTCTCAACCAATTATTTATGTTCTGCTTCTCAGATTCAGTCAGTAGTGTTGAAAGTGTTACCTGAGTACGTAAAGTGTTCGTTATATCGTGTACATACTGTAATTTGATGTTTTCTGCAACCTTTAAAAAATACAACAATGTTTATAATTTGGATTACATTTGATAGTTAATCAGGCTGACCAAATACCATGATGTGTATTATAATGTATAGTTGGTTTTGTTGATGTGAATTTTGCCGTCAAATGAGAATAAATGCCTTATGTGTCCGTCATCCTGAACGTCAAAGAAGCCCAGGGTTTTATGAGGAAGATCTTCATTTACTTTCCCAGTATAGTTGTACACATTATACTAAACAAATATTAGTGGTAAGTATTTAAGTTATCTAGAATATATTAAACAAATTAAGCCATTCCTCGACATCAGTGAATATTTTAATTCAACTGTTACATTTTTTTTTCATACTAAAGAAAGTTTCACCCCCAAACGTTGTACCATCCAACTTTTCCGAGAGATGCTTCAGTAGTAGTCCATGTGTGTGTGGGTGTGTGTGTAGTATGCAAATGAACCATTATGAGCGGATTGTTAAGGGAATCTTTTACATAATGCACCACATCACCTGCCACCTGGTAGTCAGAATTACCTTTGTTTTATTATCAGTGTCTAACTAGTTAATAACTACACCAAGCCGTAATCTATATCTTCAGTCTTGATTGAAGATGAAGGTACAGGTTCTATAATTTGTACAGAAGGCCGTTCCACTGTTCGGGTTTCACTGTTCTGTACCACCTGTACCTCTTATTGCTAATATAGGTTTCATCCTGTTCACCAGAGATGAAATGAAAAACATTCGATTTAGCAGCGAAATTCGATTTTTTTCTGGATTTCAAAATTACCCGTTTCTTGTAATGAATAAATATGTCAATATATGGATTTCCTCTAAAAAAATGTATAACATTTTGAAAGTTTGCAATAGTGACACCTGTTTATTATGTTAAGTTGGAGGAGTGCTTGATGTTGTGTTCTCCATAGTGTGTTAAACAAACAAACAAACACAACGTAGACCATATTGGATATTTGTTAGTAAGAAAATATGAGATACGAGGCTAATGGACACACATTGTGACAATTTAAATTTAGTCTCTGTTGCCACTTTTTGCGGTTTAATTCATTTACACAGTAGGACCGATGTAACTAGTGAGGACCATCTTAGAGCCTGCAGCAATTCAATTTCAATTGTTTATTCCTTGATAGAGGAAGCGGGATCCTAGTGCTGTCACTAGGTACCCCTGTACAATGACACCAGAAGCATCTGGCAAGTGTAACAAGTATATACAGTATAAATATTATAAAGGGGCTTACTAAAGCCTAAGGAAGGAAGGATATTCCTTTAACACATAATCAATATTATTTACAAAATATCTGGCCAGTATGGGGAGGATCATCGTGTCTCCGTCAGGGGGTCGTGGAATGGTGGTCCAGCAGGCGTCACGGAAGCGTTGTGTGTGGGGACATCTTAGGAGGTAGTGGATAAGGGTGCTGCTGTCGGGTCTTCTGCATAATGCACAAGAGCGTTGCTCAGGGGATGCGGGGATACCAATCTCCCAAGCAAAGTCATACCCAATGATGATACGGGCAGCAATCACGTCCCCTTTCCACGACCCTTTCCCGTAGACGCACGAGAGGTCAGGAAGTTTACGGAGGACATCGTACGAGGTGGGCGGGGAGTCCAGGGGAATGGCTGCTTCCCGAGCTTCTCTCTGTTTGCGGCGAATTTGGGTCCTAATCTGTAAGAGTGTTCGAGGAACAACGTAGTCAGGTGTGGCCTTGTTGCAGCCAGTCTTGGCAAGCCTTTCTGTGATTATTATTACTATAGCCTACATATGTTTAGTTCAGATAAAATCGTAATGAAATGTGACCACTGTGTTATATATATATATATATATATATATATATATATATATATATATATATATATATATATATATATATATATATATATATATATATATATATATATATATATATATATATATATATATATATATATATTCTCCCGTGATTTTTTTTTCGGGAAATAGCCCACCCAGGCACATAACGGGGCCGAGGGGGCAAAAAAAAAAGGAGTAAAAAGAAATTAAAAATAGAAGACAAGGGATTATATTAATCTACACCACTAAGTTGCCGGAAAACCAGCTTTTTGAAATGAGACAGATTGTATGAGTATGGGAACACAAGAGAAGGCAGAGCATTCCTCAGTTTGGCTGCGTGAGGAAAGAAGGAGGTACTATAACGGGTTGTGTGACCGACATCCATAGAGAAATGGTGGGCACAGCGGACAAGACGAGTGTCATGAGCCTACGGCCAAGCCGGCGATACACAGGATGCCAAATCCACCGAACATTGCTCATTAAAGTACCTGTAAAAGAGAGAAAGTGAAGCAACATTACGGTGAAGAGAAAGGGAATAGATATTATCAATTAAAGGAGGCGAGTTAATAAGACGCAATGCCTTTCATTCCACCCTATCTAGCAGTTGGACAGAAGAAGAGCCACCCTAGATATGAGAACAGTACTCCAAATTAGGACGATTGAATCCATTATAAACTTGAAGCAACTGCTCAGAAGTAAAGTAGCTACGGCATCTGCACAGCATTCCCAGCTTTCGGGAGGCAGCTTCAGCATTGTTGTGGTTGTGTGGCTTCCATGACATATTAGAGGAAATGGTGAGGCCTAGCATACTGTCTATTATAGAATTTGGCAGAATGGTTGCGTCCTGAAATGTGATTGGTGGGAGATCATCTAATTTGGAAAGTGTAATAGTCAAATACAGTGTTTTATTACTATAGAATTTAACCAAGTTTCTACCTCCCCATTCGGAGATGCTGCACAGATTCGTACTGATAGATGAAATGATATCAACTCTAGAAATAGATCTAGTTTGAGAATTAGGGGGAAGGGAAAAATGTGAAAAAGAGTGAAGAGTAGAATCATCAGCGTAAGAATGGACAGAATTAGTCGTAGTGCGAAGTAAATCTTTGATAAAAAGAAGGAAGAGAGTAGGTGAAAGAACAGAATCTTGTGGGACACCACTATTGGAATGGTTCTCAAGGAAGCTATAAATTAGAGAACAAAGTTGGAGAGAGAAACCATAAGAGGGAAGTTTAGAAAGACTTGTGCCATACCCTTTTAAATGCTTTGGAGATGTCGAGGGCCACGACGAAAGTTTCCCCATATTCCCTAAGAGAGGATGACCAAAGATGGGCGCAGTAGGAGAGCAGATCACCAGTAGATCTCGCCTGACGAAAGCCATATTGGTGATCCGACAAAACGGAAAGGCGTTAAAGGTGACGGAGAAAATTGGAGTTGAAGAAAGTTTCGAAAGTCTTAGAGAGGGATGAAGTTAGGGCAAGGAGGCGATAGTTAAAGGGATTAGAATGGTCACCCTTCTTCGGGATGGGCTGAACCAAGGCATGCTTCCAAGAAGAGGGAAAAGTTTGGGTTTTGAGGCAAAGGCGAAAGAGACGAGCAAGCACAGGGGCCAGGGCTTCAGCACACTCCCTCAGAACACGAGGGGGTATTCCGTCCGGTCCATGAGCCTTACTCACATCCAACCTGGATAACACACCAGCAACCCTACGAGTGGAGATTATAGGAAAGTGCATAGGTTCAGTAGGAGGAGCAGGAGTAGGTGGGATAGAGTTGGAATCGTCTAAGGTGGAGTTAGAGGAGAATAAGGTGCTAAAGAGATTGGCTTTATCAGGGGGAGAGTTGGCTATAGAGTTATCAGGTCGGAGGAGGGGAGAAAAAGAAGGAGTGCAGAAGTTGTTACAGATGTTTTTGGTTAAGGACCAGAAGGATTTACTAGAAGGAGAGTTAGTCAGGTCAGCGGTCTTTCTTTTTATAAAATTCTGCTTGGCCCTATGAAGAATAACCTTACAACAATTCCTAGAAGTATTGCTTGTCTTTTCCAAATTCAATAATATTTTCTTATTTCTGTTATACTTTTTTTAATGTTAATTTTACAAACGTTTTTCAATATCTTTTAAACGGCTATTTTAACTTTACATTATAGAAATTTAGTTATGTATTCATGATATTCTTGTGTTCAGTCTCATGTGGTCGTATGAAACGTTTCCCTTAGTAATCACCTCAATAATATAGACTCCTTCAATCCTCGTAATTTTATTTAGTTTACAGTGTATTGATTTAGAGGCCATAAAATTCTCATTAACATGTACAGTGTTCTTGTACCTTGTCCCGCTTAAATGGGATCGATCGGGGTAGGATTTGGGTTTGTGATTACTAGGAAAAAAAAGAGACCATATTTCTTTATTTTTTGGAATATTATCTTATTTCTTAACCCTAACCCAAGATAAGTTTAGCTCTTAATTTAACAAATGATTTCTCACATTTCCTAACCGTAACTAATTCGGAGCTCTACTGTACCTCGTGTGGTTCCCTTTACACAAAACATCCTGACAGTTTCACGGAAAGAAGAAACTAAACGTTGCTTCACCCTCGTCTGTCATTTCACTTCCATTATTTATTCTCTCCCTGTCCACCTCCTTCTTCTCTTTTACCCGAACAAGTGAATTTCCTTCCTATTTCGAGGAATAAAGAACTTTACGTCATCTGTGTTAAAATTTACATAACTCTGGAAAGCAGCGCAGCCTATTGGTAAGTCCTGGGGATGATGAGCTTAGCTGGTCTTATATTAAGGTTTCTCCTAGTGTGTGTGTGTGTGTGTGTGTGTGTGTGTGTGTGTGTGTGTGTGTGTGTGTGTGTGTGTGTGTGTGTGTGGTTTCTCCTGGTAATTACAGTACTGCCTCAGGTATGTACTAATGAGCTAATGTGTAGGCACACTTTTAGTTACCTTCTATACAGATACCTACACTAAAGAAATAACTTAATTGGAACGAGATTTTGCAACTTGTGGCGCCACAGCTACAACCATAGATGTAAAAATAAAGAGATCAGTGTTCAGACTTCCAAATATAACCTAACCAGATCCAGAGAATGAATTTTCCGCTTGTGACATCCTCCTGCTAGAAACTCTATGGAGTCTATTGTACACATTTAATTGCCTTGTCACTTCCTTTCTTGTTTTACATCACAACTGGCACAAGCATTGTCCATTTCCCCTCATGGGCTGTGATTTGCTGAGTAAAATATTTTCTTGAAATGTGGTTATCACTGCTCTTAATTCCTTAAGACTGAAAGTTTGAAAGGGACACATTAACTTCCGCGTTCTTTTGTTATCACGAAGGTACAGGAAACTTATGCTTCGTGTTGCTGACATTGTTTGAGAAATGAAGCACTTCTCGTCGTCCCAAAACGGCGAATGGAACAAGCCTCCAGAAGTGTTTTTAACATTAAGCGTTTGGAGAATCCAGCAGTAGTGCTTGCCTTCAGAGAGCACAGCAGCTCGAGCATGGGCTGATAAACAACCCGACAGCAAACAACCCAAACCCCAGTGCCGAATGGGATATTCTCGACACTGTCATGACAAAAACCTGCAGAGACCCTCGGCATGATCGAAAGAATACACCAGGACTGGTTTGATGAAAATTACACGGAAATCAATGTACTCGTCGATGATAAGCAGCACGCTTTAACTGACTGGCACAACAACCCTCAGTCTCGAACCAAAGCTAATACCTTCCGCAAGAAGAAAGCAGCTTCAAAAAAGCATGTGAAACGTAAAAACTTGCAGATCAGCACTAAAACATTTTTTGGGCCTATCACTAGTGGCGCAGCCCCCCTCCGCTCATCTGACGGTAACTCCCTAATTAAAGTCAAAAAAAGGCATCTTTCAGCCCTGGAAACAGCCCTATCATTCGCTGCTCAATCAAAACACCGATATGGATGTCCTGACTATCCAGCAGGTCTCTCAGCATCCAGAGCTGACCCACCTCAGCTATCCTCCATCCTTGGTTGAGATGGCTATTGCCATCAACAAATGAAAAATAACAAAGCCTCAAGGCCTGATAGAATCCCAGCCGAGGTGTATAAAGCAGGAGGACCTCTGCTTACCAGCCGTCTCCACTCTCTCCTGGAGAATATATGGGAAAAAGGGGAAATCCCCCAAGCTCTTAAAGACGCTTCCATCGTCAATATTTATAAGAACAAGTGAGATCTGTGAGACTGTGGCAACTACTGCAGGATCGCATTGCTGTCCATAGCTGGCAAGATTATCGCCCGAGTCCTCCAAAACAGAATTCTTCCTGTGGCGGAAAACTTCCTCCCAGAATCAGAATGTGGTCTTAGACCATCGCGTGGCACCACTGACACGATCTTTGTTGGCCGCCAGATACATTGCCAAAATTCATTGCCATTGTGAGGCAACTCCACGATGGCATGAACGGCAGTGTCCTACACAATGACACCCAGTCATAGTTCTTCCCCTTTCAAACGGGGATAAAACAAGGATGTGTACTGGCACCAACTCTCTTTTCCATTTTCGTGGCTGCCTTCCTTACTCTTGCCAGTGCCAATTTTGCCGGCGGGGTGGATATCCTGTACCGGATGATGGTTTTTTTTAACATAAGACGACTCCAGGCAAGAACAAAGGTGTCGGATGCTTCCATTACTGAGCTTCTGTATGCAGATGACCTCACCCTTGTCACGCACACTGAACACCTATGCAGATGCTTATGCACACTTCGGCCTTGAGGTGAATGGACGCAAGACTCATATTCTCTTTCAGCCTGTCCCTGGCTCAGCCACACCTCCACCCTCTCTAATGATACCCAATTTCAGTATCTCGGCTCCCACCTGAAGAGATTCAACATCAGATCATATGTGTAGCTAAAGCCTTCGGCAGACTCTATACTCGTGTCCTCAGCTCTAGGGAGCTGAAATTATTTACAAAGTTACATGGGTCGCGCACAGGAGGCACCTCAAGGTAATTGAAAACTTTCACCAATGTAGTCTCTGTTCCAACCTCCGTGTTCGCTGGGAAGAGAAGTGAATAAATACCAGTATTCTCGCTGACACCAACTGTCGGAGCATCGAGGTTACCATTATCCATGAACAACTACGTTGGACTGGCCATGGTACACGCATGGACGACAGTAGACTGACAAAGCGGCTACTTTACAATCACCTAATGAATAGTAAACGTAACGCTGGCGGGCAACTGAAAAGTTATAAGGTATAGTATTAAGACAAACCTGAGAAAAGTGCCAAAACTTCTCCTTCACCTGGGAAACGATTACTCCACACCGTAACTTTTGGAGGAGCACCACACGAAAAGGTGTCAATACTTTCGAGCTAGCCCGACTACAAACCGAAGCAGACAAATGGCAATGCCGGGAAGACGCTGCCGCCGCCCCTCCCACACTAGATGTAGCCCCCCACCTGTGCAACATCTGTGAACGACTCTGCCGGTCCCCTTATCGGCCTCTATAATCACCTCAGAACTCAGCAACGAAGGTGACATCCTTAGCAACTCATATCACTTTATCTTAGCTGGATGATCGTCATACTTGATTCCGAGTGACAGCAAAGTAGTAATAGTAGTATTAACATTAATAAATCCTAAACAGCTCCAACTCTTAGCTCCTAATGGACATACAGTAGTAGTGTTATGGCTAGACACTGTTACCTGTAGATTGGAATTATTAGCCAAATCGACAGACAGATATGGTGCCAAATATCCTTGCGAGTTTCTCCTCCTCTGATGCATTCAATATGGGTTTAAGATGCACTGGGATAATGCTACATTAAAGATATTCACGTATACATATGATATTCCTTAACATTAAAAGTCTCTCGCCTTGCAGGATTATATTTTTTCCCGCCAGTATGAGATAATGAGGATATATACAACTTAGGGGATAAACTGTGGCCAACTTATTATTTTATGACTTTGAACAAACTTTAGGTCGATAATATTAAGACATTTAAGCGGATATTATATAATGGCAGAGAGGTACAGAGAAAGAGAGAGAGAGAGTGTGGCAGAGACGATGTGAAGAAAAATTATTAAGAGAATAAAAGAGGGAGGAAGAGAAAGAGGGAGACAGGGGGGAGGGAGGCACATATGATGGAGGTAATAATTCAGAGGATCATCAGGGTTAAGGTGAAGTAAGATAGAGTAGTGTTGGGTTATGGCGGCCGCTGTTCACCTCATCTTCTTCCTTCATAAGTCTACCAAGTGATGGACAATTTTACGGCCTGCTGCTGCTGCTGGCGGTAGTGGTGGTGGGGGTACTAGAGATGATGGTGGTGGTAGTATGGTAGTTCTACTGATGGTGGTAGTTCTAGCGGAGTTATAATGGTAGCAGGATTAGTGTTGGGTCTGATGATTGTGGTGTTGGTGATGGTGGTGGTGGTGGTAGCTGTGGTAGTAGTCATGGCGTTGCTACATTTGACTGTTATGGTAAAACTGGGAAGAAATAAAACCTCTCATTACTATAATATTACCGAAATTCTGTCGTAATTATAGTTGTTATCTTTATAAGTTGGTTAAAGGAGTCAGATTAAGGTTTCATTGCAAATCTGGAAAGTGAAAATCATGGACTTAAAATATTCTGATTCAAATTTTTTTTTATTCTTCCTAGCGGATTTGCATTCATACGCCCCACGGGAGGAAGCTTCAATGGTTCTGATATTGCAGCAACACAGTGTAGTAAATAAATAATCAAATACTTCCCCATCACCAGTTAAGGTGAAAATATTATTTGTGGTAGTTAGTAGAACTACGAACAACGACCTATCATTGCTACCACCACTCTTGTTATGTTCGGTAGTTATTAGAAAGATGAACTACCATCACAGTTGTTGCTTGTGATTGTTAGGGGTAAGTAGAACTATTACTGGTGTTGTTTTTGTAGTACTATTAATGTTTCTTAATACCTACCTGGTCCTGGTACCCGAGTCAATATGAACTAACTTATAAATCAGTCGCTCACCATTGTAGGAGATATTCAATCTTCTGGGTCATACCTGAAAAATTATTGGATATGTTTCCTTGCGGTGGATAGTCAGCCTAACGTTCACAGTACAAAGAGTCATAATTGTTATCTAACTTGTTCACTTATGATTATGTTGTAAATAGCGATTAAATAATTTGGCAAACATACATCATTGGTATAAGTTATATAATCTAGCGCGAAAGATAGACCCGTGAATGATTTATTATAATGTACTATTGCTATTTTAAGCTATTTCTTGTGATATCTAGCGTAGTGAGGTTGTTGTGTGTTCATAATGGCATGTGTATAGGTGTTCATATAGGCACGTATGCGTGTGTGTTTATATAGGTCAAATTCAAAGTCAAAACATTTATTGACAGACACATCAAAAGGAGTTGGTTAGCATGCTAACTAGCCCGCCCAAAACTAGTCTTAACAGGAGCTCTTTAACATTCTACTCATCATAGATCAGATATGTATACAACAAATAGATATGCATAAAATCTACAATCTTATGTTAAACTTACAGAATTTTTTCGTAATATTCTGAACTATTGTTTTGTTTATTAAATAACAAACCATCTCTGTAATGTCAGTAATACCATCACCCCTAAGCTCTGATAAACAGTTACATTTCATAATGTAATGATGTAATGTATGGATGTTTATTGAGGTATTGTCACGTGCAACGTATCATGATACAACTTCCCTTAACAACCAATAACTAAATGAGCTGCACGCCCCTGCCGGACGGACTGTAACTGAGTATGTATTCTTGGTATATATTGTATGATTATATATTTTTTCAGACTAGAATTACATTGTTTATTTTGTGTGAATAGTTTATATTATTAAATTTAGTAATACTGTATTAGCTTAACATGACGTGTTAAATGCGATGTTTGGGTCAGTCTGCTCAAAGCAACCCATAAAATCCGACGGCTTCAGAGCCGGGTCAGTAGCACAAACTTTGGGTCGTTGTAGGACCTCCTCCATTGGCCTGTGTTGTCTGTCTTTGATCTGGTGATGTACTTAAGGTATTAATTGTTGAGGCTGGCTGGCTGTTTTGGCGTTGTATGTATTCATTGGTTATGTTGGTTGTCAGTGATATTGACAGCCTTAAAGTACCTAGTATGTTCATGTGATCATCAAGTATTCAGTTATTAAAAGGGGCTGCATTCAATCCATACATTACACCGAAGTTGGAGTTGTTCTCGATACAAGTTTAAGGACCATATATTGTAATTCTCTTTAAATACCTTCACTTTTTGTTTGTTACGAACCTTACCCCTTTGACACGTAACAGTGTATGTTTACATAGATTCGTGAGAGTATGTTTGACGCGTATACCATTTGCGATAACAATTACAGTAAGAATAGTGTATATTTTTGGTCATGTAATAATTAAACAAAAATGCAAGTGAAAGTGGGTCCCACAGGCATGACTACCGCCGTTAGGGACAAAGAAAACTAAGGCACCCATTTACAGCTTGATGGACTGGAAGTATTCTGTGATCGAACCAGCGAGAACCTCACACCAGGGCACAAATGTTACGGTATATATATATATATATATATATATATATATATATATATATATATATATATATATATATATATATATATATATATATATATATATATATATATATATATATATGCTGATAACCACAAGGAAAGAAGAAAACACGAAGTTCCCAAGCGCTTTCGAGTAATTCACATCTTCAGGGGTGAGTACAGACTGTACTCACCCCTGAAGATGTGAATTACACGAAAGTGCTTGGGAACTTCGTGTTTTCTTGTGGTTATCAGCATATACTGGATCACGCGCACCTACAGTGCTTATATATATATATATAATCAACACCTCACCCCACCAGGATTCGAACCCACGGCCCACGACTGTGACCGGGAAACGCTACCTCTAGACCACCAGGATACTAAAAGCAGTCCTAGACTCTGTTATATTTCACACAAAGCCTGTTCAACGAGCAGGGTCTAGAGCAGGGGTTCTTAACCTGGGGTCCATGGATGGGCTTCAGGAGGTCCGTGAAGGTCAGATAAAAATTTAATATTTATATTCACTATATTTTTATATTAAGTTGTTCTATTTTTGTCAATATATACCAGATGTTATGTATGAATTTTTGGATACTGAAGAAAACCAGTAAATCTGTAGGGTGGCATGGGATGCTACTGTACACGGTCAGGTAACATACAGTCGTCATCGTCGTCAGGTTTTGATTTCTAGAATGTTTACTTTATTCAGACTTTGTGTATGTCATACACTGTATGAGGCAATGAATTTTCAATAAAATAAAGTATATTCATTGCATGCAAAGTTGTGTTTATGTGCTTATGTGCATTTTTCTAGGGAGGGGGTCCATAGCTTTCACCAGATTCTCAAAGGGGTCTGTGACTCAAAAAAGGTTAAGAACCACTGGTCCAGAGGTAGCGTTCCCCGGTCACATTCATGGGCTCGTGGGCCGTGGGTTCAAATCCTGGCGGGGTGAGGTGTTGATTATATGTAGAAGTCCGCGTGCTTTATTGGGCTAATGAAATATATATATGGATCCTCGTGTTTCGAAGCCGGATTTGGTAAAACGTTACTCTGACCACCTAAGTGATACGGGTAGTCCCCATTAGAGGTTCACGGCGCCATAAGCTAGTTGAACAGGCTTTGTGTGAAATATAACAGAGTTTAAGACTGCTTTTAGTATCCTGGTGGTCTAGAGGTAGCGTTCCCCGGTCACAGTCAGTGGGCCGTGGGTTCGAATCCTGGCGGGGTGAGGTGTTGATTATATGTAGAAGCCTGTGTGCTTTATTGGGCTAATGATATATATATATATATATATATATATATATATATATATATATATATATATATATATATATATATTATGTGTGTGTGTGTTAAACTAATCTATATGTACTTGAACTAAGCGAACTGACGCTTGTATGTCAGTATGTTTTCAGGTATCGTTCTGCTCCTTGATGGAGTGGTACTTGGACCAGTAAGTGGAATATGGGTAACATTATCCATAGACTTTCAATAATTATTTTAGCATTTTCTTTTTACTACTTGTTTAAGACTTATTGCGTTGCGTCGTTTACTAACATAAGATAGCAATATTATACCTAAAATAGGCTAGGTTAAGTTAGGTTAAGTTAGGTTAAGTTAGGTTAGGTTAGGTCAGGTCACGTCAGGGTTTGTATAAAACTTTTCATTGATGTGTATTTTTATGATCTACAGGTCGTTTATGGCCAGTGAGAGGTTCCCCAAAAGGTAAATACATAGAAGTTATCGCTAATCGCGCTAATCGGCGAAATCTTGCAGCTGATCTTGTCCTACAACTCTTTATACCATTTCCACGATAACCTAAAGTTTTCCCTGGCATCCTGTTCTCCCCATGACAACATGACTTGTTCTCTGATATCACATCAAATATTATAAAAGCTTGATCTCTAAGTGATATCCTGCCTTCCCCATAAAGTACTAACTTTTTCTAATATCCAAATTTATTCATGAGATGATCTTGTTTCCCCCGTAATATATTGACTCCTCCCATACATCCTGATCTCTGATAAGTCACCGTGAGTTCTCTCGTCACATACTAACCCTTCCTAACATCTTCCTCGGCCTCTCTAACACCTGCATCCTACCACCTCTAACCCTCACCTTGACCTCTCGTCCTCATGTTAGTACCACCAACTCTCTCCCCCTCTTGCTTGTTCTTCTTTAATTCATCATCATCTCCTCTCTTCCGTCTCCTAGAGTGCTGTGTGACTATTGATGTCCACGAGGAGCGGCGCTTACCATCGCACCTTTCAGTTCTTTGTGAGACGGAATCACTTGTTCAAGGAAAGTGATTAATTCCTTCACCTCTAAGTACAGTCTTCTATAAGAGGATTATTCACAATGCTCATTTTGAATAAGGGCAGCAGCAAGTTTCAGACACAACCAATTTTATTTTTTTCAGGAATTACAACAGTAATAGAGAACTATGTACATTATGCACTGTTCAGATAAGAAAAAACTCCAGCATCAGGTTATGTTATGGTATCCTACCGAACGTCCCAACAATGTTTCCCCTGCTAGCAATATCAACGGGATCATAAGATATGTACATAATTTAACTCTCCCTATTAAACCCATGACAATAATGGCATCAAACTCAATAATAGTAGATGACTAAAGCGATCAACTTGTCACCAGTAAATATAATAAACCTCACTGGGAGACCAATAGATGAACAAGAGAGAGCTCAAAAGAAAATGAAAATTTGGAAGGTTCCTGGTCATCCAGTCCGAACTAGTTATGCCGCTTTGTTAGTTTATGGCATCAACAGCCCATGACCACATTATCACCAGACTATCTTAGCCGCTAACCTAACTACTGGGGTAAGACGAGTCCCCAAAATCTTTTCTGGGTAACTTCCAGGTTCAATGTAAGTTGATACTCCGTCAGCTGCCCTTGTACTGTACTAGTGCAGCTCCGGCGTCGTATATTTCATAACTTTATTTACATCTTCCAAGCTAAAGTTATTTCTTCGTTTTACACTATAATACACGAGACCCGGATGGGGCGGAGGACTGGATGGAGGAAGGAGGTAGAAGAGAAAAGAAGAGAAAACTCTAAAATTTTGAAAAAGTAGACTATCTGGGTGTACAGTATACTCGCAGTGCCCAGAGGGCCAATGTAGTGATTCTCACATCTCCAACTCTGGTCACGTGTACACAGAATATATTTTTTATATGTGAAAATGTATCCCATAGGCATGACTGCCCGTTTGGGACAGTGTGGATACAGCATAGTGTATACCAAGCCTTCGGTACACAAGAAGGAAGCATGGCCGGTACTCCACTCACTTCCTTAAGTTGTGGAATTAGAAACCAATTCACATCTGGGTGAAATGGGAGCGGCTGGGAATCGAACCACCGACCCCTAGAACAGGAAGCGATCGCTGTATCCAGTCTACCGTTACACTACTACTATCTAAGTAGATGGGTGATATAAAGAGTGGTGTAAGGATAAGACACAATCGCACTAGTGTAGACAGTACAACTTAATACTCTCAAGAATTGGAATTAAACTTCAGCGACACTTGTGTAAAATTATGGAAATAATGTTAATAATTACGAGTTGAAGAAACACCCATCACCAAGTAGTGGTTCCTTGGTGACGTAACACAGTAACGAGTATTTTATGTTACAACACCCATCCATACACCCACTACATGTATCACAACACCCATCCATACACCCACTACATGTATCACAACACCCATCCATACACCCACTACATGTATCACAACACCCATCCATACACCCACTACATGTATCACAACACCCATCCATACACCCACTACATGTATCACAACACCCATCCATACACCCACTACATGTATCACAACACCCATCCATACACCCACTACATGTATCACAACACCCATCCATACACCCACTACATGTATCACAACACCCATCCATACACCCACTACATGTATCACAACACCCATCCATACACCCACTACATGTATCACAACACCCATCCATACACCCACTACATGTATCACAACACCCATCCATACACCCACTACATGTATCACAACACCCATCCATACACCCACTACATGTATCACAACACCCATCCATACACCCACTACATGTATCACAACACCCATCCATACACCCACTACACTGTATCACAACACCATCCATACACCCACTACATGTATCACAACTACATGTATCCACAACACCCATCCATACACCCACTACATGTATCATGTATCACAACACCCATCCATACACCCACTCATGTATCACAACACCCATCCATACACCCACTACATGTATCACAACACCCATCCATACACCCACTACATGTATCACAACACCCATCCATACACCCACTACATGTATCACAACACCCATCCATACACCCACTACATGTATCACAACACCCATCCATACACCCACTACATGTATCACAACACCCATCCATACACCCACTACATGTATCACAACACCCATCCATACACCCACTACATGTATCACAACACCCATCCATACACCCACTACATGTATCACAACACCCGTCTCTACTCAATCCTACAGGTGTATGGTATGACATACCTAACCATCATAGTTGACATCTGTCATAAAATTCCACATGTGTAGCTATAATTGTGTGGCTGTGTGTATGTGTTATGGCGTCGCTACATTATAATACAATGAATAATATAATGGTGCTATCGCTTAGAGATCATGGGGTTCATATTATATTACAAGTGTTACTGTACATGTTTACAAATGACATAAACTCAATACATTATGATAATATAAATAGAAAAGGCAAACCTACACTGTCACCAAAAGGAACCAGTACAGTTAGACGACCCCTGTGATTATTATTATTATTATTATTATTATTATTATATCACTGAAGTAATTATTCCTGCTTCTTCCTTTACAAATAAAGATATCATTAAAGGCAGATGTATTTTTTTTAAAGAATATTCCCCAATAAAGTGACATGATGGTAATATCACATAGTGGTTTTTTCAATGTACTGTATGCAGCCCCCATGCCAAGTCACTATTGTGTCCCAGTTTCAGCAGCCTAACGCAAAAATTGCTTGGGACATCTCTCAATCCAGCAAGAAAAAACAAACTCAAAGAAAAGCGAAGCAAACACTGAATAACTACTCCTGGAGACGGAATGGAGAAGAGGGTGGGGAGGGGGGGGGGAGGGGGCGACAGTTCCCCTTTCAATCCGCTCAGAAGACGAGAAAACAATGTTCAGTAATCTTTCTCACCTGCTCAACTCACCTGCTCTCCACACCTGCCAAACACATCTGCTATACAACACACCTTCACTCGCTCAGAGGAGAAGGAAATTGAGCCACCTCCTGCTCCGCCTACCAAATGGACGGCGGGCACTCAGAGTAAATTGTCAGCATCAGCCAGTGCACCTGCCGCCCGTCACGGACACTGCGCCACCTTTAGTTCACACTCTTACACAAATAAAACAAGACACTCATAAATTTTGAACATTTCCATCTACTCATATATCTAAGATGTGTCTTTTGTAAATTCTTGAAACAAAAAAGGAATTTTAATTACTTT
Organism: Homarus americanus; assembly: GCF_018991925.1. Taxonomy (NCBI): domain Eukaryota; kingdom Metazoa; phylum Arthropoda; class Malacostraca; order Decapoda; family Nephropidae; genus Homarus; species Homarus americanus. The sequence goes on along the minus strand of NW_024735518.1, from coordinate 70,264 downwards.
TCATATACAAAATTGAGAAAAAATACATCCATTAATTTCCTGGAGATAAATAATAAGTGAGACATGACAGGTGCATGTGGGGGCCTCCCATTATCTTGTGGTCAACACACTGTATAACACTAGAGGAGAACTATTAACTTCATCAGGTGAGTTAATGATGTGAGCAGCATACGGGCCCTGGCGCTGCCCTGTACCTCCACCACCACCACCCCAGCCTAACCTAACCTCATCCTACCACTCTACCTAACTATATCACTCTACCTACCTTGCCACCTACCTACCTACCCTGCCACCTACCTGAACCTACTACCTCCCTTTCACCTTACTTGATCCTCCTCCTCTCTTACTCTCCTGCTGCCCCTACCCGTGCTATCCTCCCTATCACTCTCTTTGCTGACCCTACCATGACACACTCCCTGTTCACTCTTCTCCTGCTATCCTCCCTAATTTTCATAAGTATTGTTTAGATCTTATTAAGTCACTCTGTACTACAATGTATTGATTTAGGTATTGTTTGATTTGTGTAAATTATAAGAGGTACATATCTACAGCCAGTCGTAAGTTCTACAAATTTATAATGCCGAGGACGCAATCGGTTTTTCTGCTGTTCTCTGGTCTGGGCAACGTTGTAAGTGTATATACGATTATTATTGTGATTTATGATACATTATTCTCATGATATATTATTTATTATATTATGGCGTTAAATGGTGTAAGTCATCCCAATTTGTAGTTAGCACTGACAAAATTTGGTATAGTGCCATTACTTTATTTTATACCTCGTGGATTGTTTGTTTAATGACTGCAGTATATGATTCATTTAATTTTTTAGTTTAGGAAGGTTTGGAACTGTCACAATAAGGATTCATATTATGTGTTGGTTTCTGTGAGATGAACCACTATTTCAGGTCAAAACCTATCTACAATAAATGGTTCAACGACACGCTGTTTTTTACTGCACCGGTGAACTACTTGGGTTCATACAAAGGAGTGTTAGTTACAAGACTAGTGAAACCTCACTTGGATTATGCGGTTCAGTTTTGGTCACCGTACTACAGTAAAGAATGGATATCGAATCCTTATAAAGCCTTCAGAGGAGAATGACAAGACTAATCCCAAGCCTTAGGAACCTTGAGTATAGAGACACAGTAAAGCATCTTAATTTTCACTCCCTCGAGAGACGGAGAGTGAGGAGCAATATGATCGAAGTGTATAAATGGAAGTCAGGGTTAAACAAAGGTACTCACACTACCCAACCAGGAGCAAACTCGTAACAATGGTTTAAAATTAGACAAATCTAGATTTAGATGTGAGACAAGTAAACACATGTTTGGAAATAGAGTAGTGGATGAGTGAAACAAGTTACCAAACATCATCATTACCTCAAACACGCTGGATAGCTTCAAATATAGGTTGGGCCGATATAAGAGCGATAGGGGTTGGGTGTAAACGGCGCTGCCTAGTATGGGCCAATAGGCCCTCTGCAGTTTCATTCATTCTTATATTCTTATAATAAACTAGAGTACCTATATACACAGGGTGTTCCGTAAAGATCTTTCATAATTCAGAGGGTGTATTCCTGATACATAAATCAAGATCTATGACTAAATGAACAAACTGTCAATTCTCAATAGTTTCAGAGTTACAGTACATGACAGGTTTGATAGGAATATAATGAAACCTACGGTCACCTGACATAAATCCCCTTGATTTCTACCTGTGGGGTCACATAAAAAGCAAGGTGTATGCTATAGAGGTTAGCAAACCGTGAGGAATTGCGGCGCCGTGTACAGGACAGTGTGACAAACATTCTCAACACCCCTGGGGTCTTTGAACGTGTGTGACACTCACTAGTACGACGGGCTGAGGCCTGCATTGAGCAAGAGGGGCAGAACTTGAACATTTCCTCTAAATGTTAATACCAACCATATGGCAATATTATTGTTGATAAACGTCACTAGCACAGTGTATTGAATGTTTCACATACACCCCATATAGGTTTAATCACATTCCTACCAAGCATGTCGTGTGCTGTAATTCCGAAACTATTGAGAATTGACAGTTTGGTTATTTAGTCATTTATCTTTATTTATGTCTCAGAAATACACCCTCTGAATTATGAAAGGTCTTTACGGAACGTATGGACGTATGACACACACACACACACACACACACACATATATATATATATATATATATATATATATATATATATATATATATATATATATATATATATATATATATATATATATATATATATATATATATATATATATATATACACTGTATATGCTGATAACCACAAGGAAAGAAGAAAACACGAAGCTCCCAAGCGCTTACGGGGAATAGCCTACCTGGGCACAGGTCATCGACCCACAACGGGGCCTGGGAGATAAAAAAATAAGAATAAAAAGAAATTGAAAATAGAAGAGAAAAAGACTATATTAATCTACATCACGACGATGCCGGGAAACCAACTTTTTGAAGTGAGACAGATAAATTTGGTGTGAGAATTTTAATTAAAAGGTCTTTTGAGGTCCAAATAATTTTTATATCTGCTTTGTTGATTTTGAAGAAAAAAAGCTGTTGATAGGGTAAAGCACAATAAACTTATAGAAATCTTGGAAAAAATAGGCAGTAATGAAGTAGACATAACTTAAATTTTTTTTATTGGCAACGGGAGGCTGTGGTGTTAGTTAACTATGAAAGAGGTTGGGACCGTTGAAATGTGGTTTTATAGGCAAATGCGAAGAATAAGCTACACTGACAGGAAAACAAATGAAGAAATACTAAGATAAGCAAAAACTTCAAGAAAAATGCTTGAAATGTACCGAAAATTATACAAAATGCACTTTGGTTATATAGTTGGGATGAGGAGATATAAAAAAAAATATTATAGAGCAAATTTGAGGATAGGAGGGCCAGGTGAAGACAGACTGGGATAGATGGATTAAATTAAAAACTGGGTCCCAGGAGAGATGCAGAACTTCAGATGATTGATAAAGACAGCCCAAGAACCTTTTAGAGTGGAGGACTGTGGTCGTTAACCGCCAGATATGAGGACGGTACTCTGATTGATTGATTGTTCAAAATAGGACTATACAGTACCAATGGTAAAAACAATCTTACAATCAGGATATCTTTCGAAAATACAAATGTTTCGATTTCATTATCATCATCTACAAAACAAGTACTGTAGTATACATCATGTCACCTTCAACAACACTACGACAGTATAAAATATCACTGAGGAAATATTGGATCCTTTTTAAGCAAAACATAATCAATACAGTAAATATAGGACGCCTCACATAATGCTTTAAGACACAGTTCTCTCCGTTAGAGGAGTTGCTTGTCCCGGGAGCTGCTCGTCGCCTCACCACATAATGCTCCTGCAGTAAATCATCGAGGTAAAGACCCGAGTATTACTGAGAGCCTTGCCGGAGTCGCTCTCGTATTAGTCTCATATTTTAATATTATATTCTGTCTTCTTCCATACAATAACGCAGTGAATTTTGAAAATGAAATAGTCAAATATATTTAGACATAAAAATTTATGAAATAAATTGTATAAGTGATATATTCAATGCTGGTTATAATTATTTGAAAAACTTGCAACCTAAAACTAAGGAGGGTTGAAATTTGCTCTTTGACTGGGAAGACTCATTGTGTCTCTCTGATGTCCCAGGAGGATTGGGACGAGTGTAGTATTGGAAGGTGACCAACAAAGAGGAGGAGGATCGAAAGTGTTACGGTGGAGATGGAGAGCGAGTAAAGAGGTAATGCGAACAGAATTTATAAAGGAAATACTTGATATTTCTAGGAATAAAACGTAAGAGTTATTTAAAAGAAATATAAACTCAGGAAGGTGCACATGACTGTGTGCCCTAACACAGTGAACTATATTCAGTCTAGGCTTATCTATTACGCCACATAATTTATTCAAGTAAATTATAGGTGCCTGATACCTGGGCTTGGTGTCATCACAGACAGCTTGAGGAAACACAGGTAGTAAGAGAAAGATGTTGGGGACATGTAGCAAGTGACTGTAAATTCCTTCAGACAAAATAAAAATCCATTAATGCCCAAAAATGTTTCCAGATGATTTTGTTAAAGTTTAATTTACCGATGAATTTATACACTTTCTAAGACACACACATGTCATTTAAATTTAATGAAGATTTATCAATGGATAATCAAAAAGAAAACATCACGATAAAAATGCAGAAATATTCAAAATTAAATTGAAAAATAAGTTGGATCTTCTGAATTAATTTCAGATTGAGTTAGATGCAGTAGGTAGTGGTTCAGTGTCGCTTGTCAAGTGCAGACTCGAGTGTTCAGTCAACACGCGCTGCTACAAAAATATTTACAAATAACATGAGGGAAATATGTTTCAACAAGGCCAAGCGAAGTCGTGTGTAACGAACAGTAATTCTTGTAACATTTTCAAACAAATTCACACTGGTGAAGAAATGAACGTGAGAGTTGTGTTCAAATGAACAGACAAATAGAACAAAAATAATCAAGGCATTAAAAATATTGAAAGCACAAACAAACAGGAAGTATAACTCTTTTTATATCCACCTCCTTCTAGTTTTTCTTTCATTTGCTCAATCTTTTAAGTCTTTATCGCACCTGCCAAACAGGGAGGTACTACCGCCTGGGAAGATATTGGAAGCATAATGTGTTTTCTAATGGTAGACCCTGCTGCCATATGGCATCACGAAAATTGTGACCAAGTCCCAGGTTACACCCACAACATACATATATTGTTTCTCACTCTTGATTTCTTATTAATTTTTTATTTCTTATGGTTCTTTCTTGTTATTATTATTACATTGTTGTTACTATTATTATTGTTATCATTATTATTTGTTTTTAATTTTTTATTTTTTATTATAAATTTTATTTACTATGAATTTCTATTATTATTATTATAATAATTATTATTATTATTTTTATTATCATTACTTTTTCGCCCCCTAGGCCCTGATGTGGTTCAAAGACCTGTACCCGAGTGGGCTAATCCTCGTCAAAAAAATGGTCAGTTCGCTGTCTAGAGTTCATGTCATGCCATGTAAAAAGAGAAAAGGGTAATTTGTAAATGCTTTGAAAATCCTTAAGACCGCACGTGACACTTGTTTAGGTTGTGGATGTTGACAAAGATCATTATGGGACCAGTTGGGCAGAAGAGAGCAGAGGTAGGATGGGTGGGTGAAGGCGTGTTAGGGCGGTTGGGTGAGGGTGTGGCTAGTACGGGCGGATGAGGGCGTGGCTAAGACCAAGATCCCAGCCGTACTCCGCTCGCTTCACCTGGGCACATGAGGTTTCGTCTAAAAACTATGATTATTGGTACAGTAATAATAATCTCAGTTAAGGAAATATAAAAAGAATGATATGACTAAAAAAGTTATATTTGTAAACATTGAAATAAAATTAACAAAATCTGAGGTAGAGATAAGCAGATAGATTTAAAATTACAAAATAGATTGAGAGATTTGGATTCATTTCCGTCAAATTATGTATAATTAGTCAAAAAAAACATTGTCTGGACGATAAATTTGGGTTCAGCAAAAATCTGGGGTTTGGCTGCCGTACTACAATGTGAGGAGTGGAAAATTACACTGTCTAAGCTATAACAGTTCCATTTACACCTCGCACGCCTGTATCATATTTTAGTAAACAATGGAGTTTCTAATTTAATTCGAGCTGCTTTTACAGACTCTGGTATCAACATCTTTTACGTTTTCTTTTCTCATAAAATAATTGAGACCCCCATAATTATATCGTGTCCAGATATTTTGTTTAGGGATCTCTTATTAGAAATGGCTTTATAAAATCTGCTCAGGATCATTATGGTATTAAATGTATCTCTCCAACGCAATAGAACAGAAGCTATGAATAAAAGTTTATACACTTTTTTGTTAGCCGTAAATATTTTCACTCGTGCTTGGATCTACAGTAAGTGTAATAGGAAAGTGTTTGTCCACGCGAAATGAGATGATGAGATGCATAGTTTTCGAGTCGAGATAAGACGCGTAAACGAGACTCTCTTAGATTCTCGGAAAACTTTCCCAAGCACCCAGAAACATTCTGGATATGTGGACTATTGTCTACCTGTATAACATAGGTAGTACTGAATTGTCCTTATTTTGTAAAGATTGTTGGAGATCTGGACACATCACACTAAATAACCCAAAGATATGACAAGACACATGACACACCCAAAGGCAGGACACAACACAGACAACTGCACGTGGAAGATGAATAACCAATGTTAATAATAAGAACTACAGTAAAAGGTCGTGATCAAGCACATGAAGGTAGAATAGCTGTTCCTCATCATACACAAATTCACCTTGTTGTTGTCCTCCTGTTTTTACTCACAATAATATTGATGACAACTTGAGGACACACTTGACTCTATATCTATGAGTTGTTATCTGACCCGGGACAAAGTTGTTATTTGACCTCGCTCGAAGAAGGGTCACGACAAATTAGATCCTGCGAATACCAGGCAGTGTAACCATGTCTAGTGCTAGGTGGGAACATCTCTGTGCCTCTCTGAAGGATGACCTTGCTCAATTGTATTCTGACCTTGCTAGAGGAAAGGTCACGGCCGACTTAACTCCCGAGGATTAATTGTCAGTAATGGATAATGCTAGCTGTGAGCAGGCTGTACCCTTCTGAAGGCTGAACTAGTGGCCGAGTTAGTGAAGGTCAAGGCCGAAAACTTGAAATTAAAGGAAGTGATTGCGACGATGAAGGAGGAAGACACGAGTCAAGGAAAGTCCGTGTCTGATGAAGACACAGGCGAATGGAGGGTTGTGAGGGCTGTGACGACCAAACTGGTGGTGAGAAAAGACACCAAAACGACAACAGCTAAGTGTAAAACTATTTTAGTCCTTTGATAGATGAACTGGACATTAGCATAGTCAAGGTATAAGGGCGGGTTTCTTTTGTTGTGTTGTCTCTTCTTTTCCCATTGTGGTTAACTTTAAACTCTTCAACCTGTTTTTCTCTTAATTTCTTACTTCATTTTACCCACAGAGGGCGAGCTCACTTTACCTGGAGACCTGACAACGATAACCTCACAAAATATGATGGTTGAGGATGACTTTATCACGAGATGTAAGGTTGACGAGTTCCACGAGAATTTCAGTAATGAGTTACTGAAAGCCCAAAGACAAAACATACCACACAGAAAACTCAGATCAAATAACAATGACGCCAAATTGATAAATAATTATTGGCAAGTGAATGAATCGTGGAGAAGTTTACCTCCGAGATTATTATAAGATGTTGGCCAGGAGGGTTAAGACAGAGGTAGGAAAAGCAAAGAGGAATAATGAGCTGAAGGTAGCAAGGGAGGCGAAGTCAACCCCAAGGGATTGTTTCAAATGTATCAAACCAAAACACGAGAAGAGATTGGACCAATACAGTCATATCCCAGTGAGCTAACGGATAACGATGGAAAAATGGTCAAATATCTGGATATATATTTTTCAACAGTTTCCACCACCGAAAATTTAAATATGATACCCGAGGCACCGACTATATGCAGAGATAGTGAAGAAAATAGATAATGCGAGATAGAAGTGACTAGTAAAGATGTTAGCAAGCAAATTGACAAACTAAAGCCTAAGAAGTCAACAGGTCCCGATGAGATATTTGCCAGAGTATTAAAGGAATGTAAGGAAGAGGTTAGTATGCCCTTAGCAAAATTGTTTAACATGTCATTAAAATTCGGTGTAGTATCAGAATCCTGGAGGATAGCGAATGTGATACCAATTTTCAAGAAGGGAGATAGATCACTATCCTCTAACTACCGTCGAATCATTTTAACATTAATTGTAGGCAAATTACTGGAAGCAATAATTTAAAACTCTATTCGAAATCACCTGGAGAAGCACAATTTGATCAATGATTCCGAACATGACTTCACAAGTGGGCGTTCATTATTATCATTTTCTCCTGTTTTCGAATCAGTGGTTGATGGACACGATTATGATGTGGTTTACCTCGACTTCAGCAAAGCCTTCGACAAGGTCCTCCACGAAAGACTAATAAATACTGTAAAGGCCTGGCCTTTGGGATATAAATCTCTTGCCAGCCTAATCAGGATCTTATAAAAGGAAAGTCAAGAACCATGGGTTTCCAAGGGGTAACAAACAACCATTAGAGATTGACATCTCTTTCCTACAAAAATAATCACAATAATTTAACATCTGACACCACTCACACAAATATTAAATAAACAGCACTGGAGTCAAACAATTACTTGAAACAAAACAATCAATACAACAAAGAACAGGTATTTCTTACGGCTGCAGATGAATCTTCCTCCTAACCAGCACGGTGGAAGGTTCTGGGAACTCTATGATCCGCTCTCAAGGGGGAAGGTCCAGGGCAGCTTCCTCACTGGACGCCGGCGTTGGTGGGCGATGTCTTGCCACACAGGAGAGACGCCGGGACACGGACGGTGGATAGGGAGTGGAGGAAGTGGCGGTCATGTGGGAGCCGCGGCAGTAGCTGGAGTAGGTAACCGGAGTTGATAGCCGAATAGTGAAGGACTGGGAAATAAGCCCACGAGCCCCAGGAACCTCAGATGAGTACACAACCAGAGTTGGAATCGAACAGCGGGGTGAAGTCACAGCTTGGTCAAGGCTGGATCTTGTCTCCCGTGCAACGAGGCAGCAGCGACCTTCTCACCTCCGTCTCTACCCCCCTAGTGGGGCCGCGAACAAGCAAACGAGCAGCGGGCAACCATCCCGCTCATTACTGCCCTTACACATACAGTAAGGTAGAGACTCATGGAATTGGAGATATTCCAAACTGAATTAGGGCGTGTTTACAGGTCAGGAAACATTGAGTCAGCATTAATGGCGCTAAATCCGATTGGGGTGACATCACTGGTGGAGTGCCCCAAGGCTCATTAGTTGGACCATTACTATTTATTACATACATAAAGTGGACGAGTGGAACAAGTTACCATATATCATCATTAACTCGAACACGCTGGATAGCTTCAAATATTGTTTGGACATATATATGAGCGATAGCGGATGGGCTAATGGGCCTCTTGCAGTTTCCTCCATTTTTTATGATCTTATGAAAAATTCCAGTCTTCTGGTGTCGTTGAGGAAGTAAAATCACGTGTGGTGAGGCGGTACTTCAGTTGCAGCCAAGTGTAACCTGTTTACTGCTGAAGGTGTATGTGATGTGATGCTGCCCCTGGGTTTGTTCAACAATGTTTTCTCTCAAAAGGCTAATTACATCCACGAACTAGACTTCCATCTCTAGTTGCTCAAAACTTTCTTCACCCTTACACTTCCTGTAAAACTTCTACTTCCTCTGATTGTACCGGTCATCCCCCCGTCTCTTTTAATAACCGCTAATAACGTTGCTGTTTTTCACTCTTATCTGAATTTCGGCATTTGTAAACTTTACCTTCGTCTAATAATATATTTATCAGTTCTTTTATATTCACATGTTTATTTTCTCACTTAATACGATTCATCTTTCACATTAAATTTCATCTGATAGTGTTGTTGTTTATTAAAATTGTATTTTTTTATTCAATATATTCCATGTCTTGGCTCCTCTTTCTCCTGCCTTCATTATTAAATGTCTCCATCAGGATTAAAATAAACATGAGGAAGGTGGAGAAGAGAGGTAATATGGCCGTCCACACGCACGCACACACGGGTTTACATTCTCTGGAGGAAGCTTTAATAAGCCTCCCTCACGCTCCCTTTGACTTAGCACTGTTGCCAACCACAGAGAAGAATCGCTTTCAGCTGGTGGTGCTGCGCAAAGAGTCTTATGATGTGTAAGGATTATGATGTGTCTGGGAAAGATGTTTGTGTTAGTGGTGCTTCTATAGCACATGTAATCTCTCTCTCTCTCTCTCTTTAAGGAAACTTTATGTTGTCTAATTCTTAATTGTTTGATGGATTAGTGTAATGACAAAATACCGACGCATGTATTGTACACCAGGGAAACAACTACAGACACTAAGAGTAAACAGTGTGAATAACCCTGGCGGCGGATTCTCTTTAATAGATCGCGTCAGTTAACAGTTGAATATGATGGTACAATTTAATTTGAGTTTTGTTATATTTTTAAATCAAGAGTTAAAATGTATTGTCGGCATCGTTAGTGAAACAAAATCTACAGTCGTCTGGTGGAAAAAATATACTATTTTATTTCGGCAAAGACTTTAATTATATATACAGTAAATATATATACTTGATAAAATCACACGGGAAAAGGGAAACAACGGAGCACCTTAGCTTTCGTCTTTATTCAAGACATCTTCAGAGGCAACTGGATTACATGGACAGAGAGAGGCTTGAATATACAAGGTGACCTTATTAAACATGAGGTCAGGTCATAATGATGTCATCCACTAATCCCCACACCAACACACACGTAGAGGAGCTTAAGAGAAGGGGGGTGACGTGACTAGTCAGGTCAGGTCAAAAATAAGGGACCCACTAAATAACTATCCTACATCTAGATCATAGGTTTTCAAAGCAGTTTTTACCGTGGGCCACTGACAAATAAATTTTTGTAACATATCAGTTTTGAACTGACCATCACTCATGTTTATTGATTTTAATTCCTTAATCAAACTAGCTTCAACCAGAAGTCTTTCTGTGACACAAGATGATTTGAATACTTCTAAGCGTTTTTCCCAAGCAATGGGATGATTATTATTCCTACCATGAACGAACCGGGCACTGCTTATTATTCAGGTTAGGTGCGCGTGATCCAAGTATATGTTGATAACTACAAGCAAAAAAGAAAACACGAAGTTCCCAAGCGCTTTCGTGTAATTCACATCTTCAGGGGTGAGTACAGACTAAGGAGAAATACTGGACAAGGCTAATATATACAGTAGAGGAGAGTGAGATCAAGTCCCCAGGGGACAGCAGGTACAAATGCCTTAACATTACTAAGAAATCTTTTTTATAGAACTAATCCTAAGCCAACCCATGACAATAAGAATCTCTTAGTATTACCATTTAACAAAAATTTATCTCAAATTCCCTTACAACTGAAAACTTGGAACGTTAATGTGGCATTTAAAAACTCATGCACTGCAAAACAAATGTTAATTAAGAACTCCCCCAACAATGCAGGCGGATGCATTTACAAGATTCCTTGCAAGGAATGTAATATGGTCTACTTAGGCCAGATGGATAAAGATCTTGTAACCAGACTTAAACAGCATAAATATAGTGTTAGGACAGGCCATGAATCCAATGCTCTGTTCATTCATATGAGAGACAATAAGCGTTGCATTGACTGGGATAATGCCTCCTCAATATTACCTTGTAATTTAATTGACAGTAGAAACATTATAGAATCCAGTCTCATTAAACATACCGAATCTGTCAACATGAATTTGAGTACTGGTATGTACAAACTGGATAATTTTGAGATTAAGAAGATTTGTAACCAGGTGAGAAGGTTGGGTCATCTAATATACTATTGGACTACCCGTGTGTCTGTTTGTCTGTCTGTCTGTCTGTTCTGGGCAGCCAAAACGGCACAATCGTTTTTCATCAAACTTGGTGGAAAAATCGCAAAAAATTCGGAGAGTGGAACAAACCTGGTCCCATGTCGATGTTTTCTTTAAGAAGCCATTTACTTACGCTGGAAAACGATGCAAGTCTACAGACTTGGCGCACCCTCACGCGCTGTAAACTCACAATTGCAGTTATCGTACTGCTCCCTCCTCCTTGGGGCCACTTTTTTCTTAGAATACTTTTTTTTAATGTTTTTTTTGGATTAGTAAAGGAAGGAAGATGAGTAAATAGAAGAATAAATAAGGGAAAACAGAAAATAGTTAGAGATAACAGGTGGGGGGAGCTGAGTTTCATCATGCGTCTGGATGCTCAGTTTCAACGTTACCAGACGACCTTACAGCTACAGTGTATACTTATTCCTGTGGCTCATGGAAAAGGAGAAGAGATGAAAAGATAATAACAGGAATGCATGGAGAAGATGACTACAATAGAGACAGGGTGAATATAGACAGTGAAACAGACAGGAGGTTGACAAAAATAGACAGATTCATACATGCACAAATAGACAATATGGCAACTAACATGACAGACAGACAGCTGACTGACTGGTTCGCGATTAACAAACAGGCAGACACACGCCAACAACGGATAAGACAGACAGATTTGACGACACAAAGAGTACAGACGGGCTTACATTCAAACACCATGCAGACGAACAGACAGTTGGGATGGCAATAGAAGGACGGATAGACTTGAGACAGATTAGAAGGCATTTATAAACAAAAATAACACCAAATTGACCATAGCTGCGTCAGTGAGGGTAGGAGGTCTTACATCCACCAGCGTAAATAATAAGACGCATTGAAAACTAACACCCTCGTGAAGAACATCGATGGTCGGTCAGTCATGTGAGATGGGCCTAAAACTGACTAGAGGATATTGACTTTGATGACTTAATACAGGTGATGACTTAGCAGATGGTGACTAATATAATGAGAATCAAGGTCACTACTCTTCATAATATAATTTATCTCGGAATGATCATCGGTGATTCATAATAATTTTTTTTTATGTTTTAACCTCTCCTTATGGCGAATGTTTCTTTAATTAATTATTCTAACCTTTATTCTATTCCTTCTTTTAGTATATTAGATACTGTAAGTATCACGACCACGACCATGATTATAACAACCACGACTATGATTATAACAACGACGACCATGATTATAACACCCACGACCATGATTATAACAACCACAACTATGATTATAACACCCACGACCATGATTATAACAACCACGACCATGATTATAACACCTACGACCATGATTATAACACCCACGACTATGATTATAACAACCACGACTATGATTATAACAACCACGACTATGATTATCTCATATATTATAGGAATAGCCGTGTGTCTTGTGTGTGTGTCTGTTCTGGGCAGCCGAAACGGCACAATCGTTTTCATCAAACTTGGTGGAAAATCATAAAAAATTCGTAAGTGGAACAAACCTGCTCCCATGTCGATGGTTTCTTTAGGAAGGCATTAATTAATCATTTTATTTTCGCTGGAAAACGATGTCGCTGTACTCTGTCAGCGCCGGCGGTTCGCTCTAGTAACCGCAGCGTTCGAACTTTCACGCTGGTAAACTGTACCACCGGACTCGCCACCTGGCACGAAAGGGCCCACGGTCACTTGTCTTACCCTATGATCTAACTACGGACTGCTGCTGTGCTTAGAGATGGCATGGTCAAATTTTTGATTAAGAAGATTAGTAAGGGTCACTGCCTTATGACCGGAACATTGTGGACCCTCTGTCCCTTGGACTTGATCTCACTATCCTCTACTGTATAAATTAGCCTTCTCAGTATTACTTCTTAGTCTGTACTCACCCCTGAAGATGTGAATTACGAAAGCGCTTGGGAACTTCGTGTTTTCTTGTTTCCCTTGTGGTTATAAATGTATGTATATATATATATATATATATATATATATATATATATATATATATATATATATATATATATATATATATATATATATATATATATAACTAAACGGCAGCTTGACTGATTCCTCCAGCGACGTTATATTAGTGGTAATTATTACAGAATTGTTGATAATGGTCTCTATTATAATTTATACGTTAAGTAGCTTACGGTTTATTATCTTACGAAGTCTACTTTTGGTTCAGCAGCATCAATAGTTTACAGAGGACAGTATTAGGAAGAAATGGGTTCATTTATTATTGTTAGACATACCTGGGTAAATTTCTTTTCGGTGCTCTAGCTTAATATTATTTATAGATATATTTTCTTGTGTTTATTCGTATCCAAAACGGAGTGAGTTCGTTTACATGGTATAATTGATTTCTTGACTTTCATATGTTGAAACCCTCTGGCCTTAATAGCATTGGTCTTTACTTTCAGATATGATTGACTATCACTTTAGCAACTTAATGATATTCTAACACACACACACACACATGTAGGCCTGTAACCTGTAAGGCCTATGAGGAGTGGGACTTAAGAAGAACGTCCCACTTAAAAGTAATTTGCTTGTACTGTAGGTATTTAGAGTCTCGTTGGAATCAGCAAGATGTCTGAGACTGTCGATAATTGATGTCGTCCTTGGTTTCACGTCTTCCATAAAAGTGGGGTGAGTTATACACGAAACTTGTGTGTATGTACAGACAGTGTATTTACAGATTCAATTTACAGCTGTACAGAGAAATAGGCTGGCCCCGTTATCTAGTACTGAGGTGGTCTAGGTGTTAGATGCTCCAGAACTGAGGTGGGCTCAGCGTTGGACGTTCTTACCAAATTTGCAGATGAGGTCGTGGTGATGGTCAGTGAGAGTCGAAAGGGTCAGTGTGTTGAGCGTTCTTGATATGTGGAGTAGGAAGGGGAGAGAATAATCTTGCATGCCCTCTTTTACACTTTTTCGAGGTGTTTACGTTGTGTGGCATTTGGGAGGAAGACCAGGTAGGGGAGGCATAGGTGTGTGGATATGAATGTTGTGTAAACACTGAGGAGCTCGGGTGCAGGAACCTGAGGGACTTGAGTCGGCGGAGGAGGTGGAGACGGAAACTGGAGGATTTGACAACTTCACTGACGTGTGGTTTCCAATTTAGTTTGTTGTTTATGGTGATGTAGGAGCTTCGTGTGTGTGTGTGTGTGTGTGTGTGTGGATGAGGAAAAGGGAGAGCCAAAATATGTGGTTGCAGCCTGCGCTCCTGCCTCACTACACAAATCAACTCACGTGTAGCCATCAACCAGTTCATCATACTTCTCATCATCATCAAAAGCCCTATAGCGATCATTATTGGCGACGGGGACAGGCAGTCTAGTCACAACTCTGCACTTGGGAGATATAGATAAGATGGTCGTTTATGCACTAGGATCTAGGCAGCAGTGCAATCCGGTCCTGTCTGTTTGACTGATCAGCCCATTCGAGGAGTCATTCTGCTCACCCCACATGGGGAGGAGGCTAGAAAAGGTGCCCTAAACATAGACTGCCTAAAGAACCAACCTGACTGGGCAGCTGCACCCAGTTAGGTAATCCTTATGCGGTCGAAAACACAATCATAATCACAGATAAAACAAACAAACAAACTATAAAACCTCTTATGATCGCTGCATGGAATGTCAAAACCCTTCTGGATACTGGCACAAATGAGCGTCCTTAAAGACGAAACGCCTTTGTGGCAAAAGAGCTGGCGAAGTATAACATCCACATCGCTACCATTAGTGAGTCCCGGCTCCCATACCACGGTCGACTCAGAGAATGGGGGTCTGGTTGTACCTTCTTCTGAAGGGTAAGCCTGCTGGAAGGATAATGCCTGTTGGGATCAACGAGTGCCTCATGACGCTCCGAGTCCAACTGAATCACTCATGTCATGCCTCCTTTATCAGGGCATATGCCCCAACACTGGATGCAGAGGACGATATATAAGGCCTTTTACGCCGACCTTGACAGAGTGCTAAACTCTATCTCCAGAGAAGATAAAGTTGTGCTCCTTGGTGACATCGATGCAACAGTTGGCAGAGATGCTAACATTTGACAGGGAATCATAGGGAAATATGGACTAGGCAAGTGTAATCCCAATGGCCAACTGCTCCTCAACAAATGTGTTGCACACAACCTCACTATAACCAAGATCCTATTTAGGGAGGAGCAAATCCAAGGGTTCGTAGCAACACCCACGATCCAAACACTGGCATCACATTGACTACATCATTGTCAGAGAAAGAGAGTGCCGAGATGTCCTCATCACCCGAGCCATGCGTAGCTCAGACCACTGCGACACTGATCATCAGCTTGTCAGAGCCAAGCTCTTACATCATTTCACTCCAAAATAGTGAAGGTTACACGCGTCATGAACAGGTCTTAACACTAAGCGTGTGGAAGATCCAGCGGTGGCACATGCTTTCAGAGAGCAGCTCAACATGGGCTGATGAACAACCCGACCGCAAACAACCCAAATCCCAGTGCTGAATGGGATATTCTCGACACTGTCATGACAAAAATCTGCATAGAGACCCTTTGTCAGATCAAAAAAAACCAGCAGGTCCCTCAGCATCCAGAACTGACCCACCTCAGCTATCCTCCATCCCTGGATGAGGTAGCTACTGCCATCAAGTAGATGAAAAATAAAATAGCCGTCTCCACTCTCTCCTGTAGAATATATGGGAGAAGGAGCAAATCCTCAAGCTCTTAAAGATGTCTCCATCATCACTATTTATAAGAACAAGGGGGCCAGGTGAGACTGTGGCAACTACCAGGAGATCTCGCTGATGTCCATAGCTGGCAAGATTTTCACCCGAGTCCTCATAAACAGACTTCTTCCCGAGGCGGAAAACGTCCTCCCAGAATCTCAATGTGGCTTTAGACTATCTCTTGGCACCACGGACATGATCTTTGCTGCCCGCCAGATACAGGAAAAGTGCAGAAATCAACGTCGTGTCCTGTACATGGCATTCATCGACCTAACTAAGACCTTCGACTCGATAAACAGGGAAGGCCCTTGTTGGACACTCAGCCTTTTTGGCTGCCCACCAAAGTTTATCGCCATTGTGAGGAAACTCCACAATGGCATGAATGGCATATCTAAATTCTTTCCCATCCAAACGGGGGTAAAACAAGGATATGTACTGTCACCAAATCTCTTTTCCATTTTCTTGCCTACCTTCCTAATTCGTGCCAGTGCCAATTTAGCATGCGAGGTCCATATCCAGTATCGGATGAAGGGTCTTTTCAACATGACACAACGCAAAGGCTGGAACAAAGGTGACGGCAGCTTCCATCACTGAACTTCAATATGCAGACGACCACCTCCCCTTGTCGCTCCCACAGAACGCGACCTTCAGATGCGTATGCGCACTTCGGCCTTGTGGTGAATGTATGTAAGACTTAGGTGCTCTTTCAGCTTGCCCCTGTTTCAGCCACACCTCCACCATCCATCCAGCTTTATGGTACTACCCTCTCTAATGTTACCCACTTTCAGTATCTCGGCTCCCACCTGTCCACCACTGCGGACATCAATGAAAAGATTCAACTTCGGATAAGATGTATATCTCAAGCCTTTGGCAGACTCCGTGCCCGTACCCGTTGGGAGCTGAAATTATCTACAAAGTTACAAATATAACAAGAACTGGTCCTCCCCACCCTGCTATATGGCAGCGAGACATGGATCACACACAGGAGGCACCTCAAGGCACTTGAAAACTTTCACCAACTGTTTCATCCTTTGAGTTCGCTGGGAAGACAAGAGATCAAATGCCAGTATTCTCGCTGACACCAACTGTAGGAGAACCGAGGCTACCATTATCCATGAACAACTACGTTGGACTAGCCACGTTACCAGCATGGACGACATTAGACTGAAAAAGCAGCTAATTTACATTCATCTAACGAAAAGTAAACGTAATGCTGGCGGGCAAACGAAATCGTATAGGGAATGTCTTAAGAAAAACCTGAAAAAGTGCCAAATCGACCCGCTCACCTGGTAGACAATTACTCCACACCGTAACACTTGGAGGAGCACCACACGAGAAGGTGTCAATACTTTCGAGTTAGACCGACTGCAAACAGTGGCAGACAAGCGCCAATGCCGGGATGACGCTTCTGCCGCCCCTCCCGCACTAGATGTGCAACATCTGTGGACGACCCTGTCTGTCCAGCATCGGCCTCTCTAGTCACTCGATTAGGAGTGATAGCAAAGTAGTAATTGTGTGTGTGTGTTTGTGAGCTACAGTCAGTAAGGTGTGTGTGTGGGAGGGAGGAGGGGAGGCCAGGCTGGCTGGGTCAAATGTGTGGTGGGCGGGGAGGAGTGTTGTGGAGCTACAGGCTGGGTCAGTAAGGTGTGTGGGGCGGGGAGGAGGTTGTGGGAGGTACAGGCTGTCAGTAAATGTGTGTGGGCTGGGAGGAGTGTTGTGAGCTACAGCTGGCCGCAAATGTGTGGGCTGGAGGAGGTTGTGGAGCTACAGGCTGGGTCAAGGTGTGTGGGCTGGGAGGAGGTGGAGCTACAGGCTGGGCAGTGGTGTGTGTGGGCAGGAGGAGTGTGTGGAGCTACAGGCTGGCGCAAGGTGTGGGGCGGGGGGAGGTGTGGTGGAGCTACAGGCTGGGTCAGTAAGGTGTGGGGCGGGAGGAGTGTTGTGGAGCTACAGGCTGGGCTGTAAGGTGTGTGTGCGGGGAGGGAGGTTAGGAGCTACAGGCTGGGTCAGTAAGGTGTGTGTGGGCGAGGAGGAGTGTTGTGGAGCTACAGGCTGGCTGGGGTAAGGTGTGTGTGGGGGGAGGGGAGGTTGTGGAGCTACAGGCTGGGTCAGGTGTGTGTGGGCGAGGAGGAGTGTTGTGGAGCTACAGGCTGGGTCAGTAAGGTGGGCGAGGAGGAGGCAGGAGCTACAGGCTGGGCTGGGGTAAGGTGTGTGTGGGCAGGGGAAGGAGGTTGTGGAGCTACAGGCTGGGTCAGTAAGGTGTGTGTGGGAGGGGGAGGAGGTTGTGGAGCTACAGGCTGGGTCAGTAAGGTGTGTGGGCGGGAGGAGGTTGTGGAGCTACAGGCTGGGTCAGTAAGGTGTGTGGGGGCGGAAGGAGGTTGGGAGCTACAGGCTGGGTAAGGTGTGTGGGGGGGAGGAGTGTGGAGCTACAGGCTGGTATGTGTGTGGGGGGAGGAGTGCGGAGCTACAGGCTGGCAGTAAGGTGTGTGTGGGAAGGAGGGGCTACAGGCGTAGGTGTGTGGGAGGGAGGTTGGAGCCACAGGCTGGGGTAAGGTGTGTGTGGGCGAAGAGTGGTGGAGCTACAGGCTGGGCTGGTAAGGTGTGTGTGTGGAGGAAGGAGTGTTGGGAGCTACAGGCTGGTCAGTAAGGTGTGTGTGGGGGAAGGAGGTTGGGAGCTACAGGCTGGGCTGTAAGGAGGTGTGTGTGGGCTGGAAGGAGGTGGTGGAGCTACAGGCTGGGTCAGTAAGGTGTGTGTGGGAGGGAAGGAGTGTGGTGGAGCTACAGGCTGGGCTGGCAAGGTGTGTGTGGGCGGGAAGGAGGTTTTGGAGCTACAGGCTGGGCAGAAGGTGTGTGTGGGCGGGAAGGAGGTGGTGGAGCTACAGGCTGGTCAGGTGTGTGTGGGAAGGAGTGTGTGGAGCTAGTCAGTAAGGTGTGTGTGGGCGGGAGGAGGTTGGAGCTACAGGCTGGGTTAGTAAGGGTGTGGGCGGGAGGGAGGTGGTGGAGCTACAGGCTGGGTCAGTAAGGTGTGTGTGGGCGGGAAGGAGTGGTGGAGCTACAGGCTACTGAAGGTGTGTGTGGGGGGAAGGAGGTTAGGAGCAACAGGCTGGGTCAGTAAGGTGTGTGGGCGGGAGGAGGTTAGGAGCTACAGGCTGGTCGGTAAGGTGTGTGTGGGCGGGGAGGAGGTTGTGGAGCTACAGGCTGGGTCAGTGTGTGTGGGCGGGAGAGGTGTTGTGGAGCTACAGGCTGGGGTAAGGTGTGGGTGGGGAGGAGGTTGTGAGCTACAGGCTGGGTCAGTAAGGTGTGTGTGGGAGGTGTTGTGGAGCACAGGCTGGGTCGGGGTGTGTGGCGGGGAGGGTTGGGCTACAGGCTTAGGTTGGGAGGAGTTGTGGTGGTACAAGCTGGTCAGAAAGGTGTGTGGGGGGAAGGGTGTTGTGGAGTTACAGGTTGGTTAGTAAGGTGTGGGGCGGGGCGGAATGTTTTGTGGTACAGGCTGGGTAGTGTTGTGGGCGGAAGGAGGTTGGGAGCTACAGGCTGGGTCAGTAAGGTGTGTGTGGGCGGGGAGGAGTGTTGTGGAGCTACAGGCTGGGCTGTAAGGTGTGTGTGGAGCGGGGAGGAGTTGAGGAGCTACAGGCTGGGTCAGTATGTGTGTGAGCGGGAGGAGGTTGTGGAGCTACAGGCTGGGCGCAAGGTGTGTGTGAGCGGGGAGGAGGTTGTGGAGCTATGGGCAAGGTGTGTGTGGGCGGGAAGTACTGGTGGTACAGGCTGGGTCAGTAAGGTGTGTGGGCGGGGAGGAGTGTTGTGAAGCTACAGGCTGAGTCAGTAAGGTGTGTGTGGGGGAGGTGTGTTGGGAGCTACAGGCTGGGAAGGTGTGGGGGGAGGAGGTTGGGAGCTGTGGCATAGTGTGTGTGAGCGGGAGGAGGTTGGGGAGCTACAGGCTGGGTCAGCAAGGTGTGTGTGAGCGGGGAGGAGGTGGGAGCTACAGGCTGGGTCAGTAAGGTGTGTGTGGGCGGGGAGGTGTGTTGTGGGGCTACAGGCTGAGTCAGTAAGGTGTGTGTGGGCGGGGAGGAGGTTTGGAGCTACAGGCTGGGCAGTAAGGGTGTGGGGCGGGGAGGAGGTTGTGAAGCAGGCTGAGCTGGGCAGGTGTGTGTGGGCGGGGAGGAGGTTGTGGAGCTACAGGCTGGGTCAGTAAGGTGTGTGTGGGCGGGGAGGTGTTGTGGGGCTACAGGCTGAGCAGTAAGGTGTGTGGGCGGGGAGGAGTGTTGTGGAGCTACAGGCTGGGTCAGTAAGGTGTGTGGGCGGGGAGGAGGTTGTGGGAGCTACATGCTGGGCAGTTAGGTGTGTGTGGGCGGGGAGGAGTGTTGTGGAGCACAGGCTGGGTCCGTAAGGTGTGTGGGGCGGGAGGAGGTTGGGAGCCACAGGCTGGGCTGAGTAAGGTGTGTGTGGGCGGGGAGGTGTAGCTACAGGCTGAGTCAGTAAGGTGTGTGTGGGGGAGGTGTGTTGGGGGCTACAGGCTGGGCTGTAAGGTGTGTGTGGGCGGGGAGGAGGTTGTGGAGCTACAGGCTGGGCAGTAAGGTGTGGGCGGGAGGAGTGTTGTGGAGCTACAGGCTGGCTGAGTAGTGTGTGTGGGCGGGAAGGAGTGTTGTGGAGCTACATGGGCTGCTAGGTGTGTGTGGGCGGGGAGGAGTGTTGTGGAGCTACATGGGTCCAAGGTGTGTGTGGGGCGGGGAGGAGGTTGGGAGCCACAGGCTGGGTCAGTAAGGTGTGTGTGGGGGAGAGGTGTGTTGTGGCTACAGGCTGGTCAGTAAGGGTGTGTGTGGGCGGGAAGGGGTTGTGGGCGGGGAGGAGTGTTGTGGAGCCACAGGTTGGGACAGTAAGGTGTGTGTGGGCGGGGAGTAGTGTTGTGTGGGGAGGAGGTTGTGGAGCACATGTCATTAGGTGTGTCTGGGCGGGAGGAGGTTGTGGGCGGGGAGGAGTTGTGGAGCCAGGTTGGGTCAGTAAGGTGTGTGTGGGCGGGGTGGAGTGTTGTGGAGCTACAGGCTGGGTCAGTAAGGTGTGTGTGGGCGGGGAGGAGTGTTGTGGAGGTAACACTGTCATCATCAGGGATATAAGTGCTTTACTGTGTCGTGGTCGCGGCACAGTTCCGGTTGAGCCAGTGAATAACATGACCCACTGGATGGCGACACTCCCGAGGGGAAAATGGTAAAGGAAAAGTTTTCACGTGCCGAGAAAAACGCATTAGAAGAATAAGTGACGTCTGTGAAGAAGGTTGATCATGGCAGTGACGGCCTGAAGCTATAACTTGTTCCCGTACTGTACACCATATGGCCCATGAGCCACCAACACAAAACATAGTCGGTCTCGTATAATAACTCTTGCTATGGAGATACCTTACCAACGGAAGGAAAGAAACAAATCGTTTATATACTGTAATCATCTCTATTATTCGCCGGGTACTCTACCAGGGTACAGGACGAGGGCCTGAATCATAATACGCACCGAAATATGATGAGGGAGGAATAAGAATCAACAGTGTACAGTATAATATGTGTATGAGGGGAAGAGGCAGGTGGTTTGGTTTTGTACCCGCACCTTTATTCTTAAAATTTGAATATGAGAACTACTTAATTAAATTTATTATTATAAGAATAGTCATTTGGTATAACGAGGTTAGATGCTTACATGTGAACATACGCACTGAATATATAGTTAAGTATATGTTTTTGCTATGTTTTCCTGGTGAAGATTATTTTTACTTCAAAATTACAATAAAAATCTATCACTTAAAAAACTTAAAAGTTATTGTGTTTAAATTTGAATTTAATTTTAAAATTTGTATTTTCACACAAGATAAATACTTAATTAAAATGCTTTACTTTCATCACAATTAAAACCATTTACTGTCTTGTAACATCAATGGCAGTAAGAAAACACTTAATTCATTTTTCAAACATTAGTATATGAATTTGGCAAATAGTTACCTTGTATCAGCGAGAATAAATACAAACTTGAGATTTATTAACTACGACAGTTTGAACATCATCTGCTGTACAGTGTAAAAAAAAATACAAATTTCAATACAGTAAACAGAGATTATAATATACTAAACCTTATTAATAATCTTTATCAAATGTACAGTATACCATACAAAATACAAAAGAATACAAGTTTACAATACAGTTTATAGACACAAATTCCTTAAAAAGCAATTATAAATAATAACTTGATAAATAAAAATATTGTAATTTACCAGGAGTTTGTTGCCGGCAGAGAGGGTATGAGATACCTGAGTTGACTGTACTTGTACAATGGTATGTGGTCATATACCGGTATACAGCGGTCATATACCGGTATACAGCGGTCATATA
The DNA here is from genome assembly GCF_018991925.1 of Homarus americanus. NCBI lineage: Eukaryota > Metazoa > Arthropoda > Malacostraca > Decapoda > Nephropidae > Homarus > Homarus americanus. The sequence continues at coordinate 47,634 of NW_024735518.1, read as the reverse complement.
CAGGTACACAGTGGTCATATACCGGAACACAGTGGTCATATAACGCTACACAGTGGTCATATACCGGTACATAGTCGTCATATACCAGTACACAGTGGTCAAATGACTCTAATATGTCATGGAAGCCACACATCCACAACATTGCTAAAGCTGCTTCCTGAAAGCAGGGAATGCTGTACAGATGCCGAAGCTACCTCACTCCTGAGCAATTGCTTCAAGTATATAAGGGATTCATTCGTCCTAACTTGGTGTACTGCTCTCATATCTGGGGTGGCTTTTCTTCTGTCCAACTGCTAGATAGGGTGGAATCTAAGGCATTTCGTCTTATTAACTCTCCTCCCTTAGTTGATAGCAAGTGATCGTGGGCCTTTCGTGCCAGGTGGTGAGTCCGGTGGTACAGTTTACCAAAGCGTGAAAGTTCGAACGCTCGTGCTTGGCTAGAGCGCAACCGCCGGCCGGCTGGCTGACAGCGTATAGCGACATCGTTTTCCAGCATAAATAAAATGGTTAATTAATGCTTTCCTAAAGAAACCATCGGCATGGGACCAGGTTTGTTCCACTCTACGAATTTTTTTCGATTTTTCCACCAAGTTTGATGAAAAACGATTGTGCCGTTTCGGATGCATAGAACAGACACACACACACAGACACACGGCTATTACTATAGTATATGAGATAATCATGGTCGTGGTTGTTATGTTCATGGTCGTGGTTGTTATAATCAGGGTCGTGGTTGTTATAATCAGGGTCGTGGTTGTTATAAACATAGTCGTGGTTGTTATAATCATGGTCGTGGTTGTTATAATCAGGGTCGTGGTTGTTATAAACATAGTCGTGGTTGTTATAATCATGGTCGTGGTTGTTATAATCATAGTCATGGTTGTTACAATCATAGTCGTGGTTGTTATAATCATGGTCGTGGTTATGATCATGGTCGTAGTTGTTATAATCATGGTCGTGGGTGTTATAATCATCGTCGTGGTTATTATAATCATAGTCGTGGTTGTTATAATCATTGTCGTGGTTATGATCATAGTCGTGGTTGTTATCATCATGGTCGTGGTTGTTATAATCATGGCCGTGATTGTTATGATCATTGTCGTGGTTGTTATAATCATAGTCGTGATTATTTATAGTCTCAATGAATCGTGGTTTGTTATAATCCTTGGTCGTGGTTATTTTCAGTCATAATCGTGGTTATTATAATCATGGTCGTGGTTTGTTATAATCATGGTCGTGGTTGTCATTATCATGGTCGTGGTCATTTATAATCATGGGGTGGTTGTTATAAATCATGGTCGTGGTTGTTTTAATCACGGTCGTGGTTGTTATAATCATAGTCGTGGTTGTTATAATCATGGTCGTGTTTTCTTATAATCATGGTCGTGGTTGTTATACTCATAGTCGTTGTTGTTATGTGGTCGTGGTTGTTACATTCATGGTCGTATTTGTTATAATCATAATCGTGGTTGTTATAATCATGGTCGTGGTTGCTATAATCATGGTCGTGGTTGTTATAATCATATTCGTGGTTGTTATAATCATGGTCGTGGTTGTTATAATCATGGTCGTGGTTGTTATAATCATGGTCGTAGGTGTTATAATCATGTTTGTGGTTATAATCATGGTCTTGGTTGTTATCATGGTTCTGGTTGTTATAATCATGGTCGTGGTTATTAGACACTGTAAGTATCTAGTATACTATAGGAAGGTTTAGAATTTAGGTTAGAATAATTTGTTAAAGAAATATTCGCCATAAGGTGAGGTTAAAATCATAAAACAAAAAAAATATTACGAATCACCGAATCATCATTCCGAGATAAATTATATTATCAAGAGAAGCGACCTTGATTTTGGTTAGATTAGTCACCATCTGCTTAAGTCATCACCTTTGTTAGTCATTATAGTCTTCATCTACGTTAGTCAGTTTTAGGCCCATCTTACATGATTGACCGACCATCGATGTTCTTTCAGCGTGAGGGTGTTGAGTCTTAATATTTACGCTGATGGATGTAAGACCTCCTACCCTCACTGACGCAGCTATGGTCAATTTGGTGTTATTCTTGTTTATAAATGCCTTCTAATCTGTCTCAAGTCTATCCGTCCTGTCTATTGCCATCCCAACTGTCTGTTAGTCTGCGTGGTGTTTGAATGTAAGCCCGTCTGTACTCTTTGTGTCGTCAAATCTGTCTGTCTTATCCGTTGTTGGCGTGTGTCTGTCTGTTTGTCTAATGTGAACCAGTCAGTCAGCTGTCTGTCTGTCATGTTAGTTGCCATATTGTCTATTTGTGCATGTATGAATCTGTCTATTTTTGTCAACCTCCTGTCTGTTTCACTGTCTATATTCACCCTGTCTCTATTGTGTCACCTTCTCCATGCATTCCTGTTATTATCTTTTTATCTCTTCTCCTTTTCCATGAGCCACAGGAATAAGTATACACTGTAGCTGTAAGGTCGTCTGGTAACGTTGAAATTGAGCATCCAGACGCATGATGAAACTCAGCTCCCCCCACCTGTTATCTCTAACTATTTTCTGTTTCCCCTTCTTTATTTATTCTTCTATTTACTCATCTTCTTCCCTTTACTCATCCAAACAACATTAAAAAAAGTAGGCTAAGAAAAAAAGTGGGGGGAGGAGGAGGGAGCCGTAAGATAACTGCAATCGTGGGCTGACAGCGTACAGCGAATGAGGGTGAGCCAAGTCCGTAGACTTGCATCATTTTCCAGCGTAAACTAAATGGTTATGTAATGGCTTAGTTAAGAAACCATCGATATGGGACCAGGTTTGTTCCACTCTACGAATTTTTTGCAATTTTTCCACCAAGTTTGATGAAAAACGATTGTGCCATTTCGGCTGCCCAGAACAGACACACACACACACACCTAGTCCTATAGTGTATATATATATATATATATATATATATATATATATATATATATATATATATATATATATATATATATATATATATATATATATATACTCTTGATACAATGGTCATATACCTATATATACAATAGTGGTCATGCCAACATACACATAAGGGAGGGAGGATCATAATAAATATGGTACAATATCACACAAGCCGACCAATCGTCCGTCCTTCAAGGTATATTTCTATTATGTGTTTAATGTATTGTTTAGGAGCTAACGGTGCCAGGTATGTTGTCGCCAATTAACCACTGCGCTGGAGGTATTTTTGTCAGGTATGCTGCTACCATCGTTGCCAGGGATGTTGTAGCGTTGCCTGGTTTGTTGTAATTAGGTTGCCGGTCTGGTTTTATCAGCCGCAACTACTTATAAAGTTGGTCTTGTGAGGACACTTACAGACTATCATCACTTATCAACTTCAGCGGAAATAATATTGAGGTCTTTCATTCAGCCTGACAACTCTAATACTCTGTACACTTTATCCTCCGAGTTCAAATATTTCTGAGAGTTGTTGTACCCAATTTGTTACTAAGACGACCTCGCCGACACCAGTATGTGTGTAGTGAGGGAGAGATGTTGCAGTAATTGAGGGAGTATTTAGTGTAGTTCAAGATTTGTGTGGCTAAGGCTGTTGGTGTAAGTTACTGGTACTGATGGCATAATATGTAGTGTTGTTGAATATATTTGTGTCTCTGGTTGTGGGTGTACAATTGTGATTGTAAGAATGTGACTTTGGTTGTAAGAGTATGGATGTGGTTATAAGAATGTGACTGTTGTTATTCAAGTGTAGCTTTCGATGTACGGTTGTGCCACGAGGCAGCAATTCGCAATTATTTCCTTTCAAATTACTAGGAAATGCTGGCAATCCATCAGGTCAGAATATAACAAATTTATGTGACAATCAAACAGCTGTCAGAAGCCATAATTCATCTCTCGCGGTGAACATCACTTGACAAATTGTCCAGATATATGATATTAATGTGTGTGTGTGTGTGTGTGTGTGTGTGTGTTTGTGTGCACAGGATGGTGAAATGCATCTAGTGTGGCAGCATTATGTTAGTGTTAAGGTGCAGGCATTACTTGCTCCCTCTTGCTTTCAGCTGCCGCCGCTGGCTAGCCGCTCGTGGCGAACAGGGAAGCAACTTACATAAGTTTTCCCCTGCCAGTATACAGCCTCTTCACCATCGAGACTCCTGCTGTGCTTCCTCGTGGCAACACACGGTAACTGGGTGCATCGTGGGCTCAGGCTAGACCAACAGGAAATCTCGGAGTAGCAAAAGGCTCCAGAGGGACGGCACATAGGCCCACTGTCAAGTGGACACATCCTGGCGCCTCCCAACCACTGCCCCTCTGCCTTGCGGATTAACCTTGGTAGGTTTACGGCGAAGGGAGTAAACCCCGTACGAAAAATATGAGGAGGAGCCCCGCATCAGGCAGACATACTTAGAGAGCTCCAACAAGACCCCAACGGCGGCAGTATAGGCGGGAAGAGTGACCACCACGGGAACCCAACGACTACACCGGCGGATGAAGGCAATGCATGATGGACAGGCTACTAAGGCGAAACCCAACAAACTGGGCTATCGGCAGTCCATTGAAACTCTCCCTCTCCCCAGTCGCTACAACACTTGCACCACTGGATCAGGAAAAGGGAGAGCGAAGATGAGTGGTTGCAGCCACTTATCTTGCCTCACCACATAAATCAACTCACTCGCAGCCATCATCTAGCTCATCATACCTCTCATCATCATCAAGATCCCTTTACCTCCAAAAGTCCTATGGCGACGGACGAGTGGCGACGGGTACAGGCAGAGATGACTGCAGGGAGTCTCTAGTCACAACTCTGCACATGGGCGGCGCAGATAAGAAGGTTGTTTATGCACTGGAATTTAGGCAGCAGTGCAATCCGGTCCTGTTTGTGCGACTGAGCAGCTCTTTCGAGGAGCCACTCTGCTCATCCCACATAGGGAGGGGGCTAGAAATGGTGCCCTAAACATAGCCTGCCTAAAAAAATACAACCTGACTGGGCAAAAGCACCCAGTAAGGTCTTCCTTATGCGGTCGAAAACACAATGAAAATCACAGATCCAAACAAAAACAAACTATACAACCTCTTATGGTCGCTGCATGGAATGTCAGGACCCTTCTGGATACTGGCAAAAAATAAGCGTCAAGGAGAACTGCCCTTGTGGCAGGTATAACATCGACATAGCAACCATTACCGAGCCCCGGCTCCCGGACGTGTCAGACACACACACACAGACAGGGGTCTGCTATACCTTCTTCTGGAAGGGTAAGCTAGTGTGGAAAAACATTACGGTTGGCTCTGCCATCTGCATCGCTTCTGCAGGCCAACTGAAATGCCTACTGGATGAAGACGCTCCGAGTCCCACTGAATCACTCACGTCATGCCTCTTTCATCAGGGCATACGCCCCTGACACTGGATGCAGAGGATGACATCAAGGAGGCCTTTTACACCGATCCCGACAGAGTGCTAACCTCTATCCCCAGAGAAGATAAGGTTGTGCTCCTCGTGACTTCACTGCCAGAATTGGCAGAGATGCTGACATTTGCAGGGAACCATAGGGAGAAATGGACTAGGCAAGTGTAATCCCAAAGGTCTACGAGCAGGTGTGCTACACACAACCTCACTTTCACCAATACCTTGCTTAGGCAGGCCGACATGTTCAAGGGTTGGTGACAACACCCACGATCCAAACACCGGCATCTCATTGACTATATAATTTTCAAAAAAGAGATCGCCGAGATGTCCTCATCACCCGTGCCATGCGTGGCTCAGACCACTGCGACACTGATCATCGGCTCGTCAGAGGTTTTTAACATTAAGCGTCTGGAGGATCCATCGGTAGCACATGCCTTGAAAGAGCAGCTCAAACATACGCTAATAAATATCCCGACAACAAACAACCCAAATCCCAGTGCTGATGGGATATTCTCAACGCTGTCATGACAAAAACCTGCAGAGAGACCCTCGGTCAGATCGTAAAAATACAACAGGACTGGTTTGATGAAAATGACCAGTTAATCAATGTACTCTTCAATGATAAAAATACTGCTTTAACTGACTGGCAGAACGACACCTCAGTCTCGGACCAAAGCTGATACCTTCCAAAAGAAGAAAGCGGTGGCCCAGCAGGAACTTCACAATCTAAAGAATGATTGGTTTAAAAAATAAAGCATGTGAAACACAAAAAAATATAGCTCAGCACAAGATGAGCGAATTTTTCAATTCCACAAAACATTTTATGGGCCAATCACTCGTGGCGTAGCCCCCGATCTTTCATACGACGGTAACTCCATAAAAAAAGACGATGAAGGCCTCCTTCAGCGCTGGGAAGAGCACAACCATTCTCTGCTCAACCGAAACACTGATGTGGATGTCCTGAAGACACAGCAGGTCCCTCAGCATCCAGAGCTAACCCACCTCAGCTATCCTCCATCCCTGGATGAAGTAGCTATACTGCCATCAAACAGATGAAAAATAACAAAGCGCCAGGGCCTGATTGAATCCCAGCTGAGGTGTATAAAGCAGGAGGACCTCTGCTTACCAGCCGTCTCCACTCACTCTTGGAGAATATATGGGCAAAGGAGGAATCCCCAAAGCTCTTAAAGACGCCTCCATCGTCAATATTTATAAGAAAAAGGGAGACCGGTGAGACTGTGGCAACTACCGCGGGATCTCGCTGCTGTCCATAGCTGGCAAGATTATCGCCCGAATTCTCCTAAACAGACTTCTTGCTCACGCGCAAAACTTTTTCCCAAAATCTCAACGTGGCTTTAGACCATCAGGTGGCACCACTGACCTGATTTTTGCTCCCGCCAGATACAGGAAAAGTGTAGTGAATAGCGTCGTGATCTGTACACTGTACATGGTGTTCATCGACCTAACCAAGGCCTTCGACTCGGTCAACAGGGAAGCCCTCTAGTGGTCCCACAACCGTTTTGACTGCCCCCCAAAGTTCATCGCCATTGTGAGGCAACTCCACGCTGGCATGAACGGCAGTGTCCTGCACAATGGCACCCAGTCTGAGTTCTTCCCCATCCAAACGGGGGTGAAACAAGGTTGTATACTAGCACCAACTCTCTTTCCCATTTTATTAGCTGCTTTCCTTACTCTTACCAGTGCCAATTTAGCCGGCGGGGTGGACATCGAGTACCGGGTGAAAGGAGGTCTTTTCAACATAATATGATTTCAGGCAAGAACAAAGGTGTCGGCAGCTTCCAGTATGCAGACGACCTCACGCTTGTTACTCACACTGAACGCAACCTACAAGAGAGTCTGAACACCTACGCAAATGAGTGTGCACACTTCGGCCTTGAGGTGATTGTACGTAAGACTCAGATTCTCTTTCAACCTGCCACTGGTGCAGACATACCTCCACCACCCATCCAGCTTAACGATACTACCCTCTCTAATGTTACCCACTTTCGGTATCGCGGCTCCCACCTGTCCACCACCGCAGACATCGATGGAGAGATTCAGCATCGGATCAGATGTGCATCTAAAGCCTTTGGCAGACTCCAAAACCGTGTCCTCAGATGTAGGGAGCTGAAATTATCTACAAAGTTACACGTATATCGAGCAGTGGTCCTCCCCACCCTAGTATATAGCAGCGAGACATGAGTCATATACAGGAGGCACCTCAAGGCACTTGAAAACTTTCACCAACGATGGTTGTTCATTTGTAACAGGACAAGTGACAGATGTCCTGAGCGTCATATACAGGACAACAGTGTCTTAGTTTCAACCAACAGATGACAACAGAGGATAACGAATGTGATATCGATTTACAAGAAGGAACATAGATCACTATCCACTAACTACCGTCCAGTCAGCTTAACATCAATTAATTTATCGGCAAATTACTGGAAGCTATAATTTCAAACTCAATTCGAAATCACCTCGAGAAACACAAATTGATCAATGATTCCCAGCATGGACTTTGTTTGCACGTCATAGTCTCAGGCCTCTGCAACGAATGATTATTATAGCTTTTCACTGGAGAAACTTGGAATAGACTTTAGTTGTTGTGCTTGATGCTTTGAATTTTGTCGTTCAAGCATTTTTGTTATTAGCGATTCGTTTTTTATCTTGTAGTGTAATTTAAAAACAATTAAAGTATCCGGCTATTGACTCCCGACAGAAGCCTTGGATGATTGAGGACTTATTCATAGAAGTAAAATAAAATTAAATGAGATTACCCGGGGCATCAATAATAATTATATGAATAAAATATTATTGATAACCTGATGATTAAAGAGAATCTCAACTCACTGATTGACAACATCTTCCTGGAGGCGCGGCTGTTAGAACCTTTTCCCGGTGCAGTCAACTTTGAGGTAAGTTGACGTGTGATTTACTTGTGACTTGATAAGACTGTGTGATGAATGGATATGAACCTGGTGTTAGTTAATAATGAACTAAAAGTGACTTAAACAAATTAAGGTTGTTGGATAAACTGGAAAAGTGGAAGAGATTAAAGGCCAAGAAGACCAAAAAGAACCAAGAATAAAATCGAAGTATAGGATACACAGGGAGAGCTCCTATAACATGGACAACTGGAAGAATACACAAGACTGGTGACAGAAGGATCGAGGAGAACTAGGAAAGCAGAAGGATTGGGTGACTCTTAGACTGAAATAAGTGGAAGGATTGAAAGAAATATCGTCGGACTGGAGTGAACAGGAAACGGTTAAGAAAGAGGGGGGGGGGAGGGGGTGACTGGAGGGGGAGAAATGCTTTATAACATTGAAGCCTCGGGGTCACGTATTGACTGTAACACAACCCACACTCTGCCAGTTTATCCTGAAATTTGAGATTGGTAATTTCTCGAGGCAACATTTTAGGCGTGACGTAGCCTTAAGTCTGGTATGTGGCAGAGAGTGGTGGAGGCGAGGAAACCAGCAGACCAACCCGGAAGAGAAAGAAGAGCCAAATGTTGGTGTGTAGTGAAGGAAGTAAATATTATACAAAATAAAATATTCAGGGGCCAGACTCAACCATTAGTTTTGCCACATTAAAACAAGAAGATTACACCTTTTTATTTCACCTCATTCTGGGTCAGCCAGTGAGAGATGACTCGATAAGATATACGTGCATGTGAGAGACGTGTAAAAGTCGACCCTCACGATAATTTTTTGATAACGTGACGTATTGAGGGTACCTGTGAGGACGACAGGAAGGTTCCCGATCTGTGATGGAGGGAACATGGGAATAAAATACAGGGATCAAGGAGTGAAGGAACCAAGGCAATACAGGGGATCAACGGAGGAAGAAGATGAAGCTGAGAATAGGAGTGGAGAGAGGCAGGAAGGGAAGACACTCAGAGCTAGTGGAGGGAGGAAGGCTCTATGAAGAACTTCTCATGCGGTAAATCCAATATACGAAGGAAGTTTGGAGAGTCAAAGTCAGCGAAGTAAAAAAAAAAAAGAGGAACATATGAGACAAAGATGTATAACTTGTTAGAGTAAATGTGTCTTGTTGTGTCCTAGACAATGGTGAAAGAGCAAGAAGAGATAAGGACTAGGAAAAGACGAAGAGGAAAAGAGTAAGTATGAAAGGGTTGGGAAGATGAAAAACGAAGAGAATAAAAGAGGTAAGCAAGAGATAGGCTGGTAAATATGAGAGGCAGGAAAGGTGGAAAAAAATGAGAATTGATAAAAAAACGAAGATAAGGGGTGGAATGAGGAAGAGAGCAGCTTGAGCAAAGGAATACAGGAATAAATTTGTCTGCGTCTGGATATTGACCCAGGATATAACTTTACAAAATGAGGGGAAGAAAGCGAAGACGAAAGTTACGAGGGAATACGGAAGACGGGATAAGAGAGGGTGGGACAGATAAATGGATAAGGATTAAGATCACACTGAGTGGAGGTGAGACGCGACCAGGCCAGGAGTAAGGTAAGACTGGCAAGGTGAGACACGAGACTTGTGGAGTGACGATGGAAAGATGGGGTGTGAGAGACGCCAAGAGATGAGAGAAGGAGAGTGTGATGATGATGGAGACAAGGAGAGTGTGGTGATGATGGAGACAAGGAGAGTGTGGTGATGATTAAGACAAGGAGAGTGTGGTGATGATTAAGACAAGGAGAGTGTGGTGATGATTAAGACAAGGAGAGTGTGGTGATGATTAAGACAAGGAGAGTGTGGTGATGATTGAGACAAGGAGAAGTAGTGCAATAGGAACATGTGGATAATGATGTAGAAGGAAAATAAAGATGTCAGAGGAAACAAGGGAGAGGAGGTCGAGGGATTGGGACGGAGAACAATTTGACAGATTATGGTAATGACAATTATGAATGAAATGTGATTTGGTGGATTGAATCTCCTTCTAGCGACAACATCACTTACACTCGGTAGTCTGAGTTGTCACAAGTAAACTAGTTGTTGTTGTTGTTGTTGTTGTGGTGGTGGTTTGCTTCCCGCAGTTGAGGTATGAGCAGCCTGACTTCACGACACTTATTCACTGGTTGGTGTCGTGATAAGGGCAGGCGAGAGGTCGGGTTCACCGGATTGAGCACTTCATTACACACATGGGTTTCCAAGCAGAGGAGGCGGCGTGGGTTCCCAAGCAGAGGAGTCGGCGTGGGTTCCCGAGCAGAGGAGTCGGCGTGGGTTCCCGAGCAGAGGAGTCGGCGTGGTTCTCGAGCAGAGGAGTCGGCGTGGTTCCCGAGCAGAGGAGTCGGCGTGGGTTCCCGAGCAGAGGAGTCGGCGTGGGTTCCCGAGCAGAGGAGTCGGCGTGGGTTCCCGAGCAGAGGAGTCGGCGTGGTGAGCAGAGGAGTCGGCGTGGGTTCCCGAGCAGAGGAGTCGGCGTGGTTCCCGAGCAGAGGAGTCGGCGTGGGTTCCCGAGCAGAGGAATCGATGTGGCTTCCCTAACAGAGGAAGCGGCGTGGGTTCCCTGGCACAATGGACTTGGTAAGTCCAACACAGTCCAGCAAACGTCCGACGGTGAAGACAGTTAATCACTTGGTGAGGCACTTTACTCTCCTTCCCGTAAGAAGAAGCAACTTCACGAAAGTTTTCCAGAGGAAGAAAACTTTTCTTGCCTTCTTTATAACCAGAAGGAAATGTGAAGGATTTGCAACTCACTTACTTCCTGTTTCCATAGTCTCTGTTAAGAGTAAATACAATCCGCGCACATCCTGTTGACAACAACATAGCACCATAAATAACCTTACCTAACCTACACTAATACAAGTTAATCGTAGAATAAGCGCGTAAGTTAGGTTAGGTTATCTACAGTAGGTACGAGATAACTACGCTCTTCAGGTATGAAACACTACCAAGGAAAAAATCACCGAGTTAATAATCCGTAAATTACTTTAAGTGTAGAGTTGCTGTCGATGTTTCATGTGTATGGAACGACATCGTTATGTCTTAATACCTTTTGTAGTTTTGTTTCTACGTAGATTCGTGTTGTGGACGTAAACGTCAAATAAAATAAAAGCAGGAAAACTGCAATGCTTACAAACATTTTTTCATGTGACTTAGAGATAAATTAGAGGTTCCTTCTGTAGACAATTTTCCTAAGGTGATCCTCAAGAGTCAGTGTCGTAAAGTATTACACACATTTTGGATGATCTGAGTATGTGCGTGTGTGTGTGTGTGTGTACGTTGCAGTGACTAACGCCCGTATTATCAAACAACATCTTCCCTTGAAGAGGGTCGTCGTGTTTCAACCCGAGTTTTAAACTAAATGAGTCCTGAGGGACACCGCAGTACAGTACTTAACGGGGTGGTGTGGCGGTAAGATTAACTAATTCCAATATTATAAATTAATTTTATTGGAATTAGTTAATTTTACTGCCACACCACCACGTTAAGTACTGTACTGCGGTGTCCCTCAGGACTCATTTAGCTTAAAACTATAAGACTATAAAATATAAATAGATTTAAGAATCTTAGCATAAATAACAAAAGAAAGATTTAAATAGCCCTTGTCAAATCAATTATGAACTACCCACCCATCCCATTGAACACCCTTAGTAAAACGAGCATTAAAAGGTTACAAACAGTACAAAATATAGCCCTCAGATTTATATATAATATAAAATATACAGACCACATCAATAATGAACAGCTACGCAAGAGAGCAAACCTCCTAGCATTTAAAGTAGAAATACACAACAAAGCCGCAAATATTTGGAACAAAGTGACTGAACTCAACACAGAAACTTATCAAGACTGGATAAATAATATATATAATGAAGAAATCTAAGATCATGGTTTGTTTAAATCAGCCAGATAGAAATTAATTGAACCATCTCCTGCCCCAATATACACATAAAACATTAATAGAGAGAATAAAAGATGAGAGTGACCTACCAGCTCCACTAAGAACCTGGCAGGCCTCTCCATACAGTGTACCTTTAGACTAACACAACTAACATTTAACTAACACATTAGCAAAAAAAAAATAAATAAATAAAATGTGACTACCCTCCCAGCCATACAAGGACCTGGGAGGGCTCACTAACTCCACCACAGTAAGGTAAGAAGTATAATAAGCAGCACTATATAAATAAACCAATACTAATACAAAGTTCTGACGACCCGAGGGAGCAGAACATATATATATATTTCATTAGCCCATAAAGCACTCGGACTTCTACATATAAACAACAACCTCACCCCGCCAAGACTCGAACCCACGATCTGATGTGTGTGACCGGGGAACATTACCTCTAGACCACTAGGACACTGAAAGTAGGCCTTGACTTTGTTACATTTCACACAAAGCCTGTTCATCGAGCTTATGGCGCCGTGATTCTCCAATAGAGGACTACCCGTATATATATATATAACGAAGAGGAGAACCAGGGAAAACACATTCATAATTCAGTGAAGATGTTTTGATAGCATTAATGTATACAGAACTTGAAGCATCTGACTTTAAAGGCTTGGGGAGTTGTAATTTACATATCAACAGTAGCAACTCAGTGATCGTACCTCACTCATCTACCTTAATTCTCTTCTTACCTGTTGTTAATACGTTTTCATTTCTTCACTCGCCTTTTTAATAACACGAAATTCACGGTTGGAAAACTATTTTACTTTGCTATTGTAATAATAATGATATTGTCTTCTTCCCACGTGTTTATTATTATCTCTGTCAGACGGTGTGTAAATTTATCATACAGTAAGGAGTGAGTGATACATGGTGTCATCTGTCCATACTCACTATCACCTAACTCAATAAGTATAGAATACTCACTAGCGCGTGTAAAGGCTGAAATGATATTAAATATACTGCCAGGCTGTAATACGTTCAATAATGTATTGTACATGTGTAGGGACAACGTCATCTAACTACAACATGCTATTATTTCATAGAACCTAAGAACTTGGCAGCCTAGCTATGATATTCACAACATTTGTGCATTTTACGATAAAAGTGCCAAATCTGGCACAGAGAGAGAATAATATATTTTGAACAGATTTTTATATTGACACTGTACAGGTATAACAACCGCATGCGGCACTGTACAGGTGTAATAACCGCATGCGGTGACAGACAGATCAGGATAATAACACAATTCCGTGTTTGTTTATCTTTCCAGTATTACCAGATGATGACGTCACGTGACAGGAAGTAAGACATCACTCACTCGCTGTGTCTACAGCTGAACAATTACTAATTGCTTTACTTGGCAACATTCTTGGAGAAATGTGTATATTTACTTGGTACATTAGTCGGGGGTTGGCGGGTCGGCATGGTGGGCCAATCAACTAAGAAGGTCAGATGAAGACGCCTTACCATTGGTGTTCTAGGCTGGAGCTTCAAGATAATTAACTGCTGGTGACCTTGTTGGGGCGTAACGCCAGAAGTCGTTAATGGTGAGTCTGGCATAAAAATTAACTATAAACACAGCCTCAAGAGGCGGTGTGGAATGGCCCTGTGCTGCCCCAGCTAGCTCGGGCTTTCTTAATGACGATAATCTTGGAGGATTTGTGTGGCGGCAGCGACTTACATCACCTTTATAGTGAAGGTTAAAGTTGTGATGATGAGCCAAGTGAATGATGATATATAAAGACAGGCGACGAGCGTCTATCAACTTTATTAATAATTTAGTGAAGTAAATCAGGAAATTGTTGTTGGACGAAGACATGACTGAATGATTCCCCGCCCGACCACCGCCAGTCTTCACTCCTCCGGGTTATAACTCAAGAAGAGGTGGAGGGTGTGTGAGGGGTGGAGGGTGTGTGAGGGGTGGAGGGTGTGTGACGGGTGGAGGGTGTGTGAGGGGTGGAGGGTGCGTGACAGGGTGGAGGTGTGTGTGAGGGTGGAGGGGTGTGTGGAGGGTGGATGGTGTGTGAGGGGTGGAGGGTGTGTGAGGGTGGAGGGTGGGGGGTGGAGGAGGGTGTGGGTGGAGGGTGTGGAGGTGTGGTGAGGGGAGGGTGTGGAGGGTGGAGGGGTGTGTGACGGGTGAGGATGGAGGGTGTGTGAGGGTGGAGGGTGTGAGGGTGGAGGTGGTGAGGGTGGAGGGTGTGTGAGGGTGTGGAGGGTGTGTGAGGGTGGAGGGTGTGTGAGGGTGGAGGGTGTGGAGGGGGAGGGTGTAGGGTGGAGGTGTGTGAGGGGTGGAGGTGTGTGATGTGGGGAGGTGTGTGAGGGGTGGAGGGTGTGTGAGGGTGGAGGGTGGAGGGGTGGAGGGGTGGAGGTGGGGGTGAGGGGTGGAGCGGGAGGGTGTGTGAGGTGGAGGGTGTGTGTGAGGGTGGAGGGTGTGTGACGGGTGGAGGTGTGTGAGGGTGGAGGGGTGTGTGAGGGGTGGATGGTTTGTGAGGGTGGACGGTGTGTGAGGGTGGAGGGTGTGTGAGGGGCGGAGGGTGTGAGGGTGGAGGTGTGTGAGGGTGGAGGGTGTGAGGGGTGGAGGATGTGTGATTGGCGGAGGGGTGTGTGAGGGGTGGAGGTGCGTGACGGGTGGAGGGTGGAGGGTGTGTGAGGGGAGGTGTGTGAACGGTGGAGGTGTGAGGTGTGGGAGGGTGGTGAGGGTGTGTGATGGGAGGGTGTGATGGAGGGTGTGTGTGGGGTGGAGGTGGGTGAGGGTGGAGGGTGGTGAGGGGTGGGAGGGGGGTGTGTAGGGGGTGGAGGGTGTGTGAGGGTGTGGACGGAGTGTGAGGGTGGAGGGTGTTTGAGGGTTGAGGGTGTGTGAGGGTGGAGTGTGAGGGGTGGAGGTGGGTGAGTGTGTTTGAGGGGTGGGTGGGTGTCTGTGGGGTGGATGTGGGTGGGTGTGTGAGAAGAGCGGTGAGTGGGTGTATGGCGGGTGTAGGAGGGTGGATGAAGAGTGTGTTAAGGGTGGAGGTGTGGCGGGTGAAAGATGTCTGAGGGGAAGAGGTGGAAGGTGTGTGGGGAATAGTGGTGGGTGGGTGGAGGGTGTCTGATGGGTGGAGACTGTGTAATCATCTCCTGCGACCCCTAATCTTTCACCTCTTCTTTCTCTACAAAAGAAGTACAGAGTCACCAGTTAAGGATCTGGCCTTAACGAGGCCTCGTTAGTCCACAGGGCCCCAGCCTCCGTCGCTTTTGACCAAGTGAAACCTCTTCTCCCAAGAAACCTCTACCTGGCAATCACGGTGACGATCAAACCAAACCAATCAGCCACCTTTTTTCGTTGTTATATTGTGTGTGTTGAGCATGGTAGAGCCACGCCTTATACAAGTTTCTTTTAGTTGGAGGTCTAACTCTCTCAACAACTTGATGACACTGACGTCATAAAAATATGTGTTTAAACCCACAATAAGTTGATACGTTCTCCTTTATTTATGGATGTTTTGATGATCCTCACCCAGACGAACCGTGTCTATGTGACAGTAAGATTGTGAAACCGGTAATTTCGTGAATTCCCTGAAATTTTCAGTAATTACACAAAATTACTATTTTATTCAGGGACTTCACGAATTTACTAGTTTCACAATCTTACAAAAGTGTATCGTGTCAAAAAGTAAATATTATGTAAAGTTTGAGCTCTGCTGCTGCAAGTAACCAAGTTCCAGGTCGCTCATCTGTCCTTCTGCCGCATTTATACACAATTGCAGGGTCTCAATTGTCTCTCATACTATTGACAACACAATAAATATAAACGTACTCACTCTTGATCTGTTCTATTCATTCTATTTTATTCTCCTATGTTAGTTGTGGACCCCAGGGCCGACCTAATCATCACGCCACCGCGGTTGCCGGAGGATCGGCTTTTTTCAAACTTCATTTTTCCAACCTTCTCGGTCTGAGATCCAATTTTCCTAATGTGGGTTACCATCTATCAACCTCTTCCTCCGACCTCTTACTAATTTCCGAACTTCAACTGACCAAAACAGCTTCACCCTAACTTTTTCAAGTCAACTACATCCTTTATACCTCCTTCCTTTCAAAGGGAGGTGTATGCGTCTACTGCAACACACGTACACACATAGCACGACTCACGGATCTTGAAACTTCCCTTTATGAAGTCATCTGGCTCAAAATGTCTCTTCCAAATGAGACTATTTTTCTTTGTTTCCTATACTGTTCTCCCAACTCTACAAACTATTTCGAACACTTTGACTATCTCACTTCTTGCCATGAGTAGTTGCTATCCACACACCCCAACACCGAGATCCTATACCTAGGAGTTTTCAATGGACACCACAGAGAGTGGCTTGGCTCTGCAAGGAATGACCCAGGTAGAGCTGAGGCACTCTCTTTTTCATTACTTAATGATTTTGAACAATGAATCAAACACCCTACACGCGTTCCTGATCGACACGATCAACTTGCTAACATTCTTGATCTTTGTTTTACGCTCTTCATACTCAATTTCTGCCCCATTAGGGTCTTCTGATCACAACCTTATTTTCATTAAATCACACTGGGTACAACCACCTCCCCCACCCCCCTCTAAACGTCATCTATGGCACTATCGGAGGGCAAACTGGCAATCCTTGCCAGAGTTCTTCACCGACTTTTCTTGGGATGAATGTTGCCTTTCCACTCGAGACGCCTCGGTATGTGCTGACAGCATTGCTGGGGTTATACAGGGTGGTATGAGTGAATATATCCCATCTTCTACCAAGAATTTCACTTTACAATCATGGTTTGATCGCTTCAGCTCTCATGCATGCAGGGTGAGAGACAGTGTATATCAAGCTATGAAACTATCTCCTTCTCCTATTACCCACACCTCTTTCATTACTTCTAGGAATCGTTGTAAGGTTATTCTTCGTAGGGCCAAGCAAAGTCAGATGACCTGAGAAATTCTTCCTCTAGTAAATCCTTCTGGTCCTTAACCAAAAACATCTGTTATAACTTCTGCACGCCTTCTTTTCCTCCTCTCTTCCGACCTGATAACTCCATAGCCAACTCTCCCCCTGATAAAGCTAATCTCTGTGGCACCTTATTCTCCTCTAATTCGATCTTAGACGATTCCAACTCTACCCCTCCTACTCCTGCTTCTCCTACTGAGCCTATACACTTTCCTATAATCTCCACTCGTAGGGTCGCTGGTGTCTTATCTAGGTTGGATGTGAGTAAGACGCATGGACCGGACGGAATATCCCCTCTTGTTCTGGGGGAGTGTGCTGAAATTCTGGCCCCTGTGCTTGCTCGCCTCTTTCGCCTTTGCCTCAAAACCCAAACTTTTCCTTTTTCTTTGGAAGCATGCCTTGGTTCAGCCCATCCCGAAGAAGGGTGACCATTCTAATCCCTCTAACTATCGCCCCGTTGCC
Source organism: Homarus americanus (assembly GCF_018991925.1). Lineage (NCBI taxonomy): Eukaryota > Metazoa > Arthropoda > Malacostraca > Decapoda > Nephropidae > Homarus > Homarus americanus. The sequence continues at coordinate 29,983 of NW_024735518.1, read as the reverse complement.
CTAGCTTCATCCCTCTCTAAGATTTTCGAAACTATCTTGAACTCCCATTTTCTCCGTCACCTTGAACGCTATTCTCTTTTGTCGGATCACCAGTATGGCTTTCGTCAGGCGAGATCTACTGGTGATCTGCTCTCCTACTGCACCCATCTTTGGTCATCCACTCTTAGGGATTATGGGGAAACATTCGTGGTGGCCCTCGACATATCCAAAGCATTTGACAGGGTATGGCACAAGTTTTTGCTTTCTAAACTTCCCTCTTGTGGTTTCTCTCTCCCACCTTGTTCCCTAATCTATAGCTTCCTTGAGAACCAATCCATCGGATCGATCTCTTTTTTCAATTTATCAATATGACCACTAGATATATTACAGATGACTAGGCTATAGAACAGTATAAATAGGTACTTGTCACAACATATCCGGTTTCCTAGCTGAACGGTAGACTTTTAGTGCAGCAGCTAACAGGAAGAATCGTTCAGAAGGTGATACAAGCATGAAATTCGCCATGGATACTCTCCTTGGGTAACTTTATAAAGAAAAAGTGCTTGCCTCGCGAAAATTCAACATGGTGGAAATTTTCCAAGATGGCCGCCCTCTTGGTCATAATTTCCAGCATTTTGTCATAGATATTGAAAGTTATATTTTACCTGTCAACGGCTCTCAAGTATTGCCTTCCTCCCGTTGCACCCTATATATTTATTGCAAGCACAATAAAATCCACATTTTCTCTGTTTTTCATCCTTTGGAAATCGATGAAATAACAAACTTTTATCATGTAGTCTGTAATTTGATATGCATCCAGATACGACGCAATTATCAGACATTGTCACAGACCTTCACACCACGACGGCCAGCTGCTAACTGAGGTCCCACCAAAGGGGCACCCCCCACCCCCTCCACCCACGGTCGCCGACCGTATGACGTCATGCGCAGCGAAGGACGAATTTTCGACTAGAAGTGGGTTGACTTGTTTTAATTGGACTTTGATGTGAACTAGGAGAACTTTGAGTCATTATGTACAGGTGTTAGGTGGATAACGATTGAATAAGTGCAACTATAGTGGAGCATAAAAGTGCCCCACAAACAGAGACAAATAATTTAAACCCAAAGTGAAGTGCAGCTTTCGATGGCATGATACGAGTAGTTTGACCTGTGCTAACAAATGAATATTGTTTGGTGAATGCCATTTAATTTTTTTTTAATTACTACAGTTCCAAAAGTAATTCGCTATTATTTATTCAGGAGACGTAATAAGTTAGAGAGTGTCGGAACTGGCAAAAGGTGGCCACAATGATCAGTCAGGTAAGAGTGGAATGTTATGCATGAGGGCAGGTGACGACAGCATACCGAGGACACACATACACACCCCTGGTGACGGCAGCAGTGTTACCTGACTTTACTGTGTTACCGGACAACACCTTACGTACAGTACCGCGGTGTGCCTCAGGACTCATTTAGTTTCAAACTCGGGTTGAAACACGACGACCCTCTTCAAGGGAAGATGTTGTTTAATAATACGGGCGTATATCTGATTGCACCATTCGATAAACATTTTATAACACAGTCGGAAGTACCTATCCCTTCCCCCAAAATAAATAAATTACAAGATAGAATATCCCCATAATATATAGAAGCCTGTTTAATAATACTCTCTCCATCATCTTGGAAAAACAAGATGTTAAAGACACCGGCCTGTATCCACCAGTTGCCTTAGGGACAGGAATAACTATCGCTTTCTTCCATTCTGTTGGTAATCTACCCTCTGTACAGCCCATGTTGAATAAATCTAATAATGGACTATTTTCCATACTAACTAAGCAGTTCAAAATTTCATAAGTCACACCATCTTCGCCTGGTGCTGTGGATTTTCCTTTTTTAACAGCATTTAACAACTCATCTTGAGTAATATCTACACATGTAACATCACAAATATTTAGAGCTGATGAAATAAATCTTCTTCTTTCATGTTGCCACTCATCTAATGCTTCTATTGTCCTGTTAGGCAGGGAGGCAACACCAGCAGCTTTAGCCCATTTGTCTACCAGTTTATTTTGTTAATATTCTGCCATAATTCTTTGAGGTTTTTGCAATCCCAATGTGCTGTACAAAGTCTTGCCAATATTTCTCCCTTGCCTCCTTCCTTGCCTGCCCACATATTTTGGCTATATCCATGAAGATTTCTCTATCTTCTTCTCTACCATTCCTTATCCACTCTTGATGTGCTGTCCTTAACATCTGTGTCCAACCCTTCAACATTTTGTCATTAATATAGCAGTGTTTCCTAGCCCCATGTCTCTTATCATTTATCCTTGTCTGTGTTGACTTAGTTAAATATCTTTCTATCTCCCTAACTAAGTCATTATAAAAGCTATCCATACAGACTGGTGTATAATTTCTGTACCATTTCCCTATATTTTGGGTAAACACTTCTGTGTCATCCTTGTTTAGCTTCAACCACTTCCTCCTATATCTCACCTGTCTCTTCCCTAATGGTAATTGAACATACACAACAAAATGATCACTGACTAGCTCCCTTATTATCTCATATTCTCCCTGGACTCCCTGATTGCTTATCATGCAAGCATAGTCTAACCTTCCTCCTTTAATATGAGTCACTTCCTTATTTCCTAACAAGTATGCATTTGGGTGAGTTTTATATCGTTACTATTAACTCTCCCCATTGTTTCCAGTCTTGGATGTCGAGCATTAAAATCTCCTACAGCCAAAGAAGAGTCCAAAAACATGCAATCTGGTAAGGAGTTGAGGTCAAAACAGCCTCCAGAGACATACAAATTTGCTATGTTCAATTCTGCTTCCTTCAAATATATCTTTATACCGACACTTTCTATTCCTTGTACTCTACTCGGGCTTCCAACTAGTTCTGCTGGTATGGAATTCTTAATGTATGTTGAGACCCCTCTGATACCTTCACCCGAATAGAGATGAAATCCCTTATATCCAGACAGTTTAAGCAGGTAGCCTTTCCTGTCCCCAGTCTCCTGAATGGTAATTATGTAAATATTATTTTTAAGGGTAAAGTAATGTACACCTGTAACTCTATTTCGTAGACCATTAACATTCCAGGACATTATCTTAAGCCTAGCTTGATCCATTATTAATATTTACACACTTTATATCCTTTCCAATCAAATTCTTTAAAAAAGGCCCAATCATCGTGCACAGTTTCCCATTTCCTCAAAAGATTTTTTTTATCATCATCTTTACACTTTACCAACACCTTTTTATAACTTTCAGTTGTTACTCCCTGCACTATACAATCCTTTATTTTCCTCTTCTTCCCTTTCATATTTATTTTAATCACTGAATTTTCAAAACCTTGGACTCTTCACTTTCCTCTTTCCATTCTAATTCTACATAATTCGCAGCTGTGTTTTCCTTTTCTTTATTTATCACTGCATCAAGTCTTTTCTCAATCATTTCTATTGTATGTCCTAAATTTTGCAAAAGCTGAAACATCTTACTCACTTCTTCTCTTAGAATTTCTTGTACAGTTATATCACTAACCTGGAGGGCTGCACCACTACTTTCACTTGCTACTTGTTTATTATTCTGGTTGTTCCTGGCATCAAAAACTCTTCCAGCCGCAAGCACTGTCCTTATCCTTCTTGAATCTTTATGCCAGGCATTCCTAGGAATCACTGCCTCCACTGTATGTGTTCTCCTGCTGTCTTGTCACTGGCATACCATTGTGTACTTCTTCAGTGTTCTCTGAATGATTCCTTTGTTGGTCATTTCTCAGACGTGGCCTCATCTCACATGCAATTGAACTAGCAGTGTGAGTTTTACCACAATTACAACAACGAGGCTTCACTTTTTCTCCTGCTTTGATCTTGTCCTTACAGCTGCTAGATTCGTGCCTCTTCCCACAGAATCTACAACGTGGGTCCAGTTGACAGCTCCAGGCCTTGTGTCCCCATATGCAACACTTAAGACACATTATTGGTACCTCCACATATAGTGCCACCTTCCTGTACCCTGCTCCCGTGATGAACACTTTGTCTGGAACCATTCCTCTCATTAGGGCAATAACCTGGTTTCTCTCTTCGCCTCTTATCAAAAGCCACTTGACCCAAACAAATCTCTCGTCATCCAATAAGAATTCTGGATCCAGTATTACAGGGTACCTAAAGATTATAACCTTTGTAAGTATGTCTCTCCCCTCCGGCAAAACCATCACTAATCCCTTGTACCCAACAGTCGTCAACATTTCCACAACCTCGATGGTCCCCACTGTAAGATAAGGCTTGTGTGTTCCTTCTTTCAAAAGAGGCTCAAAGCTGCGATGCTCCCGTCCAAGTTGTACTGCCTATTTAATTTTTTTCAAGGAAGGTCATCTCGCATGACTGTGGAAAACATCAATCTCTTCCTGACACGACCAACTTCTCCTTGTGTGTGTTCTTGTCTACTTCCTTCAAATTCCATACTTTGCTCTGTTCTTGATCCATCTTCCACTATCTCCTTTCTGTTATTTCCATTATTATTACCGTTCACACATATTTCTTGTCCTAGATTTTTTTTGTCTATTCTCGTCTCTCTCTTCTTCGCTTTCACTTTCCTCCTTTTGCCAGCTTGTCTCCCTCATCCTTTTAGGAATTCCTTTATTGTTCACTACTTCTTGTTGTAGCTGTATTTCCTCACTTCGTAACTTCTCTTGTGTTTCATCATTCGCATTAGTCTCATCTCTACTCAACTTAAGGTCTTCAAGAACTTCGCCCAGTACTTTCTTCTCTTTACTCTTCCATGTAAATTTCTTAAGCAATAATTCACTTTCCATGGGGCAATGTTGACATCCATCCCACAACACCCAGGCAGGAGTGATGGACCCCGAGCAGTTATTTTCGTGTGGTAAACAGCTAAGTTCCCAACACCAAAGTTGCTTGATGGTAATTGTCTTATCCTTAGGTCCTTATACACGTGTACGTAAGTATCCAAAATTCTTGAGCTAGCACTCATATCTGTGTTTACCAGTGCCCGTTTTCTGATTCGCTCCACCTTCTCCTGCTTTTTACTTTCCCTCTCCAGCTCTGCCTCAATATCCCCTCTACTTCTCCACCCTTGCCTCACCGTCCCCTTCCCCTGCTCCTTCCGTCCCTGGCCTCCTGGCGGTATCTCATGATCATCAGTTTGTTGTACAGGTTGTCGCCGCCTCAGAGCGGCCCAGGTGCTGCCTCGTCTCACTAATGGACACTTTTTCACATTACCTGAATCACTACAGCGATGGAGAAAATATGAAACCGTCTTTTCTGTCTCACGGGGAAAGAAAAATCTTGATTAAAATGAGTTGGAGAATGTATTAGTAAATTATGTATGAAACTGAGGATGTGTCAAGAAAAGTGGTGATATGTTGTGATATAATAGAAGGTTTTAGATCATATAATACTGACAAGTTTGCTCCTGATATCACTTACACCGTGACGAGCGTTTTATACTACAGTACGTGTCCAACACACTGTAACATGCATGTCTTGTGTCTGTACTACGAGTCCAACAGTAGGTACTCACCCCTGAAGATGTAAATTACACGAGAGCGCTTGGTAACTTCGTGTTTTCTTTTTTCCTATGTGGTTATCAGCAAAAAACATGGATCACGCAACTTTCAGTTATATATATATATATATATATATATATATATATATATATATATATATATATATATATATATATATATATATATATATATATATATATATATATATATATATATATATATATATATTTTTTTTTTTTTTTTTTTTTTTTTTTCAACGACCTCACCAGCCAGGGCTGAAACCCTCGACATGATGCGTGTGACCAGGGAACGCGACCAACCATGCCACAAGGACACTAAAAGCAATCCTAGACTTTGTTATATTTCACACAAAACCTGTTCATCGAGCTGATGGCGCTGTGAACCTCCCATTGGGGATTGCCCGTGCCATCAGCTCGATGAACAGGTTTTGTGTGAAATATAACATAGTCTAGGATTCCTTTTAGTGTCCTTGTGGTATGGTTGGTAGCGTTCCCTGGTCACAGGCATTAGGTCGAGGGATCGAGTCCTGGCTGGTGAGGTCCTTGATTATATGTTCAAGTCCTCGTGTTATATGGACTAAAAATGAAGTAAATACCTTTCATAAATTAGGCGGTGTATTCTTGAGACATAAATAAAGATAAATGATGAAATAACTGAACTGTCAATTCTCAGTAGTTTCGGAGTTACAGCCCAAGACACGCTTGGTAGGAATGTAATGAAACGTATATAATATGGGGTGTATATGGAGCATCCAATACCCTGTGTTAGTGACGCTTATTAACAGTAATAATGCCAAATGATTTGTATTGGTATTAACATTTAGAGGAAATATTTAAAATATAGTATAGTAATAACAAGGATAGGAAAATCAGTTTACTGAATGTCAATAAGTTCAACTTCTATATACTGTACAGCTGCATGAGAATTTTCACAGTATAAAGTTATATTATATAAAGTTAACATTGTGGCACAGTAGCAATGTTTAAAGTAACTTTCTGAGATCTTTAACTGATAGAAGGCATTCTGGGACTATGTGACATCTTCAGAGTAAACAAAATGGGAGTAAACGAAGTGCACACAAGCCTCTTATATAAGTAAAGGTGATAAAGTTTCGTGCAGCTGTGGAAAATATTGGCTTTGGCTACAGCTTCGGCTTCATGACATTTAAAATGGCAGGCATCGGCTTCGAGTTTGTAACTCCCCAATGGCTTCAGCTTCGGCTTCGAAGTCGAAGGTTTGGTTTCGGCTCCATGTCTGCCTCCTCTTTACAGACTTTCTCATCCCTAATTATAAGATTATTTATCTTCGACACTCAGTTAGAACCTCTGTCAAAACCATTATTTGGGATGAAATACGCAGGGCATCCAGATAGAGCAAAGTCTGTATAGTAGGCACTTTAACTTTAGTCAAATAAACTGGACCGACCTAAAAGGTAACTCCAAATCAGAGATTTTCTTGAAACAGGTCAAGACTGTTTCCTAAGACAGCTTATAGCCGAACTCACCCAGGTGATTAATATACTAGATTTAGTTCGGTCAAACAGAGAAAACCTCGTTAGTAATGTCGAGTTAGGGAACTAACTAGCTAACACCGATCACAAATAAGTAAGACTTATAGTAGAACATAACGTCAGTAGCAAGGAAAATTTCATTATAGTCCGAGATTTCAGAAGGGCAAACTTTGATAGGTTGAAAAGGCAGCTGAGAAAAGAGATATTACGTTTGGGGGTGAATGACATGACCTCACGTGCGGTGACCTCACACAATGTACCCACAGAGGGCGACCTCACTATACCTGGTAACCTGACAACGATAACCTCACAAAATATGAATGTTGAGACTGAGCTGATCACGAGATCTGGGGTTGAACATAAGAAAATAAGGAGTCTACAATAAGCCGGTTGGCCTGTGCATGGCAGCTCCTGTCGAGAGTTACAACCACTCTCTATCGTCCATGAATCTATCTAGCCTCCCTTTAAAAATCCCAGCGTCCCAGCACTTACTACAAAGTTGCTAAGCTTGTTCCACTCATCTACCACTCTATTTATGAACCAGTTTCTTCCTATCTCCCTCTAAAACTAAACTTATCCAACTTAAATCCTTTGCTACGACTCCTATCCTGCTCGGATATTATAAGAACTTCATCTATATCTTTATTGATTCCTTTCACCCACTTAAATACTTCTATCATATCTCCCCGCACTCTTCGCCTTTCTAGGGAATGAGTGTTTAGTTTCTTTAATCTATCTTGATATGGAAGGTTTCTAAGTCCCGGAATCATTTTCATCATTCTTCGCTGCACCGACTCCAGCGAATTAATATCCATTCTATAATAAGGGCACCAGAACTGAACAGTATAATCGAGGTGCTGCCTGACTAGCACTAGATATAATTGCAATATGACCTCCGCACTCTTATTACATACACTTCTAGATAAAAAACCTAATACTCTTTTTGCCTAATTTCGAACATTAACGCACTGTTTTCTAGGCAGAAGGTCCGGGTTTACAAGTACCCCTAAATCTCTTTCACAAGTCAACTTCTCTAGGTTGATGTTGTTAAGGCTGTATACATTGACAGTATTTGTTCTACCAATATTAAGTACGCTGCACTTGCTGGTGTTGAATTTCATTTGCCATTTTTCTGACCTCTCCTCCAGTTTATTTAAATCCTCCTGTAGTGCACAGTCAAGGCAGCCACGTACCGTCACTTAAGTCACTTGGGACACCCACGCCAGAGCTGAGGACTATCTACAACACCTGTATTCTCCCCAAACTAACGCATGTGTCACCAGCCTGGTCGCCTTCTCTCAACTCCACCCAACAACGTCGGCTAGAGAAGGTACAGAAAAGGGCCTGCAGAATCATGCTCGGCGCAGAATACTCCGGCTACATCAACGCTCTCTCCACCCTGGAAATGCCATCCCTCAGTGACCTCCACCACCAAGCACTGGAAAGGTTTGGCAGTCAACTAATGCACCACCCTCGCCATCGCCACCTCCTGCCACCGGCAGCCACCCACCCACCTTGCGCAGTCCGCTAAGTCATATGTGGTCACCAGTGCCCAAGTCAACCAGCCCACAATCTTTAAAAGAGCTTCGACCCATTGCCATCACCCCAATATCCAGCTTAATCTGTGAAAGTTTCGTGTTTGACTGGGTTTATGCTGATATTGCAGGTACCATATATCCTCAGCAATTTGGCAATATGAAAACTTCCTCCACCACTCACTGTCTTGTCAGTTTTCTCGACTACATATACCGCCATCTGGAAAAACGAAAGATGTCTGTGGAAATCGCCTTCATTGACTTCACCAAAGCATTTGACCTAGTCGACCACAATTTAATCATCAACAAAGCTATCGACCTCGGGTTTCGAAGAAGTCTTATACCATGGCTTACAGACTTCCATAGTGACCGACGCAATGCTGTCTCCACTTTTCAGTCATTCACCTGTGGTTTCCTTATGCTTATCAATGATGCCCTAAGAGAAACCTCTGCTAGCTGGAAATATGTTGATGACTCCGCCATTGGGATCAGCGTCAACAACTCTTCTCCCGACTGAACTACCCTCTAGGATTTATTGAATAGTCTCCAAAATTAGGCCACCAACAACCACGTCACCATCAACCATGGTTATGCACATCAAAGGTAGTAGGTAGTAAGCAGCTACCAAATAGGGAGGTACTACCGCCTGGGAAGATATTTTAAACGTAATGTGTTGTCTAATGGTAGACCCTGCTGCCATATGGCATCACAAAAATTTTGACCAAGTCCCATGTTGCTAATCTGATTTTCTGCCTCATTTACACACAATTGCAGGGTCTCAATTGTTTCTCTTACTTGGACAGCACGACATATCGTTTCACACTCTTGATTTATATTTTCGTTTTTGCATTTGTTTATTTATTATTATTATTATTATTAAATTCTTATTATTATAAATAACTTCCCTTAGTGCACGAGAAACAACAAAGAAATATTGATATACAACCCAAGTAACATCTTGTCGTCCACCACCAGCAGAATCTCACCCAGCGGCGGGAAGATACGGAACTGCTTCACTCCCTGTTTTGCTAAGAGATTGGATCACAACTTTTAATGTGAATTAACACATTTCTATGTAGTGGTCTAACCCCACACACGAGTTGCAGATTCGGGGGCTCGGAGCAGTACACAACTCATCCCAAACGAACGGTTGAGCGGATACCCAGTTAAAAATATATTTTGTCTAAGTATTAATATTTTTTGTCATACCTACTATATATACCTGCTTTTATTGTACCACCCAAACCGTTTTATCAGAAATTATCATGAAGATAGATAGAAATTAACATTGCAATAAATATATTTGCCAGCTAGACATAATACTGACAGCTCTGTCCTCTTGTTCCACCTTAATACGACCCATATTGTATTGCTTCCCTCCCTTACCATATTTATTTTTTTTTCAATTCCTCTGTAAATTATTTACAGCGTATACTTATAACATAAATGAAAAAAATAAAAAAATAAAAAAATGAAACAAATGAATATCGAAGTGATAACCGTGGTACTATTCCAGATGATGCTAAATGTTACATAATACTTCCTTGAGATAAATGTACAGTATATATCAGGTGCCTACAAGAGAGTTCAGGCTCTCAAATGGCTCAGCCATGTTATTATGATTTTTAATCGACTTTGTATCTGTGTTCTTCTGGCTAAATAAACTGTCTCAGTATCAATATTTGATATCAATTGAGTGACCAGGTGCGGCATTCCTCCACCATCCTCGGTGTAGTGAGAGGTGCACCAGGCGGTCAAATCTGAGGACTTGGATGGTAGCTGGATAATAAAAGCGCCAGTGTAGTTGTGGTTTTCTGTTTGTGCAGTGTGCAGTGAATAACACCTACCGTGACGCATCTAAATAGCACCTTACCAGTTGTGCTTTCTAAGAAAGAATCTTTGCTTACAAGACCAGGAAGGTCAACAGGTGGAGTTAATATCTAGGTCGATTGGATATAATCTAACCTTCAATAAATCCATCTACTATTGTTATTACAATTGTTACATCAGATACACAATTCTGCTCTTATTCGTCATTATTTTTCTTTGTTTATATCTTTCGTTCTTCTAAAATACGACATCAACAAACAGCCAACTGGGGAGGCATATACTGTGCCTCAGAGCACCATCATAAGACATCTTAGTCCACTTCCAATGCTGATAATAGTGGGTCTCTTCACCGTGGCTCCATGAAACTGCCATGTGCAAATGGTTGCAACAAATCATTGAATTATTATAGTCTATTATTGAATATTTTAAAACAACATTTACAAATCTCACTTCTTCATGCTCACCCTTGGGCGTCCTATATAATACTTCACCATGTTAACAGTAAACATATATAACCATTCTAATAACCTTGTATAATATTGTCGCAGAAATAAGCTTAAATTAATTTTTCTTCTTTAAATCATCTTAGAAAATGGGTAGAAACTGACTTGAGCAGAAACACATTATACTTGCCATCTCTACACTGCAGTCTATGAAAATGAATCCCATAGGCCTGAAGGACCGTTATGGCCAGTAGATATACGGCACATTTTAAAACATTTTAAACTAACTCTGTTTTAGGTACACATAGGGGGAGTTTGGGCGGCACTGCACTTGACCAACTTCAGTTTTCCCAACTGTAAAGTTAGGTACTCCATAGAGCTGTGTGAACCAGAGACACATCCAAAAACTTCAAGAGACTTTGTGTACCCAGAAACTTCTTTAATGTAAACATCCCATGGGTGATAACTATAATTTTCCACTTGCAAGTTTATAGAGCGAGGTAGATCACAACAAACTGGAGGGATGCCTTAAAGGAAGAACATTATAACTAAGAGACGCCCTCCTAAGTCCGGGAAGGATCAGCAAATCTGATTGAATGCAAATTTAGTCCCATATTGCAAAAAATATAATGAAAAATGACTTTTGCATATTACAGTATGCTACACTTTGGACCCGATCTTTGGTAATCACATGAAACACTGGAAAACATGCGAGTTGTAAGAGGCGTAAAGGAATTCAAAGTTCCGGAAGATGATTGATTTAATGACATATGCAATTCACTGTCAATAAAACCACTGGATCAAGAAAATTCCCCAATAAATTTATACAGCATATTATTTGATTCTGATCTTCAACATTGGAGGTAACGATGACTTACTCAGTTAGCAGAGACGCAAGACTCCCGAGAAAATAGAAAAAACAACAGCATCTGATATATAAAAAAATGACTTGGACATACCTGAAGTGTGATGTGTTGTGGTGTGTTACGGTCCCTCGAGGAGCAGTTAACATTTATCTACCTGGGAAAAAATCAGATTAATATTCCATCCAGCTTTACTCCTATATAACTGTATGTAAAGGTCAAGGGGAAAGTCACCTCTTATACTTCATTATACAATATATTGGCAGGATCTCAAGGAAGTGTTTGCTCTAAAGTTGAAATACTTATTAGGTGAGAGAGGATTAAATTATGACTATGAACCTATATAGTAATACTTTTAGAATTGTCTTTACGAAACAGCAACAGTTCATTGGACAGAAACAAACCAAACCTAACCAAGTCACTAGATATGTAAGATAATTAAGTTTGGTTTAGTTTGATCGTGTTGTGTATCATTATTAGGGCTTTCGACCTTCAGCCTTCCTAAGGGTGTTTAGAGGTCATGATCATAAATTTATGAGGTAAAACAGCATATATTTGACATTCTTTCAATTTTTCTTTCTCTCCTTTAGATAAGCATCTACTGAATTATAACAAATGTGTCCTACAAATATTATGCCCCCCCCCCCCAAAAAAAAAGTGGCGACCCTCTCCAACAATTGTACCCTTCAACTAATGGGAACAGCCATGATACTGATAATTTTTTTAGTTAACACCAAAAATTAATAAAGATACTAGTCTATAATCTCATAATAAGAGCAGCAGAAGTATAGCTCACCTTGCCCTGGTGGTAGAGGAAGTCTTGCCATCACCCGTCACGTCTTGGAGCAGGGACCATCCTGCCTGAAACAAAATTTATGAATGAGGCCATAATTCTGCTTTCATTACTCTAATTGTCTACAACTTTATTTATATTTAAACCCAAATTCTATAAACAGTAACACAAGAGAAGGTAAATACTTCCATCCCTCAACAAGGATCATCACTACAGCACCTTGATATAACTTGACACAGCGAAGCACAAGAAGCCATAATGGCCAGAACCCCAAAGAGTAACTCACCCACAAACATACAATAACAATTTTCCGGTGCTGTTGACTCTTAGTCGTTTAATTACATATCTGAGTGAAATAGAATAAGTGAAAATTACCACAATTGTAACAGAAAATGTTGAGGGTTTTGTGTGAGAGTAATTGATTTGGACATTTATTCTGAGTTTGAAAACTTTAAATAACATCTCTACCAATAAAGGTGAATCTCTTTCAGATATGGGCATAATCATAATTCCATGCCATATAATGAACACCTGTGAGTGTTATGTTTGTAGTGTATTAAAATAACTATAATATCTAATGATATTTTTCCGTGAGATGTAATTATTTTCAGAATTTGACATATGACTGATATGCAAATATTCCCACTTGCCAGTGTTGAGTTTACACTATAGTGCTAAGTATAATTAAATACTATTTAAGCCAAACTTCTCAATGAGATTTAATTTCTTTATTCATGTAGCTGGATAAGGATTGACCTCATACAGTTTCTATTACATTTTGACTTTGCTAAGTAAATAAGAAAGGTGAATGAATAATTCTAAGAACAGAAAGTAAGAAAATTTGAATTCTGAGATAATATGAAACTCTCCGAGATTCTCTGAGTAATTTTGGGAAAACTTAATTTCATAGAAAATGTTGTAAATTCTTATTAATATAGAGTAAGGAAATAAGAGAATATAAAATATCATAAGATATTGAAAAGAATCTCAGAAGTGACTTGAAATTGAAGTCCGAAATACTTGTAGAATATAAATTTGTAACGGAAACATAATAGAATAAAGGGTAATATTGGAGCAGATGGCTGACACCAGAAGTTCGATTTCGTTCAATTTTTTTTACAGATGTTCTTTGGATGATACTAAGTAATAAAAATGATACGACAACTTTTTATTTTAATTATAAGTATTTATTTATTTAGGGTATGAAGGATGAGGGACAGTGTGCACGGTGAGAACAAATGATCACACGTCACTAAAATGATATATCTATGTGCTTTGTACACTAAGAGATTAATTATTTACCATAAATATTTAGCCGAAATATCTGCCGTGTCAGCGCGTGTTGTCGTCTGCTCTTTGTTTGTTTACGCTCGGACGGAGCGGGTCACTGGGTCCGAGCAAACTCTCGCGTTCACTAAAAAAAACAAATATTTCACCTTGTTGCTTTTAATGGTACCAGATATCAAATTAAGTAGTTTTTGTTTAATATGGCGAGTGGTCCGCCTTTGGTTGTTTAGGTCAAGTTCTATTAGGTTCTGTGCATTTTCGTATAATGTTTATTAGTTACTATCATCCCAAAAACATGTGGAATTGTTTTCGAAATCAAACAACGTAGTATAGTGTTAACCATCTGACCTGGCTCAACTAACTAAAATTTATGATAAAGCTATATGGTTAGATTAGGTTTCCTTGGTTAGATGCTAAAAATTTGCAAGGTGCCCTTCCAAACTATTCTTATGAATTAAACACCTGATATATGATGTGCAATTGTTTTTAAATTCCAGTTTATGATAATTCTTCTCTCACTCCACCAGTTGACAATGTAACCATAATAAGGTAGTCAGGGGGATTAGTGTCCCCAAAGTTAAAAATGATTCAAATACTCACTTGATGCATCATTCATAAATAAGATAGTGATTTAATTACGTTTAAAACAATTTTACTTATTGTAAGGAAACATCTACAGTATTTTATGTATTCACCGAAATCATGTGAACCGAGATGCCATATTGTAAACACAAGGGCAGCTAATTTGCTTATTTCCCATTTAACTATAACAATAAATATATGTATTCTGCCAAGTGAGGTGTTGCGAAATGTCACTTGCGTTGTTGTTTTTTTCGTGGAGTGATTGATAAGAGTTTACAGGGGAATAAGATTATGTTATATAGTTTAGCAGTTAGCTGTATTATGGCTTGAATCAACTCCAGTCCACAACAACTACATCCTCACTGTATATCCTTATATTTAACACATTAACCTCAACAAATATAGTTCTGTTGACCATTACTTACCTCTTGATGTTATATTCCCTCACCAACGATGACACTTTCTTTATAACAGTTCACTGTGACACTTGTTAACTCGACAACAGCACCAAATTGAAATTGAATTTGAAATACTTCATTAAACATAAAACTAAATTAATTAGTTCCTCAAGTATGACTTCTTTATTTGCCTTATCAAAGGTCCCTTTTAACAGCACCAAAGAAATTAACGGTTACTGACCGTCATGGTTCATGACACTGATTCATAAAACATCTCAAAGCAGATATCGGAGCTTCATGGGAGCGAACGAACCTGTCTCATTACTGTGAGAAGACTTCGATTGTACTTCTCTTTTGAATTTATGAAATACCTGTTTCGTCGACCAAGAACCTATGCGGCCCATCGAGGTGAGGGTCACTTATGTGGCCCACTGAGATGAGGGATGGTCACTCATGTGGCCCTATGAAATGGGGGAGGGTTACTCATGTGTCCCACTAACTAACTGGGCTGCCCACCACTGCCCTACATAATGTGAAAACTTGTGTGGTAACGTTTCTCTGCACCAAATATTATTTTCAACAGTATTGGTCTGATGATAAAATTTGTATTATAATTTAATCTTGCTCTCACATTAGTAATTTGTGTATAAAGTCTCCGGGCGTGATCAGCTTCATCTGTTGGGACACGCCCGGCAACTATACTAGACGCTGTATTGTTTAACTCGTGCTGTAAGAAGCTCCATCTATGGGTTGAAAATTCAAATTGAACCAAAGGACTCACAGGGTTCACTCCAGCGGTTCATTCTGATTGCCGAGGACAGGGACTTTTTGAGGTGACTGCAAACCTTAGTTATACTATACTAGTGTGAGGCAAACTTATCTTGCATGCTGTCACTTATTTTTTTATTTATAGGACTGTCGCCAATACGAGGGACTCTTACTATAACTGAAGTGAATCATTATCTATACTTTTGTGGTTCTTGGTACCAATACACAGAACCACCTTTTACCATTCTTACAAGTGTTTACTTAATGTTTAATGTCGTTTTACCGACCTTCGGCCATACATAATTGATAAGATTATTATTTAATTTCATTTAATTAATCGCTATTACCTTGATTACACTTTGCCTTGTCTACCGTGTTGAAATTTCTGGTTGGCACTCTTGCTTAATTGTTAAGTGATCATTGGAATTGCTGATACAACCTCATAATATTTGTTCTTTGTCACTCACATAAGAATATGGTTTTGTTATTTTCATATCCTTATTACCATGATAACCAAACGACACCACAATCTTAACATCATTAGTTTCTGAAGATTTTCTTATGTCATTCTACCTACCCACACATTCCCCCTCCCAATTCAACCCCTCCCCCCTCTAAGAACCCCCATCATCCCCCCATACGCGTGGTCCATCAATTGATCCAAAAAAGCAATTCGTTCAAGTGCTTCGTCGCTCAAATCTCAGGTTAAAACTCATCAAGCTTAACCGTAACACAACCACGCTCTTTGACACTTCACTTATAACTAATTTAGTCTAACTCCTCCGTACTATACTATAAAAATAATCCTATGATGATATTTGGAGAAGGAGGCAGAGGATATATATGTAATTTCCTTATGAGATACACTGCCCTGTACAGTACACACCATGATAACTGGTGGGTCTCAGTGAGGGAGTTGTTATCCACCTACAGTACATACCATGACAACTGGTGGGTCTCAGTGAGGGAGTTGTTATCCACCTACAGTACACACCATTACAACTGGTGGGTCTCAGTGAGGGAGTTGTTATCCACCTACAGTACACACCATGATAACGGGTGGGTCTCGGTGAGGGAGTTGTTATCCACCTACAGTACACACCATGATAACGGGTGGGTCTCGGTGAGGGAGTTGTTATCCACCTACAGTACACAACATGATAACTGGTGGGTCTCAGTGAGGGAGTTGTTATCCACCTACAGTACACAACATGATAACGGGTGGGTCTCAGTGAAGGAGTTGTTATCCACCTACAGTACACACCATGACAACTGGTGGGTCTCAGTGAGAGAGTTGTTCATCTACAGTAGTGCATCTCAAACTATATGATGTGGCGGACCGGCATTTTTTTCACAATGTGCCAGGGACCGGTTTGTGCCATATTATTATGGTATTCGCGCAGGCACGTAGCATATCAGATAAGAAAAGCTAACATTCTTCACTGGATTTATTGGAATGGGAGTGTGTATACCAGCTGTAGCGTACTTGAGGAGATATTCCCATTTAAATAATGTACATTGAAGGTTGTCTGAAAGGCTGTGCGTCTGTGTCGTTTGGATAAAATTACTATAATTGTTCGTTGACGATTCAAGAAAATATTATTTGAGCATTCGTAGTAATATTAATTTATACCGGAAACAATGTAATGCATGGAGTAAACGTTGACACACTTTTATTTTGTGTATTTTGTAAACAAATAATACAATATCACAATATAAACCAAAAAATATATAAATAAATAAAACAGTAAAGTCTCCTAACAAAGATATTATAAAAAAATATATATATAGTAAAAAAATTAAATAAAATAAAAAAATGAATGAAACAGGTTAAATTCTGGGTATTTTTTATTTATTTTAAACCCAATTAATAAAGACGTTAACAAAAAGTAATAAAAAAAACGATTGAAAGGAATAGGTTACATTAAATTTCAGACATAAAATTTTTTATAATATGTCGTAATACTAAAATATGAAATTGATGATCTATTTTATTAACGCAATAATAGGCATGTTAAAACCTTAACCTTTACTAATGTGAAAGGTGAGCTGCTTCTTCTTTGTCAGCTTATCCAATCGTGGTTCAATTGAGGACAGTGCCACTCGCAATGGAGGATGAATATCCATACTATTCCTGTACTTTGTCTTAATGACACTCATGATTGAGAAGCCAGACTCGCAGAGGTATGTTGAAGGAAATGGGAGAAGAGTTTTCAGAGCAATTTTAGTAAGCTCAGGATGTTCTGCTTTCACTTTTACCCATAAGGAACCGAGTGATGTTGTAGTTTAGAAACTCATCTTCAATCCTTTGCTAGCAGCCAGCTCCAACAAGCTATCCTCCATAGTGACACTTGAGTCATATATCAATGGAATAAACGAATTTCGGATCCATTCATTCCCTTCCTATAGATCTTCTTCTGCTGGAAAGTAAAACTCGAAACGTTCTGCCAAATTCGTCAAGTGTTCTCTGATGCCGTTTCGTAGAGATGTAACATTAAGGTCTTCGCCTGCATCGGCGATGATTGTCACTAATTGGTGCAATGTGTCATAACAATCTCTTGATTTTCGACTCTTCCGTGCTTCTAGCTTTTGTTTCCGTTCGTCGATCTTGTTTGCCATTGTGGACATATATTTTGTTGCAAGACTTTCTTGGTGAAAGAAGCAAAGCGTCGACTTGCGTTCTGGGGCAAGCGCCTTTATCTTGGTAACCACTCCCAAATGCCGTCCTATCATTGTGGCAGCGTCATCAGAACATAAGCCTACACAAAACTTGAAATCCAACTCACATTTGTTAAAGATGTAGTCGCTCACAGTCTTGAACACTTCAGAACTAGTTGCTTTTGTTGGTAAAGAAGCAGGAAAACAATCTTCCTTCAAATCACCCTCATGTTTAAAGCGCACATACACCATCGGAATTGCCATAACAACAACGTCTGTATATTCATCAAGCTGCAAAGAAAAGTACTTTGCTAATTTAATCTGACCTATGAGCTGATCTTCCATATCGTGTGCCAGATCGTGAATTCGTCAAGCTATAGTGTAATTTGAAAGTGGCACCTGGAAACATAATATTATTTAATATAGTTGACTTTATCGACTGATAATTATTCTTGGCGGGATTCCGGTGCGATTATTAGATTATACTATTGTTTCTTTCCTGGAAACTCGCAGCCGATGGCTCGCGGACCACCACTTTGAGTAGAACTGACCTACAGTACACACCATGATAACAGGTGGGTCTTAATGAGGGAGTTGTCTACCAACACACCACCAACCTTCTTTACCGATAACGCCAAACACCCTCAAGGACCAGTTCTTGCTCTAGCTTTCTTCTGGCTTCATATTAATGATCTCTTTTCCATTTCCTCCAACAGCATACATTACAGTGTTCAAGACAGTAACTGTACAAAGGTTTCTCTTACTCTTGTACTACCCACGTACATTCGTCCATAACACAGTGGGATACAAATTACCTACTAATACTCAGTGCCAGGCGCAACACGTCATCCATATACCGTCGAAGTTCCATTTTCTTGAAGTTCATCACAATTCATCTTCATTCCTCGCACTTCTGTCTATGAAATGCCCAACACTCACATCTGTGCAACTCTTTTAAATATTGAGTAAACATTCTCGTCTTATCTCAGCAACATTATTAATTTTCTTTTTTATTATCTGTGCTGTACTAAGGACTGGTGTCATAGCTGCAGTGTAGGTCACCTGTCAGTTATGTGTACCTCCTATAGTCCATCACATGAGTAAAACCAACTTGCAAAGTAGTTTACTTGTATGTTAAGACGTCGTCCCCATCCTCTCCCACCTGAAGGGACCGGGACACCACACAGAGTCCTCCACCGCCACTCCGTCCTGTGGACCGTCGTCGACACGAGATTAAGAGTGCTAACCTAGGTTGTTATCCCCGTAGAAATATCACGTATGGAATCCTGGTTGCGACAAAAGCAATCCAGGCTGGCCTATCAAACCTACAGTAAATGGTTAATCAAGTCACGCTTACAGAGATCTCCTGCACGACACTCGTCTACAGTGACCGTGATCGACATGAGACTAAGTGTGTTAACCTTGGTTTGTTATCCCCGTGGAAATATCACGTGTGGAAGCCTGGTTGCAACAAAAGCAATCCAGGCTGGTCTATTGCACCTAAGTGGTTGATCCAAGTCATGCTTACCAGTTCTCCTTGCCTAGACAACCGTCTAGAGTGACTATCAGTGACGCGAGACTATGTGTGGTAACCCAAAAGTACTTTTTTGTTGTTATACCTCGTGAAAGAAGTTCTTGTGCGGAAGCCTGGTTGCAACAAGAGCAATCCAAGCTGGCAGTAAATGTATCAATTGAAGAATTAAGATTCTGTTAAATCGTACCCAGACTAGAGTAATCACATGTGTCCCCAAGTTGAAAATTCCCTCTTTTAGAAGATTAATTTGATTACAGCGTGAATGTGAGTGACTCATATATCCATGCAAATTGTGAATCATTGCATGGAAGCTTGTCAAATAAATGTAAGTGCAAATATCTGCCCGTGATCCTATCTTATTATTACTAAAGGTAATGACTGATTGGTTAATGACAAAGTATAACCAATAACTTAGATGGATGTTGGAAATTATTGGAACTCATTAAATCATCATTTATCAAGTATAAATCATGGAATGTCGGGTGGTGGAGTGAACTTCTACGTAGATACGCCATAATCTTCTGTAAGTAACCAGTGTGAAGGTATCGAACTCTACGGTAAGAAATATAAGAAACACAATATACTATAATCTTTATATAATATAATCCACACTTAGACCATTACGATGAAAAACCATGACATTTACCTGTATTTTTTTTCTGAATTAAAGTAAGCAAATGAAATATAATGTAGGTACATCACCCCGCCTCCCCTTCCTGACCTTCCCGAAGTAAAATGTCTGGTTACTATGGCAGTGGCCTGACCTTCTCCACTATCATAAAGTTGCAACCATCACACGAGCCTGGAGCGGTCATCTCAAAGGACAGTGGAGGTGCCCTACACCCCGGCACACTACGTTGTTCTACAGTATATTGCCATGAAAATGACGCCTTATAACCTGGTACACCATATTGGTCTAAAGTGCTGAAACAAAAGTGTGACAAGTTATGGGTTTCATAATTCAAGAATGAGTGAGTGATGGAGGAGGTGAGGTTCAGGGGAGGGGGGAGGGGCTGTTAAGAGCGCAGAGTACAGTAGGTGGAAGGAGGTGTAGATTAGCTGGAAAGGCGTCTCAAGTGGGAGGGATTGACGTGAAGGAGAGAAAGAGAGGGAAAAGAGTGCAAGAAAAATCCAATAATGAGAAAACCAATGAATATTACAGATGAATATACTGTAGACGTATATTAATAAGAGATCCCTTGGAAATACTATTTTTATTGTGTAAATAAGAGTAATAGTACAGTGCTTGTTTCATATTTGTTCAAGATTTTTTTAATGCGAAAGAACCAAGTTTCATCCATCAAATTATCAGATTTCCAAAGGGGAATAGCTGAAAGGACAACAATGCGTACTATTGTAAGTACCAGAAAGACTTGGATTGTTGGACAGCAACCTCAATGAAAACCAAAGAATTGGTCAAATTTAAAATTTTTAGTTGAAAGAGGCTGCGTTGTCAGCCTAGCAGCCACCCCTTTATGTCCTTGAAGATTGTAGGATTGGCTAATTTATGGCAGGGAAATCATGAACAATAATTTTGGTAATTTTGTGTTACTTGGTATAGTAATTTGTGATCTGACTCAAAAATATATCCACACATGACCTGGTCGGAGAATTTGTATCAGCCATTGTCTCTTACTACACCACGTCTCACCCCTGTCTAACACCCTTCTCATTGCTTACTCCTTCCTGTTTACCTCCCCCTTCCTCCCACAGTATAAATTACTTTCAATAAACCTCAACGACATATAATGAAATATTATTTATGTAAATATTGCAGACTATGGCCTACAATTTGCTGCACAGCTTCTGCCATCAATCTTCAGAGAGGAAGAGGAATTTGTGCTTGTTGATTCTCATGAGGTATCTTATTGTATTGTTAACTATCTAGTACCAATAAACAATTACAATTATTTTAAGATTTTTTTTTTAATATTCTCTTCTAGAAAACTTCAACAAAGTATATGTCAGTTGTCTTCAGTCCAACTCCTCATTAAAATTTCTGAACCATCGGTGTGTTTTACTAATGATAAAATTGGCAATTAATAGGACAGTTTTCATAACATTGTTAAACCATAAAGTACTTGCTTTCCAAATGATCACGGTGAATAATGCAGTGAAGAAAGAGACCCTCAGGAAACACGAACAAGTTTCTTTAGTAGTACCTCAGCAGCTGTCAATGTTTTGTTAAGTGCATTCTTTTTGTCAGTGCCACGTGTGGTTTGTCTTAGGGTGACTACCTCCAGCGTGTTATCCTTCACAGTTACATAAGCAGCAACATAAAGAGCAAATTATCGCCAGTTGTGAGTTATATTATATGTCTGTGGATTTATCACGGACCTGGGAAATATGCCTCCCCATTGTGTGGCGGAAAATCGGAATACTCTACGTGCTATTTGTCGTTGAAATTTCGCGTTCCTTGGATCTAGAATTGTAATTATAGGGTAGATCCTCAATAATCTTCTTTACAAACTCTTCAACAGATTTTAGCACGAGTTATATTCCACACAACAGCAAAATCACCTTCAGTCGTCAAGTCATCTGCGCTCCCCCTTTTTCTCCTCTCCTCCGACCTGATAACTCTATAGCCAACTTTCCCCCTTATAAAGCCAATCACTTTTGCACCTTATTCTCCTCAAACTCCACCTTAGAAGATCCCAACTCTACCCCTCCTACTCCTGCTCCTCGTACTGAACTTATTTACTTTTCTACAATCTCCACTCGTAGTGTTGCTGGCGTATTATCCAACTTAGATGTGAGTAAGGCGCATGGACCGGACGGCATACCCTCTCGTGTTCTAAGGGAATGTGCTGAAATTCTGGCCCCTGTGCTTGCTCGCCTCTTTCGCCTTTGCCTCAAAACCCAAACTTTTCCTTCTTCTTGGAAGCATGCCTCGGTTCAGTCCATCCCAAAGAAGGGTGACCATTCTAATCCTTCTAACTATCGCCCATTGCCCTAACTTCATCACTCTCAAAAGATTTTCGAACCTATCTTGAACTCCCATTTTCTCCGTCACCTTGAACGCTATTCTCTTTTGTCGGATCACCAGTATGGCTTTCGTCAGGCGAGATCTATTGGTGATCTGCTCTCCTACTGCACCCATCTTTGGTCATCCTCTCTTAGGGAATATGGGGAAACTTTCGTCGTGACCCTCGACACTCCAATGCATTTAACAGGGCATGACACAAGTCTTTGCTTTCTAAACTTCCCTCTTATGGTTTCTCTTCCCCACTTTCTACTCTAATTTCTAACTTCCTTGAGAACCAATCCATGGCAGTTGTTGTCGAGGGATCGATCTCTCGCTCTTTTTCCACCAATAGTGGTGTCCCACAGGGTTCTGTTCTTTCACCTACTCTCTTACTTCCTTTTATCAATATTTACTTCACACTACGACTAATTCTATCCATTCTTACGCTGATGATTTTACTCTTCACTCTTCTTCATATTTTTCCCTTCCCCCTAATTCTCAAATTAGATCTGTTTCTAGAGTTGATATCGTTTCATCTATCAATACGAATCTGTGCAGCATCACCGAATGGGGAGGCAGAAACTTGGTTAAATTCAATAGTAATAAAACACAGTATTTACCAATTACAGGTTCCAAAATAGATGATATCCCACCAATCACATTTCAGGTCACATCATTTTGCCAAATTCTAAGATAGATATGCTAAGCCTCACCATTTCCTCTAATATATCAAAGCCACACATCCACAACAATGCTAAAGCTGCCTCCCGAAAGATAGGAATGCTGTACAGATGCCGTGGCTACTTCATTCCTGAGCAGGGTGCTTCAAGTTTATAAGCGATTTATTTGTCCTAAATTTGAGTAATACTTTCATATCTGGGGTGGCTCTTCTTATTACCAGCTGTTAGATAGGGTGGAATCAAAGGCATTTCATCTTATTAACTCTTCTCCTTTAGTTGATAATCTTTCTTCTCTTTCTCTTCGCCGCAATGTTGCTTTACTCTCTCTCTCTCTCTCTCTTCTACAGGTACTTTAACGGGCAATGTTCGGTGGATTTGGCATCCTGTGTACCGCCGGCACGGCCGTGGGCTCCTAATACTCGTCTTGCCCGCGGTGCCCACCGTTTCTCTGTGGATGTTGGTCACACTAGAATAACCCGTTATAGTACATCTTTCTTTCCTCACACAGCCAAACTGTGGAATGCTCTGCTTTCTTTTGTGTTTCCATACTCCTACATTCTGTCTCACTTCAGAATCTGGTTTCCCGGCTTCTTCGTGGTGTAGATTAATACAGTCTTTTTCTCTGCTATTTTAAATTTATTTTTACTCCTATGTTTTCGTCCCCCGGTCCCGTTGTGGGTCGATGACGTGCCCAGGTGGGCTATTCCCGTAAATTGGACAGTAGATATACTCTTACTAAATGTCTGTATTCAGAGTTGAGGGTGTAAGTAATGACGTGAGTGTGAGAACGTTCTAACAACAGTACAAAGTGTGTGTTCGGACAGAGTGTGTGATGAACAGTGAAGAAATGGCAAGATAGTACCATAAACAGACACACAAACACAAAGTAGCTCACGCACACACACACACACACACACACACCAAACGAGACGAATCTTGTGTGGTGACCATTCATAGTTATAATAAGCGAAGCGCCTTCTCTTCGCTCACATATTTATTCGGGGATGGAAGAAGTAAATTGACTCTAACTTCAAGACATTGTGATCACATCCTGATGAGCGTTTCTCTTCTCTTAGCCTTTAAAACCTTGGTTAAAAGTTGCTCACCCAAAGTTTTGTGAGAGTTTCACCACACTCTCCTGCTTATATAACTTTAAAGGAGAGAGAGAGAGAGAGAGAGAGAGAGAGAGAGAGAGAGAGAGAGAGAGAGAGAGAGAGAGAGAGAGAGAGAGAGAGAGAGAGAGAGAGAGAGAGAGAGAGAGAGAGAGAGAGAGGAGAGAGGGAGAGAGAGAGAGAGAGAGAGAGAGAGAGAGAGAGAGAGAGAGAGAGAGAGAGAGAGAGAGAGAGAGAGAGAGAGAGAGAGGAGAGAGAGAGAGAGAGAGAGAGAGAGAGAGAGAGAGAGAGAGAGAGAGAGAGAGAGAGGGAGAGAGAGAGAGAGAGAGAGAGGAGAGAGAGAGAGAGAGAGAGAGAGGAGAGAGAGAGAGAGAGAGAGAGAGAGAGAGAGAGAGAGAGAGAGAGAGAGAGAGAGAGAGAGAGAGAGAGAGAGAGAGAGAGAGAGAGAGAGAGAGAGAGAGAGAGAGAGAGAGAGAGAGAGAGAGAGAGAGAGAGAGAGAGAGAGAGAGAGAGAGAGAGAGAGAGAGAGAGAGAGAGAGAGAGAGAGAGAGAGAGAGAGAGAGAGAGAGAGAGAGAGAGAGAGAGAGAGAGAGAGAGAGAGAGAGAGAGAGAGAGAGAGAGAGAGAGAGAGAGAGAGAGAGAGAGAGAGGAGAGAGAGAGAGAGAGAGAGAGAGAGAGAGAGAGAGAGAGAGAGAGAGAGAGAGAGAGAGAGAGAGAGAGTACCATGACTTTACTGCTCGACTTAACCAGAAAGTGTGTACATTATCCTCTGCCAGTCTCAGCCTACCCAGGGGGGGTCAAATCATGATGGACGCGGTTTTCTTTTAATTACTGGCGGGGATGAACCATGTGTGTGAGTGTGTGGGTGTGTGTGTGTGTGTGTGTGTGTGTGTGAGTGTGTGTGTGTGTGAGTGTGTGTTAATAATAGCAGCTTGTACTAATACTCTACCCCATTACATCTCTTTCCCCATGATATTATTATGGCTCTAGCTCATGACAGTATTAATGTCATTCATAACGAGTTGCTTAAGTTAGATAATTAATTTAGCAACATAACATAATCTGGCCATACTATGAAAGATAGAGAATATTGTGGTGTTGTCCTCTGGTTGAGATGTGATCAGGTACAGTTAAGGTTGCGGTATATTTATATTTTAAAGGGATACATTTCATTTAAAGTAATTATCAATACATTTATTTACAAAATATAACAACTGCAAAAGTACTGAGTAGTGATTAGAAAAACAATTCAGATCAACGTAAGAGTAAAAAAATAATAAAGAATCAAACAATTAAATGCCAAGACTGACTTAGACACAAAATTAAGATTTATAGTTATGATCTGTCAACATTAAAAGAGTTTAGAAGACTCGTTCTTGTTCGTGACCAATGACAATGGGTCATATTAGCCTCCGTGAAATAGGAGTTTTATTATTATGTACTATAATCCCGGTTTAATGTTGTATGGTAGCTGGGGAAGGGACTACTGTTAGATCTCTAAGGTCTCCCATCCCTCCCTTACTCCCTCCCTCATGCTATCCGCAACTGATATTCATATGGCTATTATATATCATAATAAGACTATTATATAACACTCACTTACTAGAGGGGGTGATCATGGCCTCAAAAATGTCCCCGGGACCATTAGTGATCTCCTTGCTGCAGGGCGCTGTTATCACGAGGATTGCAAACGAGCATAGCATATATGGCGCCAAAAACAGTTGAAAGTGCTCAAAGTACTAAGACATCTAGCATGCCATCCCCAAATTTGTACAACATTGCGTCTGGGAAATTTGTTGAGGTATCTGTTAATGTCCAGAACGCTGTACAGAATGTCATGGAGTGTGTTAGCCTACGAAAACCACAGGGTTTTCGTAATAAAAAAGGCAGTCGTGTGGTAATCATGAATACAATCAGGATACGAACAACAGTGGAAGCGATCACAACGTTTGGTACAGAACTCACGGGATAAAAGGCTCGGGGGATTTTAACATGCCTGATTTTGTTCTCACATTAGTTATCGCATATCCTCCACGCCTCTGTTGTTCTGGGCCGTTGAACAACATGTGGCTCTCTTCAATGTCAAAACTCGAGAATATACTTGAAGTTGAAGACTAATAATGAAGAGTCACCTTGAACCTCGAAAAAACCTGACTTGGTGAGCTTGACGGTTGACCAGTACGCTGGACTAATCATTTATTCATCCTTTGTGTGGTGTTGCTCTCCTCTTGACCATCATCGACCTTCCCAGTAACAATACATTTGTGTTTGGCCATCCACATCTTGACTACTTCACTCATCATACTTCCCTTCCTTAATTTTTCTCTTCTCGTCGCCCCCCTCCCCCTTGCTTATACTCTCCTTCCTACTTTTCCCCTTTTTAACACTCCACTCCCCTCCTTCCCTTCTAATTTTTCACTCCACGCCCCTCACTCTCCTTCATCTACTCTCCCTCCCGCCTCTACCCTCCCTCAGGGGTACACATTCACAACTATTCCAATATCTGCTCCATCTTTCGTCAGACAAGTAATGTCACAAATCAGTTTGAGACAACTATTTCTCTCCTCTGTTACCTCTCTTGAGTAGCTCACTAACACAGTGATGCACCAACACAATGACGCACCAACACAGTGACACACAACAGTGGCACCAACAGGTGATATCCAGGGTGATACCAGCACGGTGATGCACTAACACGGTGACGCACCAGCACGGGTGATACACCAACACAGGTGATACACCAGCACAGGTGATGCACCCAGCACAGGTGATACACCAGCACGGGTGATACACCAACACAGGTGATGCACCAACACGGGTGATACGCAACACAGGTGATGCACCAGCACGGTGATGCACCAGCACGGGTGATACACCAGCACGGGTGATACACCAACTGGTGATGCACAACACAGGTGATACACCAACACGGGTGATGCACAACACGGGTGATACACCCACGGGTGATACACCAGCAACACGGGTGATGCACCAACACAGGTGATACACCAACACGGTGATGCTGCGGGTGATGCACCAACACGGGTGATACACCAGCACAGGTGATACACGCAGGTGATACGCACAGGTGATGCACTAGCACAGGTGATGCACCAACACAGGTGATGCACCAGCACGGGTGATACACCAACACGGGTGATGCACCAGCACGGGTGATACACCAACACGCGTGATGCAACACAGGTGATACACCAACACAGGTGATACACAACACAGGTGATACCAACACGGGTGATACACCAACACAGGTGATGCACAACGCAGGTGATGCATCGGCACGGGGATCACCAACACGGGTGATGCACCAACACAGGTGATACACCAGCACAGGTGATGCGCAACACGGTGATGCACCAGCACGGGTGATGCAACACGGGTGATACACCAACACGGGTGATGCACCAGCACAGGTGATACCAACACGGGTGATGACACCAACACTGAGGTGATACCAACACGGGTGATGCAACACGGGTGATGCACCAACAGGGTGATGCACAGCACAGGGTGATGCACCAGCACGGGTGATGCACCAGCGGTGATACGCAACACAGGTGATACACCAACACGGGTGATGCACCAACACAGGTGATGCACCAGCGGTGATACGCAACACGGGTGATACACATAACACAGGTGATACACCAGCACGGTGATGCACCAGCACAGGTGATACCAAAGGTGATACACCAGCACAGGTGATACACCCACGGGTGATACCTGCTGGAACGATGCACCAACACGGGTGATACGCAGCACCGGGTGATACACCAGCACAGGTATACCAACACAGGTGATGCACCAGCACGGGTGATACACAACACGGGTGATGCACCAACACGGGTGATGCACCAGCACGGGTGATCACCAGCACAGGTGATACGCAACACGGTGATGCACCAACACGGGTGATACACCAGCACGGGTGATACGCAACACGGGTGATGCCAGCACAGGTACACCAGCACGGGTGATGCACCAGCACGGGTGATACCAACACAGGTGATGCGCAACACAGGTGATACCAACAGGTGATCACGCAACTGAGTTGATGCACCAACACAGGTGATACGCAACACAGGTGACACCAGCACCGGGTGATGCCAACACAGGTGATACCAACACGGGTGATGCACCAACACGGGTGATACACCAACACGGTGATACACCAACACAGGTGATACACCAGCACAGGTGATACACCAACACGGTGATACGCAACACGGGTGATACACAGCACAGGTGATGCACCAGCACAGGTGATGCATCAGCACGGGTGATACACCAACACAGGTGATGCACCAACACTGGTGATACACCAGCACAGGTGATACACCAACACAGGTGATACACCAACACAGGTGATACACCAGCACAGGTGATACACCAACACAGTGATGCACCAACACAGGTGATACGCAACACAGTGATGCCAACACAGGTGATGCCAACACAGTGATGCACCAGCACGGGTGATGCACCAACACGGGTGATACACAACACAGGAGTTACACCAGCAAAGGTGATGCACCAACACAGGAGTACCAACAAGGTGATGCCTTTGGTGATACACCAACAAGGGTGATGCGTGATGCACCAGCACAGGTGATACACCAACACAGGTGATGCACTAACACAGGTGATGCACCCAGCACAGGTGATACACCAACACAGGTGATGCATCAGCACGGGTGATCACCAGCACAGGTGATGCACTAACACAGGTGATGCCAGCACAGGTGATACACCAACACGGGTGATACACCAACACAGGTGATACACCAACAAGGTGATACACCAGCACAGGTGTTACACCAACAAGGTGATACGCAACACGGGTGATGCACGAAAACAGGTGATACCAACACAGGTGATGCTCAGCACGGGTGCATCAGCACAGGTGCACCAACACAGGTGATGCACCAACGCAGGTGATGCCCAACACAGGTGATGCAACACGGGTGATACACCAAACACGGTGATCACCACCATTGGGTGCGCACGGTGATACACCAACACGGTGATGCACCAACACGGGTGATACTAGCACAGGTGATGCATCAGCACAGGGAGACTACCAACACAGGGATACACCAGCGGTGATGCACACCAGCACGGTGATGCAGTACAGGTGATACACCAAACAGGTGATACACCAGCACGCACATCAATCAAATGTTGTGATGCACCAACAGGTGATGCCAACACAGGTGAGACGCATTCAGGTGATACACAACACGGGTGATACACCAACACAGGTGATACCAACACAGGTGATGCACCAACACAGGTGATACACCAACACAGTGATGCACCAGCACAGGTGATACACCAACGCAGGTGATACCCAAAACAGGTGATGCACAACACGGTGATACACAACGCAGTGATACCAACACGGGTGATGCATCAGCACGGGTGATGCACCAGCACAGGTGATACACCAACACAGGTGATACACACAGGTGATACACCAG
>NW_024735517.1:0-7951 GCF_018991925.1 Homarus americanus | reverse complement strand
CCAGGTGTAGCTTTGGTCATAAACGAAAATTGAAGAAGGAAGTATCAGTTTTGTGTGTGTGTGTGTGTGTGTGTGTGTGTGTGTGTGTGTGTGTGTCTTGTGAGTTTGCAGGGCAGAATCGTGAAGAGGAGTGTAGGGAACCAGCAGCTACATATTGGGGTTTGTAACTCAACACTGGATACATCCTTGGAATGTATCAATTCATATTATAATTTTATCGTGTGATATGTTTTATCTTCTTTTCCATCGATATATTGTAAAAGTTCCATCATTCCATGATTTAGATATATCTATAATAATTTCCTGAACATTGCCCTAAAGACAAACTATTTCCGAGCACTATAAAATTTCCATTATTCTTCCACATTTCTTCGCACATAAACAGTAACAAAACATCAGTCATAATGTTCTCAAATACGAATGTACAGTAGTAACGAAGCACACTGACGCACAAGACGCACAAGACGCTGGAAGACGCACAAGGCAGAAAAGAGAACGCAGAAGAGCTTGATGGGATGACGTTTCTTCTCCCGTCTCAAATCAATGAAGTAAGTAGGAGAGTAAATTCGAATAATAAAGCAGAGTTGCGTCTTTCCTTCAGGCTCTTCTACAGTAGTTTTTTCCGGTGTTGTACGTCTTCGCTTTTATGCGTCTTGTGCGTCATATGCGTCTTTTACGTCTTGTGCGTCTTCTTACTGTTTATGTGTTATGTTCATCCCGTCCGCCTTTTACGTCTTCCAAGTGCGTCATGTTCGTTTAGTGCGTGTTGTGGGTCTTTATTATACGTCTTTTGTGTTTTTCTGCGTCTTGTGCGTCGTCACCACCACATATATTAAGGAGGGTCACGATGTCCAGTGATGCTTCTATTAGCAGCAATGCACCCCAGCGCTATCTAAAGAACCATTTTGTAGCTCCTCACCCCTAAAGATCCGGTCCTACCCTTCTTCCTCATTGTCGGCCTCCCTCATCTCCAGCCCCCCCCACACACACAAACACATCCACTCACACCTTCACCTTCACCTACACACACACACACGCACACACACACTTTCCACCCGTCACTACACACACACAACCTCACACTTTACACCTGTCACCCACACCCACACATACAGCACATACACACATACATACACATACCCACATACACCCCTCACCCCAAGCCCTTCACTGTTACTCCACACCCACACGCACACCCCTCTCCCTCCACCTTCACCCTCACGCCCTTCACAGCTGCTGCTTCCTGAGCCCTGATAATTGGTCTGCTCTCTGTCTACAACTTGACCTAAAATACATCGTTTGTGTTTCTGTTTTTTCTCTGAATCACTGTATACTTTTACCCCCTTCCTTTATCCCTCGTCTTTCTAATTCCCCTTCGTTTCTCCGTTCTCTTTCTTCTTTCCTCCTCCCATTTTTCCTTCTGTTTCTATCGTCTTCTCTCTCTTCCTTTGTTTTTATCGTCTCCCTCTTCCTTCTGTTCCCATCGTCTTCTCTTCCTTGTTTTCATCGTCTTTCCCTCTTCTTTTCCATCGTCTTTCCCTCTTCCTTCTGTTTCCACTGCCTTCTTCCTCTATTCTATTCTTACTGTCTCTCTCTATTATTATCTTGTTCTAATATTGATGCTTTTTTTTTTATTTGCCCCTAATCGTATCGTCGTCTCTTTATCCCTCTCTTTGCTCGCCTCATGTTCTCACTATTCTCCAAGTGTTCCAGGCAGGACTTCTTACTCCTTCCCTCGACCCACCCCCCTGCTCCACCTTCTGCCACCTCTTCTTCCTACCGTCGCCTTTCTTCTCTTACTCCCTATCTCTTAGTATCTACCCTCTCCTCCTCCTTCTCCCATCTTCTTACTCTTACCCTCTCCTCCTCCTCTTTCGCTCTACTATCTATTCTCCCTTTCCCCTTTCCCTCTTCCTAGACCAATGTTTTAATACCTCTGACCTCACCTCCTACCTTCTCGGTCTGTTCCTGCTCCTCCTCCTCTCCTGTCTCCTGCCCACTCCTGGCCTCCTCCTCCTACCTCCATCCTCCTCGTTCTCCGAAGTGGCGGAGGATAAAGGACGTCCTCCTGCCGAGAACCCTCATAAAATCCTTCAAGTTCCTTTCTCAAAATTCATATCCTCGATTTAACGACTGTTTACCATCGCTCTTGTGTTTATACAGCGAAGAGGAGGTAGGGGAGGATTGGAAGGGGGGAGTGAGGGAAAGGGTCCGGAAAGGATGGAGGGGGCACGGCAGATTCTGGAGAGGATGGAGAGGGGACGAAGGATTCAGGAGAGGATTGAAGGGACGAGGGTTCTAAAGAAGATTGAAGCTGGGACTAGGGTTCTGGAGGAATTGGAGAGGGACGAGGGTTTGGAGAGAGAATGAGAAGGAAGGGGATTCTGGAGAGGATTGAAGCGATTGGAATGGGTCCAGGAAAGAAAGAAAGGAGACAAGGCAATCTGATAAATATTAAAAACACGGATGAAAAATGAAAGGAGGGAAAGGGTGGAAAGGAGGAGACAAGCACTGAAAATTATTAAAAAGAGGAGAAGAAAGAG
Source organism: Homarus americanus (assembly GCF_018991925.1). NCBI lineage: Eukaryota > Metazoa > Arthropoda > Malacostraca > Decapoda > Nephropidae > Homarus > Homarus americanus. Next base: position 5,408 of record NW_024735517.1, on the reverse strand, counting down.
GACAGAGAAGGAATAGAAAGGGAGAAGACGAGGAGTTCTAAGATGGATTGGAAAGGGGCCAATGGTCCTAGAAGAGATACTGAAGAGTGAAGGGGAGGAAGTTGACCTGACATACTATTAAAGGGAGGGGGATTGGGCCTAGTATACTGAGGTGGTGAGGGAGATTGGACCTAGTACACTGAGGTGGTGAGGGGATTGGACCTACTACACTGAGGTGGTGAGGGATTGGGCCTACTACACTGAGGTGGTGAGGATTGGGCCTAGTATACCGAGGTGGTGAGGGGGGGATTGGACCTGGTATACTGGAGGTGGTGAGGGATTGGACTTGGTATACCGAGGTGGTGAGGGGATTGGACCTAGTACACTGAGGTGGGAGGGGATTGACCTGGTATACCGAGGTGGGAGGGGGATTGGACCAAGTATATTGAGGTGGTGAGGGGGATTGACTGGTATGTCAAGGTGGTGAGGAGATTGGACCTAGCACACTGAGGTGGTGAGAGGAATTGGACCTGATACTGAGGTGGTGAGGGGATTGGATCAATTATACTGAGGTGGTGAGGAGTCTACCTTGATATATTGTAGGTTTACTAAAACACAATCCTACATCTAATCACTCAGCCACTCTCCCAATAACCAACCCTTATTTAATCACTAATTTCTCCCTAATTTCCATACTTATCTCTAATCACTATTTCCTCACCTAAGAACCAAACCCTCACCGAATCACCAGTCTCTCACCTAATCACCAGTCTCTCACCTAATCACCAGTCTCACCAGATCACGAATCCCCACCTAATCAGCCACAAATCCTTCATCACACTACTTCAAAATACAATAAACATAGAGTAGATATCTAATAAAATTATCATATGCATAAGAGAAACAGAAATAATGCAATAAAACAGGAGAAACAGGAAACCGAAGAGAGGATAAGAAACAGAAGTGATAAACTGGCCAATAAAAGTCGAATTAGTAGTTGAGAGACGGAGGAGATAATGAGGAAAGATAGATACGAAAGAACAGAGAAAATATTGGAGAAAATGACTTTGAAAAGAGGGCAGGAGGAAGGTAATAATAATGATGATGACGATGACGATGATGATGACAATAGTAATAGCAATGACTGGATATATTGATACAATGATGATGTTTTAAGAGGGATAATAATGATAATAACTATAATGATAATAATAAAAAGGGCTGAGGCGCAACAACAGTGATTACGGGTGATACTAAGAGAGAGAGAGAGAGAGAGAGAGAGAGAGAGAGAGAGAGAGAGAGAGAGAGAGAGAGAGAGAGAGGTGCATTAAGGGTGGTGCTGGTCTGGCTTCAGTAATGGCAAAACTTAGTGCAACAAGAACGAGACGTAGCGGTTAGGTTGCTGCTCGGGCCTTCCAAGATGAACACTCCAGTGTTCCATATATATATATATATATATATATATATATATATATATATATATATATATATATATATATATATATATATATGTGTGTGTGTGTGTGTGTGTGTGTGTTTGTGTTTTTCAGAATTTTTACGCTGTACTCTTGAACTTCCAAACTGCACCTCATACCCCAAAAGCTTCGCCAGCTCTAAGCTTCAACTTTTACCTAAGCTTTATTTCACGTCTGCACCCCCTTTAACCCCCAACCGGACCTGGGACCGTCTAAGCTGCACTTCACAGTATCAAAAATGACCCAGTAATGATCCGCCTAATAAAAGCGATGACGACGTCTCTGATCCAGATAAACTCGTCTTGTTTTGGTATAATTCTATCTCACTTGGGGTCCTTAAGCATAAATGTACACTTTCTTGTGTGTATCTCTCTCCCATTTATCATGCCTTCAAGTCCTTCCTTCTTCAATTATCACATCTCTGTATTTACCTCAATTATCACACCTACCTCTTTGATTTATCAGTCTTTTATACTTCAATCATTCAGACATACTCCTTATCCCTTTAATTATCACATATATTTTCGTTCATTTTCCTGAAGACTTTATTTATTATTTTTGTTTTTCTATTAAATAAAGACAAAACAAAATATGAAAAATAAAATGAATGAAAATTAAAATAGTGGAAAAAAATAATATAAATAGAATAGAAGAATAAGATGAAGTAAAAAAATAAAGAAAAATAAAGAAAAATAATAATAAATAGACCCGTTAAGACATAAGACAATAAAGACAATAAGAGGATAAAGGAAAAACCTTCTGTTTTTTATTTCATCTGGAACAGTGAGGGGTCATCCGGTTTTCTCCTCCCGCTTCCATCTCTCTTTCCTCCTCTTCCTTCTTCCCCCTCCCTCCTATTCTTCCTACTCCCCCTTTCTTCCTCTTCCTCCCAGCTTCTCCCCTGCCTCTCCTCTTCTTTCCTCCTCCACCCAGCCCTCCTCTTCTCTTTTCCCTCCTTCCAATCTATTCCTCTCCATTGTTTTCTCCTTCCTCCACATCCTCTTTCATCCTCCTCTTCCCACATCATCGTACTTTCCTTCCATAATCTCCTTCCCTCCTTCACCCATCTTCTTTTCCCCATCCTTCTCTCCTGCTTCTCCCCTTCACACTTCATTTTTCCCCTTACCTCCCATTTCGACTTCGCACACCATCTCTTTTTCCTCATCCATTTAATTCCATCCTCTTTCTGGCACCTTTCCATCCTCATTCAATCCTCTACTCCATCATCCCATCGTCTCCTTCCCCATCCTCCTCCATCCTCCTCTCCATCCTCCATCCTAACTCCAGCATCTCGCATAGGTTCTCTGTCTTTCATCCTCCATCCTGACAAACAAAAGACGATCGGCACACTAAAGGCATCGTGGCGCACATCTCCGAGACGTCATGGCGAGAGGCGGGATCCGATTCTGTATAGTCGAACCCTGAGAGTCTGACACCTCATAAGAGATTCCAGAACACCTCAGCCAGGAAAACTTATCATAGAAAAATCCACAAGAGTATAATTACGTGGTTGTTCTTCATCCTCGTAAATATAAAGAACATTGAGAAAAAATAAAAGATTGAAGACATAATGTTTGTAATAGCGAGGTCTAGCCGATACACCCTGCTCCTCCGTATTCAACATCTATGCACCACGAAGACCCCTATTACTACGAACACTTACTCATAACAATGGCCTTCAAATGCAGTAAATAATATAACTATTTATTGGTCATTTTGTAATTTGCTTTTGTTTTTGTTGTCTTTTTTTAGGTTTTTGTCATAGAGGTGTAAGATTAAGGACTAGTTTTCTAAAAGGGGTTGAGAGCCATGGTTCTGCCCGGGAAATGGCGGAGAGCATCCTGAATTTCTTATGCTCCAGATCTCTCCAAATTGTAGGAGCTGGCAGCTAGGGAGAGAGAGAGAGAGAGAGAGAGAGAGAGAGAGAGAGAGAGAGAGAGAGAGAGGAGGAGAGAGAGAGAGGAGAGAGAGAGAATGAGTTAGGAGGAGAGGACAGGCAAGGGGAGGGGGGAGGAGATGGGTAAGGATGAGGATGAAGAGGGAGGAGGAAAAGAAAGAGAAGGAGGAAAAGAGGAAAAGGAGGAGAGGAAGATGATGGAAGGAGACAGAGAAGGAAAAATGTGAGTAGGGAGAAAGTAAACAACAAATGGAGGAGAAGGGGGAAGGAGGAGAAGAGAAAGGAGAAAAAGATGCTGTATGAGAGAGGGAGGAAGGAAAGAGCAGGGAGAGAGGAAAGAGAAGGAAAACCAGACAAAGATAATAAATGGGAAGAGTGTTAACGAAAAGATCACAGAACAGTCCAACAAGGGGGCCAGGAGGGGGGGAGGTAGTGAGAGAGGAGGGAGGGAGGAAGACCCGTGAAGGAGGATAAGGAAGGGAAGAGGAGAGGAGAAGGAAGGAAGAACTCAACATAGAGCCATAGGAAACTTCCAACCCCAAAGATAAAGTCGAGTATTAAAACCCCTACAAAAAAAACAACAACAACACCTCCCCAAAAGTTTATATCGTGAGAAAAAAATCTCTAGAATGTCATATGAAGAGAGGAAATTTCTGAAGGGTGGGATGAAGAGAATAAATACAAAAAAAAAAAAAAAAAAGAATAAATAAAAAGAAGAAACTCGTTAGATTTCTTCGTTTGTATAAATTCCAAGGAAGAGAAAATAGTGTTTGATATTTTCCTTTCCTTGTTTATTTACTTTCTGTGGGGGAGGGAGGAGGAAAGAATGTGAGGGTGATGATCATGGTGATGTGTGGTGTGTGGAGAGAGACTGATGATGAGATAATTTGACTGAGTTTTAAGTTTTTGGAAAGATGTATAAAATAATACTTGGTAAAATACGTCTAGTCGGTTACTGGGAGTGAAGGAAGGATAGACAATGATATGGCAACTCGAAAAACAACACCAAAAAATCAAAATCAAAACAGAAAGATGCAAATGGTATGTATGTATGTATGGTATATGTATGTATGTATATATTCAAATACACTTAGCCATTAAATACGCAAGAGGATTGTTGTGCTGGAATATGTTGGCACTGTGGTTGGCACGGTTGGTGTTTGATGTTGGCATTGTTGGTTGGTTTGATGTTGGCACTGTGGTTGGTATTGATGTTTGGTGTGTGGGTTGGTTTGGTTGGCACTGTGGTTGGTATTGATGTTGGCACTGTGGTTGCATTGATGTTGGCACTGTGGTTGGTATTGATGTTGGCACTGTGGTTGGTATTGATGTTGGCACTGTGGTTGGTATTGATGTTGGCACTGTGGTTGGTATTGATGTTGGCACTGTGGTTGCATTGATGTTGGCACTGTGGTTGGTATTGATGTTGGGCACTGTGGTTGGTATTGATGTTGGCACTGTGGTTGGTATTGATGTTGGCACCGTGGTTGCATTGATGTTGGCACTGTGGTTGTATTGATGTTGGCACTGTGGTTGCTGGCTGATGTTGGCACTGTGGTTGCTGGCTGATGTTGGCACTGTGGTTGCTTGGTTGATGTTGGTGAATTGGGAAGCCATTTAGACATATCTCAAATTGACTCCAGATAATATAACAGAATTAAGACGCGAATCATCCTCACCAGTTACCTCTTCCTCTTCCCCCCCTCCTTCTCATCCCAAGTGCATCTCTCTACTACTGCCACTACTCCTCCTCCCTCCCTCCCTCCCTCCTCCTCCTTCTCCTCCTCCTTCTCTCTTTCTTCCTCTCTTCCTCATCCCTCCTCCATCCTTCTCTCTAGCTTCCTCAGGAACTCCTCCCATCCCTCTTTCCTTCCTCCCTCCAATCCTCCATGCCATCCATCTTCTCCTACTCCTCTCTCCCCCCTCCAACTATTCCCTTCTCCCTATCTCCTCTTCTTCCTGCTGCTGCTCCTCCTCCTTTTCTCCCCCCCTCCTTCTCTCCAGCAGTGAAGTAGTAATATGCACGTATGAGCAATGTAACGAACGAAGTATACTGA
>NW_024735516.1:1512500-1665091 GCF_018991925.1 Homarus americanus | reverse complement strand
CGCTAATTAATGAGGAGGGAAATTGCAAGGTTCTGGTCATTGCCGGATTTCTGCATGGGTAATTCAAGATAGTGAACATTTTGCCAGCACGCACCCTTTGGAGACGGAGGAGGAGATCTTCGGGCCGTCCTCCCTCACTTGGTCAGGAAGGTCTTTGGGGAGGATACGGTTCCGGGCGCTGTTGGCAGGCGACTCATGTTCTGCTCCCGGTCCTTCCGCTGACACGAAGGGCTGGTGAATGGAGCAGCAACATTAACGCATCTCATGCTGTAGTTGGGGCTTCCTGATATCCTTTTCTAGTAATTGCTACCTAGAAATATTAAAAAACTGAACTTCATTTTAAAAAGGAGTTTTATTCAAAACGTATTAACCGCTTCAAAATATTTACATTTGATTTGGGTGTATATGATAACTTTCCCAGACTCCATGACACACACACACACACACACACACACACACACACACACACATGCACACACACATACACACAATAGTCAATACACAGCTACACACACACATTTTGGAGGTAAAAGGAAACAAATATGGATAGGTAATTAATTTCGACCCCACTAGTACCTGTAATCACTTAGTTTTATTATTCAGAGTTAGTGGAAAGCAGACCAAGTTCTTAAGATAGACCCTATACAGTTCAAATGAAGAACGATCGAAAATCACCGAATTTTATTTTAACTGCTAAAGTTTTACTGACTTTCAAAATAACGACCAAATTACTGACTTTGGTGAATACTTATGAAATTACGTATCTTTGTAGGTGGTGAAGTACAAGTAGGTTAGAGAGTTTGGCCACCAGAAACAATAACAAACAAATATTAAACAAACAATAACACCAAATAGTAACACCACCAATAACAAATTTAAGAATAGCACAAATGCTTAAAATAGCTGATGAAATAAGTAGTAATATACCACTAACAACACTACATTATCCCAGCAGCTTGGTAGCAACATCTGGTGGGTCACACACACACACACACACACACACACACACACACACACACACACACACACACGTTACAACAATAAAACATGTGGTTGTAGTTTATTTTGAGACCACTTACGAACAAAGGGATTAAGCCAAGTGCCCAGAGTACACACTAAGGCTCTCTCACCTGTATACTGCCTCAGGTGACAGCGACCTTCATGTACGGGAACTTTTGACGGATTACTGGACAGTTTTAATGATATATCTTCACAGCTAATAATACTACCACTACGATTACTCCTACTACTGCTACTTCTATGACCACTACTACTGCTACTTCTACGATTACTACTATTGCTGCTACTACTGTATCTGCTACTACTGCTGCTACTACTATAACTACTAATGTACTAATATAACTGGTAACTACTACTATTACTACTAATACTGCCACTACTACTGTACTAATCTATCTATCTGTCTTTTCTCTCTCTAAGGATGTGTTGTGGGTGGGGTGGGGTGTGTTGTGCGTGGGGTGTGGGTGGAGTGGGGTGTGTTGTGGGTGGGGTGGGTGGGGTGTGTTGTGGGTAGGGTGTGTTGTGGGTAGGGTGTATTGTGGGTGGGGTGTGTTGGGGATATGGTGTGTTTGGGTGGGGTGAGGTGGAGTGTGTTAGGGGTGGGGTAGGATGGAGTAAAGTAGGATGGGGTGGGATGTGTTGGGATAGGGTGGGGATGTGCGCCTCCTTCCAGATACAGGCCAGTGATGGTAGAAGTTGGAGCCTTCTACCGTAATAACACACATATATAATTATGCAAATGAGGCAGTGTCACTCAGACCCCTGGCCAGATAACTGTTGTCCCCGTACACCGCTGACCTAGGCACTTCCATCTGGGTCTTCCAAGGTTTGTGTGTTCAGTCTCTTAGGATCACGTGAAGATTAGGCACCCCAGCTTATTTCACTTGATTAGACACCCCAGCTCATTTCACTTTATTAGGTATCCCAGCTTATTTCACTAAAAGAATAGGTACCCCAGCTTAACTAGTAACATCAGGGTATTTCACTTGATTATGTACCCCAGCTTATTTCACTTGAGGATTAAACAACCTCACGCTACCTGAAGGAGTTAGGTTAGGCTAGATAATTTTTAAATGAACTGAAATAAGTCGTGTATGTGTGTCAGCTGAGCAACAACAACAACAACAACAACAACAACAACAATAATAATAACAATAATAATAATAATAAAAATGATAATAACAATAATAATAATAATAATAACAATAATAATAACAATAATAATAATAATAATAATAATAATAATAATAACAATAATAATAACAATAATAATAACAATAATAATAACAATAATAATAATAACAATAATAATAATAATAATAATAACAACAATAATAACATCCACACCAGGCACTCTCTTCACAAAGTAAAAAAAAAGTACTTTAATCTCTTTACCTACTACATCACTTTAGGTATTGATTGCACAGTACAGTAACAGTTAAACAAATGAAATAATATTTTGAATATTCTAGAATTTTCTGAATCACTGGGGTGACAGCATTGCTTATAACGGCGTGTTTATAAGTGTGTGTTGTGAAGCATCAGTGGTCATATTAACAACAGAGATGTGTGTGTGGGGGAGGGGGGGGGGCAGGACCGGTGCACCAGGGTTGGTATGTTACCTAGGCAGTCCTGTAGTAGTTGTGGGTAGTAGTTGTGGTAGTAGTAGAGAGGAAGGAGGAAGAGAGAGAAAAGGTAGAGAGAGGGGGAGAGGGGAGGGAGGGAGGGAAGGGAGAGAGAGAGAGAGGAGAGGACCAAGGTAGTTAGCCCTTCCAGTGGGTGGGTCCTGATACCTTCCGTCGGCGCCTGACGGATGGTGCCATTCTCCACCTCCCAGGATGGGCGAGGATGGGGATGGGGGGGGGGGATTGGAGACCCACGCCCTTCCCAGTGGGTGGGTCTGATACCTTCCGTCGGCGCCTGACGGATGGTGCTATCCTCACCTCCCAGGATGGGCGAGGATGGGGCTGATTGATTTTGCTGCAGCGGTTACTTCTTATTGTGCACCCCACACTCATCCTGTGGAGCGGTAGCGCAAAGGATTACAGAGTAGTCATAAAGGGTCATAATAATTAACCCCGGTTGTCAGGATATTATGGCACCGAAAGTTGCTACAGTATTTCATTTACATTATTTGTTTAGTTCTATACATAAAGGGTAACTTATTCACAAATGCGTGAGAAGCGTGTGAGGCAGTATGTCTGGCCTCACACTTTGTTATTCACATTTACGTGGAGGTATTCAAGCACATTGCGTATTTGGTTCTGGTACATGAGAACTGATATAGACTTATAAAAAGTGGATACAATCTTAATATGTCGGCTATCTTGCCATTAGAGATGAAGTGTTGTGCCATTTCACACACAGGTGCTTGACCTGTCCTAAAAGGTTCTATCTTCACATCTGCTTGAGGAACATACTGCCAGAGGTACTTATATCTCAACCTTAATCTAGCGGTTACAACATCTTGTAATCTAGTGATCTTGTTACTTGCTCCATATACGTTTCACTTGATACATCTCATCATGGTAAACTATGGATCGACTAGTGCCTGTTTGCACTTGTCTACTTGCGTCAAACCTCATCAATGTTCTTTCCAAATTACAGTTTTAAGGGTTCTTTTGACAGACCCAAATTGTATTCAACGGTGTCTTTGTTAGACGCGAGTTTTGTGAGGGCATCAACTCTGTCATGGTTTTGTGAGGCCTAGTGAGAGGGGATCACAATAGTTTGACCCTGACACCCTGGTCAACAAGGCACGCATATTTGCGGTCTGGCTTCAGAGACAAGATCGTGACAATGTCCAGTCAATAAAACAAAGGCAAGTAGTGAGGATAGAGAGTCAGTGATGATGAGATCAATAAAATTTGTCTCAATGAATTTAATAGCTGTGAGTATGGCAACTAATTCAGTTTGTAGAGTGGATGCCCAGTTGTTAATTCTAACTCCTTTCTCAATTATATTACTGTCAGGTTGAGTCACAACAATAAGCACTTCCAGCCCTCCCACAGGCGGTGCTTAGAGATCCACTGTGTAGATGGTCTGTGTGATATTATCATCAGCTCTGTAGAGTGTGTGTATGTTCAAGGCCTCAATTTGGCAGTGTGTTGAAGCTTAAATATAATTAATTTTTTAGGCGGATACATTCAGTATATCATTCAAGAAGACTGCTGAGGGTAGAGGAGAAGCGCTGTTGTGTCTCAACTGTACAGTCCAAATATCTTCATATGTGTAGCTGTAGTTTGGATCCATTTAGACTCAGTAGTCCCATGGTTCATACATTCTAGCAATTTTAAGGAAACAATGTTATCAGGATCACCACGCAGAAGCCTCAGGGCTATCATGAGGTTGACTTCAATTATTCTATCTTTAACACTGGGTATACCTAGTTCTTTCCTCATATTAAGTACTTTAGTGCTCATGGGACATCCTAGGATAATTTATGTTAGGAGACATGTGTTCTCTGATTCTATATAAGAGTCTGCCAAGAACCATCCTCTCAAAGGTTTTACACAGGCAGCTGGTTAGTGATATGGGACGAAAGGCATCAGGCTGTCCTGGTTTCGGTATTGGTACAACAATACTGCTGGTCCATGATGTGGGTAGTTGGCCCTCGGCATGACTCATATTGTACAATACCAACAATGGATTGCCTGGCACGCGCCTTAGTAGTCTAATGATGTTGTAGGTGACTCCGTCCTCTCCAGGGGAAGTAGACCTACCCCTGGCGAGGGCGGCGTCAAGCTCCCACTCAGTATATGGAACATCACACTCATCGTGCTGTTTGCCCAGCATAAAGCTAATAAGATTACTTCTCTCTACAGACTTCGCATCAAGGAGTCCCCGAGTCCTAGCTGGTAACATGTCATAGCTCGACACATGAGCCCACTTTGTTATTAGCTCATTCGACTTTTGCAGAGGGTTTGGATGGGAGACGTGTCTTCTGTTTTTACCTCTGATTATGTTTATGTCTTTCCAGGCTTTGCTGAGGGATGTGTGTTGGTTCAGGCTGTTGACATATGTCTCCCATGCATTTTGTCTGAGTTCGTTTACACGTTCCCTGACAGTGGGCTCAGTGTGTAAAAAGTCTGGGAGATCTGTGTATTGAAGCTGATCTGAGGGAGCATAGGCGTTTAGCACGTTGAGTGTGGAGTTGCCCAGGTGGATAGTGATCCCATGGTACTGAAGGTTGGTAGTCTTTTTGGATACAAGAGGTACATGCGGGAGTGACTTCTTAACATACATCAAACATGTGTGAGTAGAACTAGGATCATAATACACATAATTGGGCAGACCGGGTGGGGGCTTACCATTAGGTGTGAGACACTCCTGCAGACACACAATATCGATGTCCTCAGTCACAACTTTGTGGTGTAGGTCAGGGTATCGTTTTCTAAGGGATGAGATGTTCCAACTCATCACCTTCACGCTCTGTATCTTTGCCTGGTATTAACACTGGCCATTATGAAATGTATTTGGAATTTTGTCTGGTATTAACACTGGCCATTATGAAATGTATTTGGAAAGAAGCAAAAGGCACTGTATGATACTGTTCTTTTCTGCGCTGCCTGTCCCTTCGGCAGGCAGTAGGCCAGTTAACCTTTTGGAAACATTTCTGGAGCACGTACGGCTCAACAATTGTTGTATTTCATTGGCAGACAACAACACACTTTGGTTACACTCGACATCACCACCATTTTCTGTTTGTGCTTGTTCATCTTCACTGACCATGTCCACAGAGGCATCAGTAGAACTGTTACCAGTATCACTATTTTCCTCTGCGTGGACACTAGTTCCTGGTGGGTCTTGAGTTTCCACATCTGGTACTGACATCTGAATGTCCTCAGTTTGACTGTAATTTTTCCGAAGTTGCTGCACTGTGTTGGTGGTGTTTTTTTCCTTTAGTGTATCACAGAGGCTCCCAAACATTTCAGTTAGAGCTGTAAACTGAGCTTTGAGTTCTTTAATTTCATTTTTCAAATCATTGATCTCTTCACGATGTGCAGGGAGTGTGTTGGCAGCTACACCTACACACGACACAGTGCTCAACACACGGTAGTTCACTTGTTATACAGGCAACATATTTGCAGTTGTTGACCTATCCCCACCCTACTGGGTGGTGTTGTGTTATTTCAGTCATGAACCGACCCACTGTTGTTCTCAGATGGTCAGTACCCAGCGGTGCTTATCTCACTGGCGGTCACGGCTCTCACTGGTACTGTGTTCAACACTGGTTCCACTTCTTTCCGAAACGAAATGTCACTTTTGATTATGTTGATATCCCGGTGGTAGGATGGGTCGGGAGAGGACTTGGGGAATGGGCCGAATGACAATATAAGGGTGAGAGCTGCCAGCAGGAGCAGCACTGTAATAAGTCTTTGACTCCTACGGTGGTCAGGTCACCACCGCGAGGATGGGGGACGGAATTTTTTTTTTCAGAGTCCGATAGACACCACGGACTCGAATGGTCTTGGGTGGGTCTTCCGAGCCAACCCAGTCTGCAATGACTGCATTCTTGCCCATGAGTCGCTTCGTCCTTCTGATGTAGGGATGGGCTTCTAGTAGTGTAGGGGTCTGGTACTGGTCGAGCCCTATGATTATTATGGTTTTCTTGCTCCATGGTTGGGATGATTGTTCCATGGTTATTCCCCTTATGCTATTGGTGAGGAGATCCTGTATGACTGCTGGGTCGTTTCTAATCAGAACTTGATCTTGTGTACCGACTCTGAACTGAAACTCAGCCTCAGGATATTTGTCTTCCGCATCGTTCAGCCAGAGATACTTGTCTTCAGGTGATGTACCTTCAGGGAAGTATAATCTTACTCTCATGGGGGGGTTGTGGTTGTAGTTGATTGTCTCTAAGTCTTTCTGCCTTTTCGGCCTTCCGCTTGTTCCTGGACTGAACTAGTTGAAAGCCATCTTCTCCGTTGGTGTCAAGGTCAACACCACAGTCGCCTGGCTCACTAAGTGCATCAGGAGAGTTAAAGCGAGCAGCTGGGTCTCCAGTCAACTCAGACATGGTGGAGTTACAGGGCTCGACTTATATGCCTACGTCAGAGGGCCGAGGACTGCTTGGCACTCCTAGGAAGTCAGCGGTGGTTGGGAGGCGTAACCCTCTTAGAGGACAAAGGAGATTGGCATCTACTGTACAGCGTATTAGCGGTGTGAGGGGAGGCCATGAGCGGGCCTCCCGCGGAGGGAGTGTGGTGTCGGGGGGACTAAGGTAACAGGAGTTTTCTCAGTTTATAAACACTTTTATTACACTACACTTGTTCTTAATAGCATGTCTGTTTTTCTGGTTAGATACAGTATCAAAGTCAATTTTAGTTCCAAAAGAACTAACCAGCTTGGCACACTATGAGGACGGGGGTTTGTGTAAACAAACCCTCACCACATGGCCGAGCGTGACCACAAGGGTATAGGCCTTGCCTCGCGGGCACCTACACCTACACACGACACAGTGCTCAACACACGGTAGTTCACTTGTTATACAGGCAACATATTTGCAGTTGTTGACCTATCCCCACCCTACTGGGTGGTGTTGTGTTATTTCGAAGTCAAGTGTGAAGCCGACCCACTGTTGTTCTCAAGCTGGACTGATTAGCACCTCCTTGTCAGGAGATGGCGGTCAGTACCCAGTGGTGCTTATCTCACTGGCGGGTCACGGCTCTCACTGGTACTGTCTAGTACTGAATTCACTGGCTTAAACACTGTTCTTAACTGTTCAACACTGGTTCCACTTCTTTCCGAAACGAAATGTCACTTTTGATTATGTTGATATCCCGGTGGTGAGGATGGGTAGGGGAGAGGGACTTGGGGAATGGGCCGAACATTGGCCAAGGGTGAGAGCTGCTCAGCAGGAGCAGCGCCTAAATAGGTCTTGACCCTACGGTGGTCAGGTCATCACTGCAGGGGGAGGGTGATATGTGTGGAGGGAGGGAGGGTGGTTTGTGGAGAGGTGTTATGTGGAGGGAGGGAGGTGGGTATGTGGAGGGAAAGAGGGAGGGAGAGGTGGAATGTGGTGGGAGGAAGAGGTGGTGGGAGGAAGGGGTGGTACGTGGTGGTACGTGATACAAATTTCCCGTTTTCTAAGATAATCTGTTTTGGAAAATATTTTAATATCTTCCCAAAAGTCGATAATCTACTTCCACGAAAAGTCGAAAATCTACTTTCCCGAAAAGTAGATAATCTACTTTTCTGGAAAGTAGATAACCAACTTTCCCAGAAAGTAGATATTTCTCATTTTCTATGATACAAATTTTCCGTTTTCTATGCTAAGTAGATAACCAACTTTTTCAGAAAGTATAAATAACCAACTTTCCCAGAAAGTAGAAATATTTAACATTTTTTGTAATTCAAATATCCCTGTTTTCTATGAGAATCTACTTTGGAAAACATCCGACACTACGAAGAGGGTATGCGCTGGTGGGAACCAGAGCGTCCATCGGCATCGGGCGTCGCGAGACAGCCAGGGGCGTAGAAGGGCGGACAAGTGAGGGAGCATGGGATGTGCGAGCTCCCGGCTCGACCGGGATGGCCGCGTTGACCTCCCTGGCCAGGATATGGAGAGACGACCCAGTTGAGAGAGCCTAGGAGGGCCTCCCACTGGCGGTGAGTGAAGCTGGCCGACAATTGAGGAGACAAATAGACGCCGGAGCATCCATCGTGCGTTGTCTGAGGAGAGGCGGAGGAAAGCCATGGAGGTGTCCCACTCCATCCCCAGCCACACCAGTTGTTGTGAATGTGAGAGGGAAGAATTCCGGTGGTTCATTTTGATGCCCATGCCCTCCGCCATGGCCATTGTTACCCTGGTGCTTGATTCGCCTTCTTCCTTGGACGAGGTCGAGATCAACCAGTCGTCCAGGTACGTGAGAACGTCTACCTTGCAGTGAGCGAGCTCCTTGTCCAAGCCCCTCCCGATTCTGGTGAAAACTCTCGGAGCTAGGAAGAAACCGATGGGGAGCTGGGTAAATTAAAACACGTCCCCTTCCACCTACTGTAGAAGGCCAGAAACTTCCTGAACCTCCTGTGGATTGGAACGTGCCAGTACGCGTCTTCCAGTTCGATGGAAGAGAGCCAGGCCCCATTTTTGAGATGGAGGCGGACCTGAGCTACCGACACCATTCGAAAATAGTGTAGCTTGATAAAGCGGTTGGGGCGGTTGAGGTCCACCACCAATCTCTCCCTGTTCGAGTCCCTCTTTGGGACAGTGAATAATAGGGACAGAAAGACACGTCCTTCTGTCCTCTCCACTACCCCCTTTTGCAGCATGGACTGGACGTGCTCCTTTACGTGGCTGTTCACTTTTGTCCACTTCCTGGGAGTCCTGAGTGGAGGCGGGCGGATTCATGGCCAGGTGCGGCCTTGCCTGACGACCCTCGACGCCCGGCCGCCAGAGGGCTAGGAGTCGCCCCACCCAGAAAGGAGGCCCCTTTCCGGGTGGTCAGCTGCAGGAAAACCGCTGTTGCTGACCTCTCACTGCCCTGCGAGAGGTATCACCCCTAGAGTGACCGCCCTCACAGCGAGGTTGCCGAGGCTCGTGGGGACACTGCCCCTGGCGGGCTTGAAAGGGCTGTTCAAGGATGTTCTGCCAGGGGTTGCGGTGGGAGGCCTAAGAGCGTCTCTGGTTGTTGGAGTGCCTGGGGCGCTGTCTCTCGCGATGCTGTCGCTGCTGCTTAGGGTGCTTGGTCTGGGCTGGCGACTAGCGGGGGGCAGCGACCGTGATGAAGGTTAGCTGCGCGGCCATGCATCCCGGTGTCTGAAGGTCTCCCGCCGGAGGTTCATCCGGGCCCCTACTGCCTTATCCAGCTGAGGGCGAAGGTTGATGGCCGAGGCGAGTCCGAAAGCGAGGGTGGATAGGGCCTCGTAGATGCCGGATGCCGAGTCTGGGTGGAGGGAGACAGTGGTTGTAGGCCAGTGCCTTCAACCAGGCGCCGAGTTGGGCTAGTCCTGCCGTGGTGGAGTAGGCGAGCGCCGCCTTCTGCTTCTCCATGGCGTCCTTGGTCAGGATGGCCTGGGCTACCTGAGAGGCCTGCCATGCGAGGGAGGACTGGGTTAACTCGAACCCACAGGAACTCCATCAACTCGTCTGGCACCCGGGCATTCTGGGGATAAGACTACAGGGGTCAGTGAGGGGGAGGTGGTGGAGGAGCTGTTCCTTCCAGCCGCCGCCGTTCAGATCGACTGGAGGTCCAGGCCCACCTTCTCCCATGGAAAGAGGGTCTGGCTGGCCCTCCCGGGCACACCTCCTATCGTTCTGTAGCGTTGCCACTAGGGAAGGACCTCCAGTGGACAGCACGGAACAGGAGGCCAGAGAGTCGAAGACGTCTAGGGCCGCGACCGGAAACGTTCCTTTAGGGCTGGGGGCCATCTCCCTTCTTGACAAATGGAGCTGCAGGAACTCGAAGTACTCGGAGCCAAGTCGTCCGCCTGTCGTCGGACTCCTTAGGTCGGTCCGGGGAGAGAGAACTAGGTCCTCCCCCCGCTTTACTTCCGAAAAAATGGCCCGTTTCCTCTTGTGCCAGTGCACACACCAGTCCCGCGGGACCCGAGCCACTTGTACGCCCCCTGGCTGATGATGTCACCAGGTGTCTTAAAAGAGAGGGGAGCGCCTGTTGGTGCGGGGTGTTATATATTTGTATGTTTATATGCTGCCTTTATTGATTATATACACATTATATAATATGTTACTTCTTACCAAAGTTAGAATGTGCTTAGGCCTGTGTAATCACGAATGTGCGAGGCACGTGGTATGAGAACAACAACAACAAACCACCTGAGTAAGAGTCAGCATGTGACTCCTCATTCTCCCATTAAATCATGTAAGATACTACACGGGGCAGGTCCCCTCTCCTGGCGAAAGACTGGGCCTTGTCGGTGCTGGAGAGGTTGCCGAGACCGACTCCTGGTCCGAGTCGGAGTAGTCAGCCAGCCCCTGCGAGGACCCGGCCCTCCTTGGTTCGGAATCAGAGTCCGAGACCAATGAGGGGTCCGGGGAGCGGGAGCGAGAGCAGGATCTCCGTGCCACAGGATGTTGGGTGAGGGGCCAGGCCATGCTGCTGCTGCTGCGCCCGGAATCAGGAAGATAGAGCCTCCAACATCTCCAGCGGCAAGACTAGGGTGCACTGCCCGGGGGGGCCTGCGTCTCCGGCTGTGTCGTCTGAACGGCTGGGGTCGGCCTAGACAGAGCGATGGAGGAGGTAGAGGGTTTTTCTTCCCCAGCAGCGCCGTGGAAGGTCGCCTGGGCCGGGGGTGGAGGGGGGGGAGTAATGTAAGAGGGCGGGGAGAGAAGGGGTCCGCCCTAGCCGAGCCACCTGGCGAGGGCTGATGTGAAGGGAGGTCCGTAGGGGGTGAGGACCGCTTCTCCAAGGACACTCTTGGCTACAGGAACAACCCGGCTGAGTCCCTGGTGGAGTCACGGGGTTCGAGGACCGCAGCTTCCTCCTTGCGAGCCTGCTTCACCTTTCGGCTGCTGTGTGCTTAGGCGACCTGGGGCGGTGGTGCCTGTGGTAGGAGGACTTAACGGGACTCCCGGGCGGTGACGGTGGTGACTGGTGGTGGAGTGAGCACTCGACTCCCGGAGGGGCGAGGGGGAGCGCTGCGGATAGCCCGAAGCTCCAGGGCGGAGAGAGGTTGGCTCAGGGTGGCCTACTGGGAAACCAGAGGGAGAGACCTCGGCCTGGGGTCCTCGGTAGAGTGGCGGCATATCTGCAACCGGGAACAGAGATCCTTGTCCCTCCAGGAGATGGAGGTGCCGCAATGTCTGGCGGAACTGGAGGCTGCCGCCCAGTGGTGCTGAAGCTGCTGCCAGAAGATGTAGGAGGTGTCCTCATCTCCGTTGGCGTCACGAAGAAGCACCGCCACCCACTCAGAGTACACCGTACAGTGAATCGGGTCGAACCTGTCGGCGTCCACGAACGGGGCGTGGGCTGAACAGGCGGAGTGATCATCCTGTTGGAACCTGGCCAAACGTCTCGGGGCTGAGCAGGACACCTTCTGGGGCTGGGGATGAAAAATAAACAGGGGATGAAAAATAAATAGGAGAAATAAAACAATGGAGCAGGGAGGAAGACAGGACTACAGACGTCTCTCCATGCCACAAAACCTGAGTCATACAACGAAACCGAGTAACGACACAGCGAGTGGGCCTGGACGAGAGAAAAACAAACAGAGGTAGAGGGAGAATGAAAAGTAGGGTGGGAAGTCTGAAACCTATTTGAACAACATCCCTGAGACAGAGAACGACTCAGGGAACAGACACTGCGTGTGGTCAGGGTGAGGAAAGAACGAATGGTGGAAAAAAATGGACTCGGAGTGAGAGACAGGCAGGACGAACAAAATAAACGCAATTAAGTAAGGGAAAGGGGAAGCTCAAAGGCACACGCTCAAAAAAGGTCGAAGAGGAGGAAGGGGCACAAGCTCGGAACCACAGCACGTGGCTACAAGACACAGGGAGGAGGGATAGGTGACAGCAGCCCGCACACGAGGAGGGCCACCCACGTGGAGAAATTCGAACTCCAGGGCAGAGGACCAGGGAAAAAGCAACCAACAAAGGGACGCCCTTAGTGTGAAGCACCACATGTGTAGAAAAAGGGGGGGGGTGGGCCTCAACACGTATACAGGGAAAAGCAAAAAGCCTGAAAATGGCCGAAGCCATGGGGCGCACCGACAGCACCAACCCAAACCTAGAAAAACAACATTCCCCCCTCCTCATTAAATAAGAAAGAAGACATTCTGGCCTACTGTGGACGTAAAAAGGCACAGAGGGTGTGGAAAGACATCAGACACTAACCATAATGCGAGAAGAAGCTGAAGCAGGAGAAGAGTGTGGCACGTCTAACTACTGCAGGGGGCAGATAGGAATGAACCCTGAAACAGAGTCAGGTATACTGAAGCACGGCACAGGCAGTAAGGAGCCTTCTATGCAATTACCTATTCTCTCAAGGTTCTCATTTTGTTCAATTGCTAGTTGCAGCCTAGTTTAGTCTAGATGTGTTAAAATTCTGCCCTATCGCCTCCTAGTTTCCCACCTAGGGTGATATCTTATGAGGTCTAATAGCAAGTGCATTAGCAACCTCATCTCACTAAAATCTTCCCTTAGAGCTGCTGGGTTAAGTCTTCCCTCCATGGTTCATCCACTTCTTGTATTCTACACCCTAGGCTGTCAGCACTTTCCTCACCTTGGTTCGTGGTGAAAAAATTTACCCTCTGACTAGTCTCATGATAAAATGTATAGTTAATCAGTCCACATTCTAAGGAATCTTTCTTTATATAGAAAACGCTCTAAGAAATATTAAAATTAAATAAATAAACTTTCCACCCTGACAGTGATGCCAACCTCGGAATCACCCCAACCCCCTACCCCACCTCTCTAACCCCACTGAGCGCAAGTCATGACAAAATGATTCCAACAGCATCCCCAGTTCGAGTTCCTGCCATGGACGAGAGGGTGCAGAATGCAATTCCATTTGAATTTATATAGGCCTCTATGGTAACCCACCCACCCTCAAGGTGTAGCAGTCAATGAGGGCAGGCCTCACCTCGTCCAGCAGCAGTTATAGAGAACTGTGGTGACAGACTATGGCTCGTATGATCTTTACCTTGCTGTCATATATCTGACGAACGTTTCAACATTATGGTCAGGCACAAGATAACATGGCCGACGTATCTCCATACGTGGCTTCTTTGGGAACCAAGTACGAAACGGTGATGGTGATGTGATCTGAGATTAAGCACAAGGCATGCCTCAACCTGTCACTGATAAGACCAGCACTTATTGTAGTGGGTGGTAGAGCGTCCCACCCTAGTATGTGTCGGCCTCTGTGGATTGTGGTTAATAATGCCGAAGATATCGACGAAGTGTACTAAACGTGTCCCATTAAGGTTGTTTCTGCCAAGGAGATCGTGAAGATCAGGATGATGAGCATTGAAATAGCTCATGTATACTATTGACTTAGTGAGGTTTGGGGATGTTCAGGTTTATGGTTTGTCAGTCACCATAGAAATTGGAAAGATGAATGTGACTGACTGCCACGTTGAGTTTGTGCTGTCGGGACTGTTTGATGTAGATTATGGGGTAATTTTGAATGGGTGAGAAGTACATGATATGTTCAGGAAGAAGTTTAGAGGTGTGAAACTGGAAGCCTCTCACAAACAGTTCTTGTAGAAGAACGACGTCCGTGTTATGGTGTGGACGTAACGTGAGCTGCACAAGATTAAGAAGAGTGAAATGTCTTTGCCGATTGTTTATTGTGAATTATTTTTTTGTAGTTGTTCAAGAGGACCGGATTGGCGTCCTATTGAATGAGTTGGGATCTTGGCAGACTTTCCGATGGGAGAGTCGGTAGCAGTAGCGTAATTGGCAAAGTGATGGCAAAGGAATTCAGGTTGGCAAGTGATCATTTCGTAAAATTTTTCGAGCAGATGTTTCTTTTTTCCCAGCTCAAGTTTCTGTTCACCATGATCATGACTTACTTCCTCAGCTCGTTCTCGTGGGAATTGTTTATTTCCATTTCTCCATCTTGATCAGCCGTTCTCGGTCATGTCTGTCCTTCTTAGAGCTGCTCTTCTGCTTCCTCTTTCTGTCGAAAGGCCGATTCAGTTTTGCCTTGTTAAGGTCCGTCATCTGTGTGTTTAGTGAAGCGATTTCTTCCTTAAGAAGTTGAATATGGATCTTATCAGTGGTGAGTGAGGCTGGGGTGGAGGATATATGGAGGGTCCGGGGGCTTAGTTAGACCTGCAAGACATAATATGGTACAGCCATGCCAGACATTTTCCCCCACATTACCACAGCGGGACACTTCCATTTCGTCGTATCAGGAGGCTCGTCGTTGTTCGGAATGTCTGAGGTTGACTTGGAGCCCGTGGCCAATCGGAGTTCACACAAAATAGTCATGAGACCCCGAACACCAGCCGCATAGGTCTTGTCTCCTGCAGTGAGTTGATATATGTGATTTCCCCAGCATCTGAAACAGGAGACAGGTTTGGGATCCCTGAGGGTGAGTTGGCATGGTGGGAGACAGGGGAGACAGTCAAATTGATGAAAGAACGGGAGATGTTCAGTTCCTTCCCAAAGGATAACATTTCTGTTGAACGGCTGGCCATTTTTTATGAAACGTTGGGTTCGAAACAGTCCAGGAGCTCACAGGCCAACTTAATGTCCCCAGGTATTCATGTAGCCATTTTTATTTGGCAGGCCAATTATTCACCGACGACGACTGCGTTGATAATAATCTTTCCTGTTTCAAGCGATGTAGGCAGCCTGAGATTGCGGCGATGAGGTCTGGACTTTACCCAGTGTCGGGTCCAACATATTGGTGCGACGGACTTCAGTAGGTGTAAATTGATAGGTTTTCAGAGTAAACAAGCTTGACATATTTATCACGAGGGGTGTAAGCTAGTGTTGCAGGAGATGAACTCGGATGATGTTGCCTTGAGCCGCCCGGTGGACTTGGGTGGACCCAGGGTAGGCCAGTCTTCAGGGGTTTCAGTATTCACCCCACTACTTGTTGCTCCACTAGGCAGGGTCTTAGGGAGTAATTTCACCCCTCGGTAATTAAATTGATAAATTATCTTTGATTTTAATGATTTTTGCTTGTTGGTGATGGGTGTCTGAGTCAGAATTACTGCCGGAAATGTGGTAGTTGGCGCGCTTACCAGAACTGGTGACATTAGTAGTCCATGTGATCCCAGGAGGCCAGTTTAGTACCTTGTTTCTCCGTTTTTGTCTTTACAGCATCTCTAGTAGTCTTAGTAGTGTTTATTTCATTCTCATTCACTTCTGTTTGGAAAGTCGCCATCAGATCCAGAGTGTTTTTTGCTATATCCATGGAAGGATTTTATACAATCGAAGCGCCAGGGACTACACGACTGTTATGGCAACACAGGCCATTACGCCAGAATGACGTCAGCTAACTGGGGATTTTCTCAAGTTAACGCGAGAGCACTCCTCACCCCCGGCCAGGAGTGGTGGGTCTCGTGCCAGAGATATTTGTCTACTAAATACGACAATGTACAAAACCTCACAACAGTTCAACAGCTTCCAACTAGTTCAGGAGTTCCTTATACCTTTCTTACTCAGCCACTGATTCCCTGTGTGCACAAATACACTCAAAAAAATTCTGAAAACCAGGACTAAACTCACACCATTGTGTTACTGCTCAGATTCCCGTTTTTATCAAACTATTTTGGAGTCACTGTTATGGGTAAAAAAATTTACGAGAATCTGTCAACTCAACTATGCTCGTAATTCTATTTGTGTTATTTTGTTAGCTTTACTATTGTATAGTTTGGTGTATTGTTTGTTGAGAATAATTTGGGTACAGGAAATATGGTGTATCATAGTTTTGTGATGTATTTATGATATTTGGTATTGTAGGGCGCTGTACAGTGTGATATGGTGATGCGTGGTGTTATATGATTCGGTAGGGTGATGTGTGTTGTGATACGGTATTGTATAATTTGATATCGTGAGAAATATTTTCATAAGGTTTTTAAAGGTAAGTTATGGTGATGCATGGCGTAATGTAAAGTGCTATTTTAGAAGGTGTGGGTAGGTAAGTTATGGTGTTATGATTTAGTGCAGTGAGATCGGATGTTGTATTGTGTAATATGATGTTGTATTAAGTTGTATGGTGTTTTATGGTATTGTATGGTACAATAAGATTTGGTGAAGCTTTCTGTGGTGTGGTATTACATTGTAAGATTTTGTGTAGTGAAGCGCCGTGCAGTGATGGTCAGGTGTAATGATGCTCATGTGTAGTGGTGTCCAGGTGTAGTGATGCTCAGGTGTAGTGATGGTCAGGTGTAATGATGGTCAGGTGTAGTGGTGCTCAGGTGTAGTGGTGCTCAGGTTTAGTGGTGCCCAGGTGTAGTGATGCTCAGGTGTAGTGATGCTCAGGTGTATAGATGGTCAGGTGTAGTGGTGCCCAGGTGTAGTGATGCTCAGGTGTAGTGATGCTCAGGTGTATAGATGGTCAGGTGTAGTGGTGCCCAGGTGTAGTGATGCTCAGGTGTAGTGATGCTCAGGTGTATAGATGGTCAGGTGTAGTGGTGCTCAGGTGTAGTGGTGCTCATGTGTAGTGCGGTATAGTGTAGTTTAGTAATCCATAAATGAAAAAGTACTTGGTTAGGTGCAATGTCGTATAGTGAAGTATGGTGTTATGTAATGAGATACAGTTTGATATGATGCATATTGGAGTCTGTCAGTGTGATGTATGGTGTGATTTTTGCACAATATGAAGTAACGTGTAATTTTATGAAATATGATACCGTGGTGTGGTGATGATACATACAGTATAGTATGGTGAGGCATAATGTGGTATGGTGTATATGGTATTTTCTTGGAATGCCATGGTGATTTAGGATGAAATGAAATATCCTTAGATCAGGCGAGATAACATGAAGTATGGTGATGAGATGGTGTAAGGTGGATAATTAATTAAAAGAATAATATCAGGAGGAAATATCGTGAATGTTTATCAAATCCAATGTATTTTTCATTTTCCTCATCCTTACCCCTACCTTTCGGCCCCCCTCTCTCTTCTCCATTCCGTCTCTCTCTCTCTCCTTTCCTCTCATCCACCTACCGTTCTATTTTCCTTCGTACTTCTCTCATTTTTTTTCTTCTCTCTCCACACAAATATAATTATATTTACAATAAACATGTATCTAATTAGATCAAAAGGTCATCATCTTCTCTGTGCATTTATCATCAAATCAGAGAAACGTAACCGCACTGCAGATATCAGTGAGGGAACAACAATATTCAATCCTCCACATTGGACACAATTTAACCCCTTTCATTAGTTTGGAATTCGCTGCTGCCGCCAGAAATCCAACTTTAATAGGCGTCTGAACACTGCGTCACGAGATTCCCCATTCGTGTTCCAACTTAGGCACCACCAATTCCCCCAAGTTAGTTTACTCGGTCGTCTCAACTTGGTACGGTGTTTGTTTACTGTCATGCCGAGTTAGGCTTGGGTGTGTTGACATCTTCTCTAACAGGGTTGCGTTTCTTGCAGAGTGTAGTGTGGTGACTGCGTGTAGTTTGTCAGGTAAACTTAAGTAAGAGATGAAGGGTTTACATGTAAGCTATTAGTTTAGCTAAACGGTTGGAGCTGGTAAACAGGTAGGCTAAGAAGTATACTGTAGACACGTAAGCGGTGTGATGAACACTAGTAGGGAAACAGATTGGCTATTAGGAGGGCTCATAGGCATAGGGGTTAGCTGGGGAGAAAAAACTGAGAACTAGGCTAATCTTCACGTTATCCAAGAAACAATCAGGTAACCAGGCTAGGTAAATAAGTAAACAAACTTGGCAGGGAGAATAAGGTAAGGTATCAAGGAGGTTTCTAGGCTGACTGGTAAATAGTATTACGGTATGATGAATTTAAGTACATTCTCACTTGTCTTCCTGCTTACCTGCACACCAGTCTGCTCCCATGATACACTAACCTGCTTCTCTCTTGCCCGATAGCCTGCTAGATGGTTCATTTGTCAACTTGCTTTCTTGCTTGCCAGCTTGTTTACCTGCCTGCCTAATTGACTCTCTGATAGACAACCTCCTTTTTCCAGCTTACCTGTCCCCATTGTAGCTTATTTGGCCACTCTATAACTTGCCTGGCCATTCTATTTACTACCTGACCACACTACAGCTTACCTGACCACACTATAGCTTACCTGGCCACTCTAACTTACCTAGCCAATCAACCTCTATTAGACTACCTGCCTGCCAATCTGACACTGATGACATACCTGTTCTTGATGACTTACACCTGTTCTTGATGAATTATACCTGCTCTTGATAAGTTATACCTGTTCTTGATGAGTTATACCTGTTCTTGATGACTTACACCTATTATTTATGACTTTCGCCTGTTCTTGATGGCTTATACCTGTTATTGATGACTTACGCATGTTTTTGATGACTTACGCCTGTTCTTGATGACTTACGCCTGTTCTTGATGACTTACGCCTGTTCTTGATGACTTACGCATGTTCTTGATGATTTACGCATGTTCTTGATGGCTTATACCTGTTCTTGATGACTTACGCATGTTCTTGATGATTTACGCCTGTTCTTGATGGCTTATACCTGTTATTGATGACTTACACCTGTTCATGATGACTTAAACCTGTTATTGATGACTTACACCTATTATTTATGACTTACGCCTGTTCTTGATGGCTTATACCTGTTATTGATGACTTACGCATGTTCTTGATGACTTACGCCTGTTCTTGATGACTTACGCCTGTTCTTGATGACTTACGCTTGTTCTTGATGACTTACGCTCTTGATGAGTTATATCTGTTCTTGATGACTCACAGCGGCCTTTGATAAAGTTTAACTGCAGTTGATGATATATGTTTCATTTGTGAGCCGAGTGCTTTCCTTGATGGGCTGCTGTTGCCGTTGATGCCTCATGGTTACCGGATCAAGTAATTTTGTCTTATCGATGATATTGCGCTAATACCATTGATGAATTGTAAGTATCAATCGATGACTTGTAATTGGCCCTGATAGCTTGTAGCTGCCGTTGATAACCATTACTTGTAGCCTTTGAACTGTAGCTGCCGTTGGTGGCCTGTAGCTGAAAGTTGATGACCCACTTGACCCAGTCTCTGTTGATGAACTGTAGCTGCTGTAACAGTTATATCAGAGAGCACTGTCGTGTAGCCACTGTACAACACATCACTGAGGAGAAGGTGAAGTGGAGAGACAATTCCACCTTCAGTTCCCACTTGTAGTATAAACTACTAACGTGCACCCCATCATCTTGTCACAATGCCCTATAGAGAAAACGTGTCAATAATGTCAGCGTGTTCTCTATGTCACAGTGTTTTTCAAACTTTTTTTACTGCGACCCACAGCCAGAACAACAATTTGAATTGCGACCCATTAAACCTAAGTGTAATGATATGAAATGAGTAAATCAAAGACAAACACTGTTCACAATTTTCCTTTATTTAGCATCGACAAAATTCATGTAAATTTCTCATGATCCATTTATATTTGAATTATATGTATCCAATTGTATGAAAATAAAAATATTATTTTAAGAAAATCAAACATGAAGAAGACACCAACACAAGTAAAGTAAATAACAGTTAAGATCTATGTGCTTGATTTAATGTGATCTATGTGCTTGTTTGTTCATAAGCAGATGTTTCCAATTAGGGACACAGGAAGACAGTGCTACACATATCAAGGGCAGTGTTGAGCCTGTTTCTGTCTTTAGTCTTTAATTGAGTTAAAGTGGAAAATCCCACTTCACACAAGTAAGTAGTAGTGAAAGGTAATAGTGCTAGAACAGCCTTTTTACTGAGTAGTGGAAATTCATCTTTGTTTTTAACCCAAAATGAGCTTAAATTTTCGCGACCCATTTTTATTTTGCGACCCAATTTATTTATTTCGCGACCCACTGAAGGGTCGGGACCCATAGTTTGAAAACCCCTGCTCTATGACACACTTAAACCTATAACTCCAAGACACTGGTGAGGATTTGGGTAAACACATAGTTAATAGAATCGAATATTTTCACATTAACATTCATCGTAACATACACAAAGGAACCACCAATTAGTCATACCGAGACTCGGCTACAAAATTTCCGTTGATGAACTAGCTGCCGTTGATAACCTGTATCTTCCTTTGATGACTTGTAGCTGCCGTTGATGAACTGTAGCTGCCGTTTAGGAACAGTAGCTGCTGTTGGTAATCTGTAGCTGTTGTTGGAGCCTGGAACTACCTGTCACTACCGTTACACCTGCCGCGAGTAGCTTTGATCTGCTGTTAATCACTTTCACCTGCTGCTGCTGCTTCTAACAAACACTGTTATTGTAATGAAGGCTCGAGCCGGGATCTCTTAGACTAACAGACCAGTGAGGCAGCTACCTGAACCTTACAATACCTGAAGCTTTGTGGACATTCAAACTCCATAAATAAATAAACTGTTGTTATTTCTGTTGCTAGAGTAACTTTTAGGACACTTGTCTCGTATGTGGGCAGAGTTATCCCTTACTAAACCTGTTTTATAACATGCATATCTCAGTGGACATGTCTCGTAGCATTTCCAAGAGATTAAGACACAAGTCTCAAGCCACAACTCCTAGACATGAGACACAAGCCATAAGGTTATTAGACTGCATCATATCTCACAGGCAAGCAAGCACTATGCCTTCATCAGCCGGGATAACTCTATCAGGCGAGGCAGCCAACCAGACAACCAAGATGATGGCTATGAGACGAGCTTCAATCACTGTGAGTACAAAAAGTTCCATCACGTTTTATAAATGAAGTTTAACCACGGATACCTTAGGGCTTAGAGCCTTACCACGATACATTAGAGCTTTAATACACAAATACATTAGAGCCTTACCACGGATACATTATAGCTTCAATTAGAAATACATTAGAGCCTTACCACGATACATTAGAGCTTTAATTACAAATACATTAGAGCCTTACCACGGATACATTATAGCTTCAATTAGAAATACATTAGAGCCTTGCCACGGATACATTAGAGCTTCAATTACAAATAAATTAGAGCCTTGCCACGGATACATTAGAGCTTCAATTACAAATACATTAGAGCCTTGCCACGGATACATTAGAGCTTCAATTACAAATACATTAGAGCCTTGCCACGGATACATTAGAGCTTCAATTACAAATACATTAGAGCCTTGCCACGGATACATTAGAGCTTCAATTACAAATACATTAGAGCCTTGCCACGGATACATTAGAGCTTCAATTACAAATACTGTACATTAGAGCCTTACGGATACATTAGAGCTTCAATTACAAATAAATTAGAGCCTTGCCACGGATACATTAGAGCTTCAATTACAAATACTGTACATTAGAGCCTTGCCACGGATACATTAGAGCTTCAATTACAAATACATTAGAGCCTTGCCACGGATACATTAGAGCTTCAATTACAAATACTGTACATTAGAGCCTTGCCACGGATACATTAGAGCTTCAATTACAAATAAATTAGAGCCTTGCCACGGATACATTAGAGCTTCAATTACAAATACTGTACATTAGAGCCTTGCCACGGATACATTAGAGCTTCAATTACAAATACATTAGAGTCTTACCATGATACATTAGAGCTTCAATTACAAATACATTAGAGCCTTGCCACGGATACATTAGAGCTTCAATTACAAATACATTAGAGTCTTACCATGATACATTAGAGCTTCAATTACGAATACATTCGAGCCTTACCACGATACGCTTCTATCACTGCTACATAAAACGCTTCTATCACTGCTACAATAAATGCTTCTATCACTGCTCCAAAAACATTTAATCACTGCTACATAAAAGGCTTCTATCACTGCTACATAAAAGGCTCAAATCACTGCTACATAAAACACTAATATCACTGTTACGTTACATACACAATTATCCAGCTCGTAATAACACATTTTATCAAGTTTGTTAAGGTAATTATTCACGAGTTTATGGAGAGTTTATCAAAGTTACTTAAAGGAAATTTACCTGTCACAATGTTAATTAAGGCGGTATATCTATCCCAGGTGTATAAAATAAATACTTTTTTTTTATCTTCTACAGCTGTTTAAATGTTTTATACAGTGTCTAGTGAAGATATTTGTTTATATATTGTAAGTGAAGTTCATTTTCTTAATTATGTATATGGATGCTTATAATTTATCCGTCATTGTTGTTTTAAGAAAGGTCATCCGTCATTGTTGTTTTAAGAAAGGTCATCCGTCATTGTTGTTTTAAGAAAGGTCATCCGTCATTGTTGTTTTAAGAAAGGTCATCCGTCAATGTTGTTTTAAGAAAGGTCATCCGTCATTGTTGTTTTAAGAAAGGTCATCCGTCATTGTTGTTTTAAGAAAGGTCATCCGTCATTGTTGTTTAAGGCAGATGCAATACAAATATATCCATGGAACACACCTTAATATTCTAGTCAGTTTACAGTTTATTAACCCTGTGAATATCGCCTTTGATTTTCCATCCAATTATCGTTATTATGAGTATGATATGATGTATATATAATCGTATTGCAATCCTTTGTTTATCGTCTACCAGGGTAGTTAATTGGTTTTGGGCCGGTAAGTTAAGGTTACATTTTCCTGATCGTATGAAACGTAAACATGGTTCGTGGTGATTAAATCGAATAATTAATATATAATGGAAAATTTCTTTTTATTAAATTAATGTTTGAAAAGAAAATATTGGTTAATGTAATGCTTTAAAGAGATTAGTTTTTATGGTTAATATTAGTGTAATTTTGATTGAGTTTATAGTAAATCTTAAAATAATCTGATGTTATGAATTTTGTTAATAGAAAATTATAAGCGGAGTTAATATTATAAATACGTCAACGCTAATAGAAAAGTATGAGATGATTTAAATATTACAGATTAGGTTAAAGTTATAAGGTATTTCTAGAGAATGGAAGTGGTGGATGTTTTCAGAAAGAGCCACTTGGATCCACAGCCAACATGTCAAAATAAAAAAAATACATAATACGATTTTTGGGAGGATGAAGAGAATGGTGTTGAGGTTCAGGTTTACTTGGTAGTTTGGCCAAGTAGAATTATTTTTGGGGGGCAGAACAACAGAAGAAAAATTCAATGTGTAAATAAATAAGAAAGATTGATTGTGACTGGAGACATGAATGAGTCGATAGATGATGGATTGGAGGATAGAGTGACAGGTAATTGTGGAGTTCCTAAAGATGATGAGGTTGGAGTAAGGTGTATGTGAACTGTGTGTGTGTCAATAAGTATAAATATTGTGAACACCTACGTCTAATAAATCAACAAAAGAGGTGCAGCAAAGTTTTTAACAGTAAAGGTTTTAGCAACAGAGGTTTTAACAACGAAGGTTTTAGCAACGAATGTTTTAACAGCAAAGGTTTTAACAGCAAAGGTTTTAACAGCAAAGGTTTTATCAGCAAAGGTTTTATCAGCAAAGGTTTTATCAGCAAAGGTTTTAACAGCAAAGGTTTTAACAGCAAAGGTTTTAACAGCAAAGGTTTTATTAGCAAAGGTTTTATTAGCAAAGGTTTTAACAGCAAAGGTTTTATGAGTAAAGGTTTTACCAGCAAAGGTTTTAACAGCAAAGGTTTTAACAGCAAAGGTTTTAACAGCAAAGGTTTTATTAGCAAAGGTTTTATCAGCAAAGGTTTTAACAGATCACATGTTGATAGCGTACAAGGTAGAATAAGAGACATAGAAAGATATAACAAAATGTGTAGATGAGAAACCAACATGCAAAAAGTTCAAGGAAATGAAAAATGGAAATTTAAACTAAATTTTGAAAGAAGTCGGTTCAGATACAAATATTGAGACATTGAACAGATTGTGTTAAACGTGTCATGGTAATATTTGAAGAAGGTTATACTTGAGGCTGTCACATAGATAGGTAGGAGTGTATAGACTGGATGGTTTAGGAAGAAAGAAAGAAAGAAAGAAAGAAAGAAAGAAAGAAAGAAAGAAAGAAATATTAGATTAGAAAGTGAATAAATTTAAACGATGATATGAGTGAATGTATGGTGGGGTGTATATGAAGAATGTGTATGGTTATATGTAAGAAAATATGTGAAGAATATGTATGGTTACGGTAGGGAACAAGGAAGGTTATGGTAAGGAAGAGGGAGTTATTTAAAAGAAATTTGTGCTTTGGAAGGTGGCAATGAGATGCTTATAAACGAAGAAAAAATTATATGGTATTGTAAATTATGTATCAATTCTTCGTGGACATAGCAAATGTTTCTTTGTTTTTTAGGAACACAGAGGCTCACTGGATACTCTAGGTTCTTATGATGGCAGTAGTGAATGGAGGTGTGAAATACGTGAGGGAGAGCTTCATTGATGTGTGATATTACCTGGCTTCAGGGATGGAAGGGATATGAGAATAGGTGATGTGGAGTCCAACTGAGACACGATAACACGGATGGGTAGTTTATGTAAAGTAAATCAGTGAAGGAGAGAGAGACATTTTTTTTTTTTTTTAGATAATGCTCGAGTAAGGATTATGGGTCGTGTACAGTGTTATTATTACCTATGTGGTAATGTAAAAGTGAAGGAACCAGACGACCCACTCAGTATGTGGACAGTAGGAATTGCTGAGGAGAGCTATTATCATTGTGGATTATACTGATTTACTTTATATCCACTACAGTAACCTGAGGATATGAAAAAGTGGATGTATGGGGGGGCTGTTCATGTGTATGTCTTGCATTTTGTGTTGATTACTGCACTTCTTTAACAAACAAATAAAAAGCGAAGGTAGATTTGAAACAGGGTAATTTAAACTGATAATAGTATGTGAGATAAAACAAATAGTCGATTAATATTCATAAAAAATATAGGGATATACTTCACATTATATATAGCTAATTAAGAATTTTTTTCGCTGTCATTCCTACCATGTTGGCATACAGGTATAACACCCTTCCTGCTCTGCTTATTTAACCTGACAACTGTTAATGTGAATCCATTTGTGAGCATAGTGAAGTGTCGAGAGTAATCAGGTGGCTGCTGGGAGTGTGAAGTAGTTGACCTGTAAATCGACGAGGAATGTGTTGTGGATTTCCTAGTTGGTCATTAATGCCATAAACCTCATGCTTGACACCACACAGGTTAATTGGCCCTAAAATTTTGATTCTTGATTTCGAGAAGAGAATGAATGCAGATTATTCAGGGATGCTGGCAAGAGGGAGATGCGCGTGTGTGTGTGTGTGAGGGGATGCGAGTGCTTGAGACAGGATGTGAGTGCTTTAGAGGGTAAGTGAGTGCTTGAGAGGGGGTGTGAGTGCTTGAGATGGTAAGTGAGTGCTTGAGAGGGGATTTGAGTGCTTGAGAGGAGATGTGAGCACTTGAGAGGGTAGGTGATTGCTTGAGAGGAGATGGGAGTGCTTAAGAGTGGATGTGAGTGCTTGAGAGGTATGTGAATGCTTGGGAGGGGATGTGAGTGTTTGAGAGAGGATGTAAGTGTTTGAGAGGGAATATGAGCTCATGAGTGGGGAGATGGTTATGTGAGAGGGAAGTTGAGCATATATGAGAGGGGAGGTGACCTTGTGAGTGGTGGTGATGAGTATGAGAGGGGAAGTGAGAGGGATGATGAGTATGTAAGACGGATATAATACACGAGAGGGGAGAGCGATAAGTGATGGTGAGTACATGAGAGGGAGATGGAAATAGAAATAAGAAATGAATACCTTCGTCTTTCAAACAAAAATATAAAAATCCTGACCCATGGGACCTTAAACTGAACTGATACCACCCCCACCCACCCCACCCCACCCATACGTGAGGGACAGGTGTTTAACATACGTAACATTTGAAGAGGAGATATAGAGCAATCCTTCCCTTACCAACAGACAGCAACACTACCGGGAAAAATGTGGACTTACGCTCAACCAGTGTAGTTTCCATAAGCGCATCAGTGTAGGGTTGGAGGAAAGGTTACAGTGGTATTGATCACTCGTGCTGATACAGGTTTTGCATTCAGTGGCTTACTTTTACGGTAAGCACCAGTATATACTATCATCCAGGACCCTGCTGTCATCGACATCTGCTGGCTGTCTGCGTCAAACTTGGAACAACAACTAACATTTAGCACCATTTTCTTGATCTGGTGAACTATTGTAATAATAATTTCATCTCCCATCTCTTACTGAGACACTTACAGAAGCTACACCAGACGAATGTTCGCCCACTACTTGTCCGCAATGGCTGTATGATAGTAACGTAAGATTCATTCCTTCACCTTCTTGTTATGGGCAACAGATGGTTCTTTTCGTATGATTTAACAATTTCATCTTTGAGGATTAGTGAAGCTTTTTATCTCACAGCGTAAACCTTTTTTTTTAACATTTTCGATATCAGTTTGACTTTATGATTTTTCGCCTCAAGACTTTTGTGAAATGATTTGGACACTGCCTACTCTTCATGCTCTCCAATATCTTACTTTGCAGCCACTAGTTTATAGTCTACTCCACACCCAATGCACTACAGCCAGTACACCCCCCCCCCCTAATTTAAACATAATTTTTATAAGTTTAAGCTATAATTTAACTGTGATAATAATTAATCTTTTTTTTTCTAATTCTCCAAAATATTCCTTGGAAACTAAAACAATTCCTTCGTAATTTGTATTATTATTATTATTTATTGTAAAAGGAAGTTAGAAGAAAGCAATGGCTGAAAACCGACAGATACAGATATGCACACACAGACAGACAGACAGACAGATAGACAGACAGACAGACAGACAGACAGACACGTCCTTTTATCATTATAGATGGTGGCAGTTGTGAAATCAGTAAGGATGACACAGGATATGGTTGAGTTTGATAAGTTGTTGAAAAGAGAAACTTTTGCTTTGTTGACAGTAAGCCTAACAGGGTTCCGAGAGTTGTGTATACGTCATAAGTTCCAAGGTTTCGTTTGTGTTTTTAATGTTTGTAGTTGGCTTGTTTGAGTTTAGTTGGCCTTAGGTGGGAGATGTTAACCCATGTAAAGGAGCTGAGTATATTCGTAAGAACAGGAAGGAAGACAATTAGTTTCTTACCAAAGTAAATATTTGTGAAATACTGTTTGTTGATGTGGATGGGTGTATGTTCCAGGTTTTGAGAGGATTAAAAATAAATTTCCTTTCTTTTCTGTTGTCCCTATCATCTCCACCAGTACCAGGTCATGACTAGGAAGGAGAGGAATTGAGGAAGAATGAAAGAGTTTTAAGATAATGAAACAAGATGGTGACCGGTACACAGTGATAATAAAAAGGTTGGGATGGGTAGTAACTAGTGAGGAACATAATTCGAGTATTTTATCATTAAGGCGGTTAGGTATTCGTGTTGGATCAGAAACCAGCTGGATAGAGTCATACATAATGGAAGATTCTTTATCGAACCCTTCTGTACTTGTCCGAGAAGGGTGAGTACACCAGGGAATACAGCACTAGATGCACTGAAATCATTAGGGATGATAATTTCAACAGAATGATAGAACATTTTTTTTCAATACACAGTAATTTGATTCATATTCGCTCGAGATTACATTGTCGTGTAAGAAACGTCTTCACCTGTACAGTACATAATCCACACTCCTTAAGTATCATCTAATGTGATCCCTCCAGACCTTCACTAATTCACTAATTTATCTTGTCATTCTAATTCTCGGCCTTCCTTTCACTTTCATGCTTTCGTCATAAATTTTTCTTATCACTCTCGTACCTGCCAAGTGCTTCCTATGCAATTAATAACTTTATACACTTTCGTCCAATAAACTCTCAAGAGACTTTGTGAAACCATGAACTCTTCTCACGATTTCACTTCTTACGTGTTAATGATCATCCTTCTTTACTCTTCTTAGTCTTGATTATTCACAGGTCTGGATGGCTCACTTTCACATCCATGTAGTGAAGAGTTCGAACAATCACCCCATCAAACGGGTCTTCCTGCACACCCTTCCCTTTAATTAATGTTCCAAAGGCTCCATTTGGTCGTTTTTCTTGCATCACTACACTGTTCATCTCTGGATTCCCATTACCATCACCTGTCCATTCATACTGACATTACACTGAGACTGTCTTCGCTTTACTAACACCATAACTTTCCTTTTTCCAATACTTCCTTCTAACGCCATAAAATTATATCAACAATCTCCCCAAATCTCCCCCAGACTCGCCTAACAGTACAAATCGTCTACATATGATTGACAGTTCCACTCTGTTTCATTCATTCTAACTTCTGTTTCACGCATTGTTTTGTAAAGAAAATATTAAGTAACTAGAGTAGCATCATACACCCATCATTCACTCTTCTATTCATTCCTTATCATTCACTCGCACAAACCTTTAATTATTATATAAAAGTTACTTCCATCTGAATATATATATATATATCAGCCTTGCCTGGTAAGTGTATGATCCTCTCTCTCTCTCTCTCTCTCTCTCTCTCTCTCTCTCTCTCTCTCTCTCTCTCTCCTAAAACATCCATTTTTTCCTGCCCATGAGGTATTCTGTAGAGCTGATTATACAGTTAATATCCTTCAACATACATGACCTAATATGCCCAAAAGACTAATTCCCTTAAATATATAGGGAAATATAGTTCTTATAATTCTGTATCTCCTGACTTAGTTCTTCATTTACTTCCATCTTTGTGATATTTTCTCTTGTACTGAATATCACCCGTCCTCTCTAAGTATATTGTACCTATGCATGCTTCTCGTGTCTGCTCTATCTCCTTTAAATCTCTAAATTATGATGCGAACACAAGAGTCCTGCCAACACAGTTCCACACACTCCCTCCTTAACTTTCCCACCTTTTTTTTTCTATCACTCATCTCGCTTTAACCAATACCTATAACGCCATCTCATGTAATTTGAATGTTGAACCAAAGTTTTGGGTGATTGCATTTTTTATAAACTCCCAAGTACAGTAATTGGAAAAAAAATACCTGCTCAGCCTGTTGACTCTTACGTCAGCATTCTCTAAATAATAATTGTTTTAGATAAATTCTATATTTTCTCCTACAAGTTCTCTTTGGTGGAGTGATTGTCCAAGCACAGAAACACACTCTCCTCACCCCCACCTCCTCACCCCCACCTCCTCACCCCCACCTCCTCACCCCCTCCGTTTCTTCATCCTTCCATCAATTCCCTACTCCACTCCCATGGCTCTTTTATCCCTTTCATACTCCCTTGTCCACTACCACTGCCCAACTTTCCACTATTCCCACCCCTTCCCATTCCAGCACCTCTGTCTTCCCCTTCCTCCCTCTCCCTTCCTCCTCCCTACCAATCCCATCACTTCCCAATCATCCTCCCCTCCTACCCTCCCCCCCCTTTGAGTCAACCTATGCCCTGGGTGTTAACTTTACAAAAAAATTCCCTTACGGATATGGAATTCTAGTGTCTCTCTCTCTCTCTCTCATTAATGTATCTATGTACCTCTTACTCTGGCGTACTCTATTTCTCTCTCTATTTCTATCTACCTCTGTCTTTTAAGTCTATTGATCACTCTCTCTATGCCAGTCTCTCTCTCGGTCTCCATGTATCTATTATCTGTCCCTTTTTAATATTCGCTTTCCTTTTTATCTGTATAGGTATATCTAATTTTCTTCTTTTTCCCTTTTTACCCTCCATTCTCTCCCTTTCTCTCTCCTACCTCCCTATTTATTCTATTCAACTTCTCCTTCTTCTCTTTCAGTGATCCTATTGAATTCAAGTAATCCCCCCTTCATTTGTTCCCTTTTCTCTTTCACTTTCCCTCTTACTTTCCTCTCCTCCTCTTTCTCTTACTCTTTCTCCCTATGGAATTTTAGTATCATTCTTTATCTTCCTCTTCTACTGTATATTATGAATTTTGACGAAAGAAAAAACCCCAAAGATAAGCATGGCAATTTTTTTTTTTATACACTGACAGAAGACAGACGAATGACTTCAGTCACAGAAGAAAAAATGCAACCACATGCCGTAATGAGGTCTCGAGCTGGCGTGACTGTGAAAGGCAGCAGAAAGCATGAATAGTGAGGCTAGGAAGTTGTGAATGACGGTGAACGTGATGATGTGAACGTAGGTGAACGGTGGGTGGTATGAACGACTGTGAATGTGATGGTGGTGGTGTGAATGGCAGTGAGACTTGTTTTGTCACCCATCTGAAGGGAGAATATTCTCTCTTTGGTCTTTCTCTCTGGTTCCTCTTTACCCATCCTAGAGACGACGTCATTTATCACGCCCACGACAGGTAACTCTCTCTCTCTCTCTCATCCTGAACAAGAACATACAATTTATCTGATAGCTTTCTTCGTCTCACCTAAGAGATAACTTTTATTAACCCTGTGAGTACATTGTTTTATACTTATGCTCATGAGTATAATGACATGTTCCCCAAGGTGTTAATTCATCGTACTCAAGGGGTTACGTCATAGTACTCAATGTGTTAATAATCAGATAACTCACGCAGGTGACTAACACTCCTCCCAAACTTTATTATGTCTGCCAGGTAACAGGTAACTTTCTCAACCTCATCAAGGATCGTCAGGTATTCTGTTTGCCCTTCAGTACTAACTTTCCCCACAGTTTTTGCCCTCCTTTATTATATAAGGATATTATCTAAGTATAGAGCAGCGGTCGAGTGGACACAGAGCTCTCCTCCTGTTCAAGTGGTGGTGGTTGAGTCCAGGGCATTCCCAATTCATCCAGCTCTAAATAGGTACCTAAGTTTACAACTTGGGGAAGTGAATGCGGTCGAAAGCAGCACCGGCCATGCTGTATCCACACTGTCCCCAACGGGCAGTCATGCCTATGGTACCCGCTTATCAGGCCTTGGTAAAAGAACACAGTACTTCACCCATATGAGAATTTTAAACAGTGTATAATATTCCAAGGTGCTAGTCGCTGTGCAAGAGTGAGTTATTGTCATATTATCGTAGTAGTGGACTGAAGAATAAGTTGACTTTGGTAAATACGGTTACTATTGAACTAGGTGGCTCTCCACCTAGTAGTTCATCACCTGGTGGCTCCCCACCCAGTGGTTCATCACCTGGTGGCTCCCCACCTAGTGGTTCATTACCTGGTGGCTCCCCACCTAGTGGTTCATCACCTGGTGGCTCCCCACCAAGTGGTTCATTACCTGGTGGCTCCCCACCTAGTGGTTCATCACCTGGTGGCTCCCCACCTAGTGGTTCATTACCTGGTGGCTCCCCACCTAGTGGTTCATTACCTGGTGGCTCCCCACCTAGTGGTTCATCACCATTATTACGGCTATCATTATTATTATTATTATATTAATGTTAAGAATTTTTATCATAATTAGTTTTAATGTGTGATAATATGTTTGCCTGCGCTGTGCTGAATGTATACCTCACTTTACTGTTGTAAGTGAAGTGGGTCGAGGGTAACGCTGCTCCCTTACTAGCAAAAGCGATTTCACTGTCCATAAAGGATCCAGGTCCATAGGAACATTTTTCGCTTTCCCAAGAAAATATTTGGTAATCCCCCCTGGGACACCACACGATATATATGTTAAATTCTGGCCCCCTTATTCTAAAAATTCTCCTTTGCTCTGTCAGTTCCCGTTTTATTTGGGTTAATATGAATAGATTCGCTAGTTTCATGAACAGATAAAGCCATATTTAAACTTTCAGTACTCTAACCAGCTGACCGCTCACCAGTGGCTACTTTTCATCACCGCCTTCTACCTGATGTATTGTCCCCTTCTGCTACTGCCCTCACCAGGGTGGCACTCTTCTGAAACTTACTCAGCTTGTGACTCTCCAAGGTCCTCACGTCATGTTCCCCACTTGATGGTCCCACACGTGGTGGCCCTTACGTAAAAGAACCTCACGCGGTGGCTCCTCACGTGTTAGTCCTCACGTGGTGGCCTCACTTAGTTAGTCCCCACGTGGTGGCCCTACTTGTCTGTCCCCCTCACGTGGTGGCTCCTTACTTGTTGGTCCCTCACGTGGTGGCTCCTTACTTGTTGGTCCCTCACGTGGTGGCTCCTTACGTGTTAGTCCCTCACGCGATGGCTCCTTACTTGTTAGTCCCTCACGTGGTGGCTCCTTACTTGTTCGTCCCTCACGTGGTGGCTCCTTAGTTGTTCGTCCCTCACGTGGTGGCTCCTTACGTGTTAGTCCCTCACGTGGTGGCTCCTTACTTGTTCGTCCCTCACGTGGTGGCTCCTTACTTGTTAGTCCCTCACGTGGTGGCTCCTTACTTGATGGTTCATCACGTGGCGGCTCTCTAAGTGTTGGTTTCTCACGTGGCAACTTCTCTATCTCAAGCTCTTCTCTTGGTGGCTCTTCACTGAATGGATCCTGGTCGCTTTTTATCAGGTGGCTCCTTATTAGATAGCTCCTTACCTGGTGACTCTACATATGACTCCTTAGTAGGTGCCTCCCTCAATGACGTTTCCTCTCCAAGTGGTTGCTCACCTGGTGGCTCCCTCACTTCTGGCTCCTCAACTTAGATCTTCCTACAGAAAAAATCTTGTCAGCGTCCAGTGGTGTTGGCGGGCACAAAGCACTACTACCACTTTAACCCGCGGCGCTGCGACGGGGGAATGATGCCACTGGGGCGACCTGCTGGATCCGGGTGGTGATGATGCCGGCGACACGAGATCCTTTCCCCTGGCAAATCGTCCGGTATGAGGGCCGGGGAACGGAGATGCGGGAGGGAGGCTGGGAAATGGGGGGAGGTAAGGGTAGAGACGAGTAACATAGATTGATAGAGGAGAAAGACAGAGGTAGAGGTTAGAAACAAGAAGAGTGGACTAGAAGAGAAGGGAAGTGGAGGAGGCTGGTAAGAGGGAGTCGAAGAAGACGAGAGAGTAAGGCTGGAAGGGATATGTTGTCATGACAAATTTCTCTACCTCATTAACTCGTTATGGATTGTGGTGATGGTAACATTAGATCCTTTGTTCTTGTAAATTAATTGGTAGGGGAAGGGAGTGAGGGATGAGGAGGGGGTTCATTGGGACAGAGTGATCGTAAATGGTCCATAAGATGAGGTAGAAAGGTTGTCTACATGGATAGGGGGATGTTGGTCTATGAGAAGTGGGTATGGACTGTGAGGGGAGGGGGGAGTGGTTTATCTACGTAGGGAGGAATATGGTCTTTGAGGGGAGAGGGGTGATCAATAAAGGGGAAGGGCCTCGAGGGCTGTTGTGGTCTACAGAGTGGGAGGTAATCTATATTGCCTCACGTGTTCACATAATGATGTCACAACCCGTGTTTACAATCTGTGTGGTAGGTCAGAACCGCTGGCACTGGCGGCTTATGATGACATTTTGTTCGCTTAACGATGATGCTCTGCTCTCAACAGTTTCTCTCATTTACTCATTTAACTCTCATATAGACGATGCAAAAAAGTTAAAGAAAATTAGCAATATATATCCTTCAGCAACGTTCATTCACCTGCTAATACGTTACTAGTGTGCAAGGTGTTCAGCTTTGTAAAACCATAACAGTTATTTTCTTACGATTTTTTTGTGAAGTTAGGCAATACCCCAGTCAAGTTAATTTACTGTCATTATACTGTATACTGCTAATTGAATGAGTCTATCTCACTTGACTTTATGATAGTCATAACTGCTTCCCTAAGCTGTGCTGCAGCGGCTAGTTCGCTGAAAGACAAGGATATGCCTGGCGTCATAATAGTTTCTGCACTCAGTCCCTCATTATATGTAACGACATCCTCCTGCGGTGCTAAGCCATCCTTGGATTGTTTACACTGTGCTCACTACGGATGATGGGAAGATCGCTGCGGGTCACCACGTTTTATCTAGCCGCTCCCATCATTTACTGATAAAAAAAACTGCCCAAAACTGAATAAAACTCTAACAATAAACGATATATAATAAATTCATTGCATAAAAGTTATTAAAACTTTTGTAAATTTAATATGTAAACAACGAGAGGTGTCAAAGGATGAAGGGATTGGTTGTGTAGTTTCACCTTTCTATACGATACATTTATATTCTTATCCTTATTTCAGTAAACAAATATTTGGTTATGACTGAAAATTCTGTTGAAAATTCTGTTGTCCTTATCACTTTTTACTGGACGTAGGACTAAATAATTGTTTTAAAATATCTCTGACTTGAGTGTTGATATGCTCTCATATATCCTCTAAGATGTTACAGGTGCTCTTTGTATTATACTTACGATTATAAACCAATTGAAATTATGAAAAACAAACAGATGTAAAACCTAGAATTATATATAGGTCAAGATTACAGGTTTAACAAGGCTTTCCATAATTTTATTTGTCATTGGTCGACAAGTGAAATACATTAATCTCATCCCGCCATCGAAGCTCTGTAACAGGTGAAAAAAAAATACTTTATATCAAATCAGTACACAAGAAATGAAACACCACTTTTCACCTTAGTCTCTTAAAGAAAACTTGACACTAAAAGGAACATGTCTTCATAGTTATCTTAAGAAACCTTTCATGTTAATCACCAGTGTCAGTCTACGTCTTCATCTGTGTTTGTCTTGTCACTTCTTAACCTCACCTTTTACACCATTAATCCAATATTCGTGGCGGTTCTTAAACTAACTTGGAATTTCAGTTTCATGTTCCTCGCGTTAATGCAGTGTGGGAGAACCTGTCAATCAAATAAAGTGAGAAGTGGTTTACAGGCTGAAATAAGGTCTACTAATAAATTATATCCACTAACCCCTTCACTATAAGGACGCCACAAGGAGTTAAGGAGAAATGGTTTACAGGTTGATATTATGATCTTTAAGGAAGAGGTAGTGTACAGGAGGAAATGTTATCTAATAAGTAGTGAGAACAACCTAAGGAGCATCTTACCCAGGTAGGCAGGCAGGCACATCTTCCAACGGGTCACCTTTGAGAGATAAAGTAACGCTAACAATGACTTAAGTTAGAGGATCATGAACGATTTCAGAATTTCAATAGACATTTTAAAGCTGACTTAAGTGTTGACTAATAAAAATCTGGATTTATACAGTAAACCGAAGGCTTCGTCCAGAATGAGGATGGGGGGTGATTGGTAAGGGGCGATGGTCTTATAAGGGGGAGGGGGGAGGGGGTTATTGGGAGCTGCGGTCTTATAATGGGGAAGGGGACGGAAGTTACTGGGAGAGATGGTCTTATAAGGGTGAAGGGAGTTATTAGGAGCGAGGGTCTTATAAGGGGGAGGGGCTATATAGGGAAAGATAGTCTTATAATATAGACATCCAATTTTGCTCTAAATCACAGTTTTTATATTATATATAAATATATATATATATATATATATATATATATATATATATATATATATATATATATATATATATATATATATATATATATATATATATATATATATATATAGCATATTAGTATTGTTATAATGCACATATTCAATCATACGGTTTTACTGCAGGGAAGATATTATTACTCCATTGAACTACTTGACAAGAATACCGGATTATCAACTGGTACCTGACGCTTCAAACAGATACAGTGCACTGATTTATTGGAGACTGATTAAGCACCTAAAATTTAACCAAGTGTGAAATTAAGCTTAACACTTCCATGGTCTCATTAATAATTATTGTACCTTTTTTTTTGGGGGGGGGAGTTGTTTTGCTTTCGCTAATTAATGTATTCATATAGTTTTAGTAAATAATAGAATCATTGCGTAACAGATCATCAACTCTTAGAATATGTGTAAAGGTATGGAGTTAATGAAAGAATAAAGATGATATATTGGCTGAATTATTTTGGTGGTAGTGAAAGAGGAAAAATCTGGAGGAGAAAAAGCAGTCGAGCTGAGGGAGGGATACAGAATGGGAGAATAAATGGTGGAGGAATAATGTTAAAAGAGGAGATAAGTGAAGTAATCAAAGTGGAGAGAGAGGAGGGAAGGAATTTTGGTGTGTGTGTGTGAGAGAGAAAGAGAGAGAGATCGGAGTACGCACCGCACACAGGTTGGAAGACCACAGAAGTAAAAAGAACCATTTCGAGATAAAGTGAAGGACCTCGTCGTGTGGATAGACCTGGACACCGTGTTGATAACGGCAGGAGATTGGAATGTCCAAGTGGGGATCAGACAGATTGGAGAGGAAGAGTCAAAGAGCAATTAGAGTTGAGGCACTGGACACGGTAGAGGGCAGGAGCGGCTCGATGGCGGTAAACTACTTTATCAAAAATCAGGAACAAAGGTGACCTAAATAAGTGGTAATAAAAGGACTAAAGATTGATCTGTTGATTGTTAATTAATAGTAGCCAACGGTGGAGTGTGTGGGATTATATATATATAACAAGGAGCGCAGTGCACCTTTAGCATATGCTGCTCTGTTTGAGGTGGAAAGTAGAAGCCAATTATGGAGAGAGAGAGAGAGAATATTTGTAAACACAGCCGAGGAGATGCTATACTGTCGAATATCTGGAAAACCCAAGCAAAAGGGGAAGGAAATAACACTGGTGGTACATTAAGAAAGCAGAACTCGTGGTAAGATAGAAAAAAGAAGTTCGAAAGAAAATGGATAAAAGAAGGAAGGAAGAAGCAAGGTTACTGAGGCGAAAATACAGGGATATAAATAATACAACAAAGAAGGCAGTAAGTAAGGCAAGAGTTGAGAAACAGAGAGAACTTTATGGAAAGACTGGGGCAGATGGAGGCAGGAAAATGAGCTTCAACCTGGCAAGAGACCGGGATAAAGAAAGTAAA
Source organism: Homarus americanus (assembly GCF_018991925.1). Lineage (NCBI taxonomy): Eukaryota > Metazoa > Arthropoda > Malacostraca > Decapoda > Nephropidae > Homarus > Homarus americanus. Next base: position 1,627,865 of record NW_024735516.1, on the reverse strand, counting down.
TATACAATGTAGATATACGGGGTCTCAAGGATGGCAGTGAGGAGGAGGAGGAGGAGGAGGGAATATACTGTAGGTGCTGAACCCACAAGGACAGATGGAAGATGAGTGAAGGAATGAACAAGGTAAATAAAGATAACACCTCAAGCGTATGGAGGGGTACAAAGGCAACTGGATGAGGATAAAATGATTGTGGAGATGATGAAGACAGCTGGGCGTATTGAAGTTCCATACTGCAGGAGGCTGTTTACTGTGTGTTTTATGGCAGGTTAGATACCAGCTGAATGGAGGAGAGGATGTAAAGGAAAGGCAGCATGGAGGAATCAGCAAAATACAGTTATATCTTTACTCATCTAGTCATATAAGTTGGTCTAAGATGCAATAATATCAAAGGTTCTAGAGAGTAAAATAGGAGAGTATTTTTAGTCGGGCGGCATAACCTCACAATTTTAACCAATTTCGCATTTTGTTATAAAAGCACCATATTTGGCACACATGTTGACGTCTATATAGTGAACATATCTGGATAGGGTGCCACCGCAGATTTAACTGCTGACGGTCATTGTAGCCATTATCCAAAATGGTCGCCAACAATTTCTGATATTTTACTTAACTGCCCTGCTGGGTGTGACTGTATGTTGGCAATGGAGTTTAATTTACTGCAAAAGAACTAAAACTAATAAGTGAATTATTTTATTATATCCGTATAGAAATAATAGAGTAATTAGACTAATTAGTCTAATTAAACAGTATGTTACCCGTCTGATTGCTACAATTTATGCACTAGAGTTGTTGTTGTTGTCTGTGGTGGTGATGATGGTCATTACTAAATGAATACCATCATGACCAGATTCCCAGTGTGCAAACTTCATCCAACAAAGATGTCCACTCCCTTGTCAGTGTGATAGAAGAGCTTGGTAACCCTTTTGGGGAGGAAAGCCTGGATCTGGTGGCTCTTCACACCAAGGAGATTGCCAGTCCTTCTGCAGCTGAGACTGTCAGAAATACGAAGAGCATTGGCCAAGACCAGTTCCAGACCTTCACCAGAGAACGTCTGATGGAAGGAACCAAGCCTGTCGATGCTGTTCTTCATCGAAACAAGCTGAAGGTGTTCAGTGCTTCCATCTCAAGTAAGGGAAGCAAAAGAAAGGAGCAGCTGGCCTCTCTCAAGCATGATGTGAGCCTTTTCTCGCAGCTGTATATTGGCTGCCAGACAAGGGATGGAAACCTTGAAGAATTCTTTCGTCACGAAAATCAAGCATGTCCTCCTGCACTCTCTGATGGAGGTAGCTTCTGTCTATGTACGAAGAGTGACCTCCTTGCATGCTTAGGGGATCTCTCTGTTGCCCAGACAGAAGCTCCTCCTGCCACCAGTGTAGTTCTTGATGGAGCAGCTGTTCTCCAGATGCTCAAACCAGAGGCAGCCAAGAAATTTGAGGAATATGCCCAGGAGGTCTTCATATCATACATGTCAACGAAGCTCCAAACTGCGTCACGGCTTGACCTGGTGTTTGACAGGTATGTTGCTGATTCGCTGAAATGTACAGCGAGAGCAAAACGTGAAGAAGGAGTCCGCAGACGTGTGGTGGATTCAGCTACCATAGCAGGAAACTGGCAGAACTTCCTCAGGGTGGACAGCAACAAGACGGAGTTGTTCAAGTTCCTGTCAGACGCTCTCCTTACGTAGTTTGACAAGGAAGACAAGCAGCTTGTCATCACCGATGGACAGGCAGCCCTTAGCAAGCCAGTGCTCCCTGATCTGGCATCGATCGCCCCATGCAGCCCGGCATGGCCACCATAAGATACTGATCCGGTCTATGGACACAGATGTCATGGTTTGGGCTGTCTCAGTGGTCCAAGGGATGCACCAAGAAGATGAACTGTGGTTGGCATTTGGCACTGGTAAGAGTTTCCACTATCTCGCAGCCCACGAAATGGCAGCATGTCTGGGACCAGAGAAGGAACGGGCACTGCCTATGTTCCATGCCCTGACAGGATGCGACACTGTGTCCAGTTTTTCTGGTCATGGTAAAAAGACTGCCTGGGCAATATGGGCTATCTACCCAGATCTAACAGAGGCACTGCTTAAGCCTTCTGCTGCTTCAAAAGTCATACCAGAGGATTTCATGCACATCATCGAGAGGTTCGTTATCCCCCTGTATGACAGAACCAGCTCATGCATGGACATCAACAAGGCGCGAAGGAAGTTATTCGCCCAAAAAGAACAGCGTGCAGCTGCTCCTACCAACAAAGGCAGCCTTAGAGGAGCATGTCAAAAGGGCACCCTACCAGGGGGGTCATGTCTAGGGACAACCCCTGGTACCATCACCACAGCTGCCCCCACTAACCAGCTGGGGCTGGACGAAGCATGCAGAAGGCTTGTACACGCCATTTTGGACGAAACTACCTTAGGCTGCCCACACCTGTTATGAGCTAGCCTCGTGCAGATGCAAGAGGGTATGTGTGAAGGGCTGCAAGTGCAAAAAGGCTGCACTTGAATGCACAGTACTGTGTGTGTGTGTGTGTGTGTGTGTGTGTGTGTGCGTGTGCGTGTGCGTGTGCGTGTGTGAAGGACTGTGGTCCCATCATTGACTTCATAGATTGATGAATACTGCTCCAGCACAACTCGCTGTACTTGCAAATTCACATACTGTATTCACCAATGACGTAATAAAACCATATTTAATTTTGGTTTATCTCCTTTGTCCTTGTCTTTTAGGACCTTAGAATGTCAACTGCGACTATTTTAGTCCCGCAATATGTCTTGAAGTGACTTTTCTGGATGCCAAGGCCGTCGGGGGAAAAATATACAGTGGCACCATATCCAGATTTGTTCATTATCTTAACGTCAATAAGTGTCAAATTTGGTACTTTTATCACAAAATGCACAATAGGCTTGATATGCCTCCCCACTATTAGGAGTGAAGGAGACACAGATAAGGAGACTCGTTACAGTGAGGTAAGTAGTGAAGAACACAAGGAAGTTAAGACGAGATATTGCGTTTGGGTTTTTTATATTTTCAACAAGCCTGGTGATGTGACGAAGGGAAGAACAAATTTTGAAATCTTTCTTTGGTGGATGCAGACGATGGTGGCTGAGGTAATGTTAAAAGAAACATCGGCAAACGTAAGAGGGGCAATCATGTGGAGGTGAGTGTTCTCAAACAGGGAAGTGCCTCTTAGATTTATAACGATGGAGTTAATAAGCAAAAAGCTGACGCAGTAACTGTAGATAAAACTCTTGTGTGTAGTTGACGTGGCAGATATGGAAAAATATTGACAGGTGCGACCGAGTGGGTACAGTGTTCACCTCCCTTGTTTCACTCCTAGGGGCACCCTCAGTCAAACCCAGCTGTGAACGGGTACCTTCCTACAGCTGGAAAAGTGAAGACGGTTGAGTGTTATGGCGGACTCTCAACTTTCTTATGTAAAGTCTCGTATCCGCGCTGGCATCAATGTTGCTCTTCTAAAATAAAAATAAAATAAATAAAATTTTGTCTCATATAATGTATTTACATTTAGGCCTGACTAAACCAAAACAATATGTACTCATAGATACAAATTAGATATATAACTTATGTAAGACAACCAGGTGTTGACAGTACACTTGGTAATATATAGTTTTATTTTTCAAATTAAAACACATGTAAGTGAGTGTCCTCTAGCCAGCTTCCCTGCTGTGCATAACTATGTACTGTGTTAATCTAATGAAAACATGGTTATTCAAGAATATAATTATACAATTAACTGCAATATAGAGTTATACAGTATCAGTCTAAAAGACATGAAAAAAAACATAATTATTTGTCTTTGCTCTTACTGCCTTGCTCTGTTTCCTTTAGCGATAGTTTTGATGCACTGAATCACATAAATATTTACTTCTGATAAATTCATTTACATAAATCAAGCTTATAATAGTTTCTTTTGGTGGGTTATGTTACTGGGTTTAATTTTCATTCTATAAATAGACCAGTAAACTCTCTTGACTGCAGGCCATCAATGAGGTAAACATAAAAGTGTTTACATGACTATTGACAGACTTGGGAACATCCATTTGACTAACTTCACTTAATCATATTTCAGAATTCTTCAGGTCACATATTGGAAGGTACTGAAATGTTCCCACAGTGTTACTCAGCACGTGTATATTCGTTCCCTTTATGGTAAAAGAATTTAAGATATGAAAAGCGATAACATACAGCTTGCTGGGAACAACTTTCACAGGGAGGTAACACTAGAGGAGTGATCTAATGGCCCCGGAAAAGATGAACTGAAAATTAACGGGAGACTGAGTTAGATTAGCATGTAACAGTGAATGGTAATACCTTTAAGTAAATTGATAGTTTTGTGTACCAGGGAGCGGCAATGAGCAAGATGGTGATGATGATAACAGGGGGAAGGGAGGATACAAACAAGAACATTAACTTGGGGGGAAAAAGTAAAGGAAATAATGTGGGATCTGAGAGTAAGAAACAAAGGAAAGGTTCAGGAGACACTTGAGAATAACGGTTTGTAGTTATGGTGTAAGAACAGGAACATTAACGAAGAGACGAGAAGAGACAGCTGCAGGTTGAGGAGAAAACATGTGGAGTGAAGAGGACGGAGAGAAGGAGGACGAGAGAACTGTGAGAAGAAATTAGGAGGAAAGATAGATGGCGGTTGAGGTGGGAGGGAGGAGGAGAGGCTAATTAGGATTACTATGAGGACGGAGGTGGAGAGCAGAAGGAATGGTAGACCAAAGGAAAGGTTAAGAGACAGTGAAAGAGTACCGGAGACCAGCCTCTGACAGACCCCGACCATATAAAGCAACAAGAGGAAGCAAGACAAAGTACAGATAGTTAAACCAAAGTCTTAATATATCTAATGAAAAAATAATTTATACCCCCAGTTTTTAGTATATGTAGCTGACCTAATATAAGTTACACAAAATGTTGATTATGTAAACTCTTGAATTTACTGTACTGTTATGAAAAGTCCGATATCTTTATTTCTGTAACGTTTCGGGCTACACAGAAACCATCTTTAGACAGAAAACAGAGACTGTATGTACCCCGGGTGCACCTCACCTCTCTGGACGCCTTGTCGTGTCGGAGCCTGATTGGCTGTCATTTGCCGACCCCAACCTGTCTACCTTACTGTGTGACGTCAATGCTAGGTCCGCGGTATTCACTGACCAGCACATGAAACCCTCCCTGTGGTTAGTTAGTTCACTCCTAGATATATATGTTGCCTCAAAGGCCTTCCTCGTCCCATTAAAGGATATATATATATATTTTTTTTTTTCCATATTAAAACTAGTATCCATAATCCTATACGAACATTTTCCTTGGACAAAAGACTTATGCAGCTCCGCAGTAAAGTGACCGGCCAGGTGTAATGGTTGAGGAGCAGATGGCGTTAATTAGTTAAGTGGAAGGTGAGGCAAGTGGCACCTTTCCCTTCACCAGGTCCTTTGTCCTGGCAAAGTGGGAGGAACGTGGGTTGGAGGGGAGAGGGCAGGAGGTCGTGGGTTGGAGGCGGAGAGGGCAGGAGGTCGTGGTCTTGGGGGTCGTAGGCTGTATCTTGTACTGGGGGTCATGGGTTACATAGGGGTTATATGTTGGAGGTAATGGGTTAGGATCGTGGGCTGTGGGTTACGGGTTGGGGGAAAATTGGATGGGGAGCCGATAATGATGTGCTACGACTCTTGGGAAGTGAGTCGTAAGCTGCTGTTACAGGCTGGGGAACATGAGCTAGGAATCATGGGCTTGCGGGTTATAAACAGGGGTCGTAAGCTAGGGTGTCAAGGGGTCGTGGGTTATGAATGTGAACTAGGAGCCATGGGGCGAGGAAGATTGTGGAAGTGACTATGGGTTGAAGACATGGGTAAAGGGGTTCATTAGGTGTAAATTTGGGCTGAGATATGGGAGTTAAAATTCATGGACTGAGGGACAGAGGGGTGTAGAAATGATCTGAAAATCGTAGTCTGGGGATCATGGGTTAGAATCGTGGGGTAGGGGCCCTTCCTGGGGCTATGGGCGTGAGTTAGTCACTCTGGTTATGTGATATGGGTTATGGAATTTAGAAGTTAGAGTACGACGGTTTTGGTCAATGAAAAAAGTTCGTGGAATTGGGGAACGGTTGAAGCCAAGGGTTATAGATATTAAGATAAGGGATTATTGCGTGGTACCATGGGGGCCGTTTCTAGCGGCTGTGAGTTGTAAGCTCTAGTCGTGGGGTGAGGTTCTTAGCTATGGAAAGGATCATGGGTTGTGATTAGGGGTTGGGGGCAGTGACCTGGGGTTCATGGACAAGGGAACGTAGTATGGGTTAAGGGCTTCAGATCATGAGCAAGCAAGGGGTCATGGGTTGGGATTCGTAAACTGGGAATATGAACTGGAATCATTGATGGGATGGGAATCTGTAAACTGGTTGCAGCCGTAAATACGAAGCATGGGCTGGGGATCGTTGGTTATGAGGTTATTGTATTGAGGGTCGTAGGATTATATTGAGTCGTTGGTTGGAAGTCGTGAAATGCGAGTCATCGTTATTTGAGGCCGTGGGTTGAGGGCTCATGACATTTGGAATCATGAGTTGTGTCGTGGGCTGTGGGTAAGGGAACATAGGTAGTTAGTTGTGGTCTTAGTGTCGTGGGCTGGAGTTGTATGGACTGGTGTAAGGATCGTGTCCTGGGAACCGTGGAGAGCGACTGTGGAGCCTGGAGGCCCCTATTAACCCAGGTCTTTGAAGGTCAAGATATTGGTTACCTGTAGTCCTTGATTGCCGACCCGGGTGGCCGAACCAGGTGTTGACAGGTATAATGTCAATGGACCAGGTTTAATAAAACTGATTTCGTGTAAGTTACAAATGAATGGAAAACTGTGGAAGATCAAGATTTAAACATGACATAACATTTGCTAGCATGCCATCTGCCTGCCTGTCTGCCTCATTAGCATTAAACCAAACAGGAATGCTGGAGATAAATGTAAATAGGAAGAACCAGGGAATAAAAGAAGAATAAAAATCGTGAATGAACGACAGATCAAAGTGGAGACAGGAGATGAAAAAAAAAGGAGGCAAGAGAGAACTGGGAGATGGAAAGAGAGAAACGTAAGTAGGGGAAAGGAGTAAAGGGGGAAGAATGAGAGCAAGAAAAAGAGATAAGGAGAAAGTGGAGAGAGATCAATAGGACAAGCTGCAGGGAGAAGAAGGTACAAGGATGAAGATTATTTCGACGTAAGAAGAAGGTAATGCTGACCCAAAAGGAAAAATCCAAGCTTCAGATTTCTCATAGATATCTTAAAAATTTTCTCACTTACAAAAAATGGATAAGATGACCTGGAGTTAAATTAGTGTTTCAATTTAATATCGACATCAATATGGCCTCCATTATCCTGTGCATTTGTATTTCATTAAGGTCGATGCAGTCTCACATCTGCAGGTAATAATACATATACCGTGTAACCTTTTGAGAATATGGCCTCAAGAGTCTTACCTGGGGTTAAGCGTTATCCCTTCCGCCGTCTCTCTCTCTCTCTCTCTCTCTCTCTCTCTCTCTCTCTCTCTCTCTCTCTCTCTCTCTCTCTCTCTCTCTCTCTCTCTCTCTCTCTCCAATTGTATCGCCAACACCCCCCTTACTTGCCACTCCATGCTAGCGGAGGGAAGGGGAGGGAGAGTATAAAGGGAAGGGGAGAGGACGAAGGTGGAGGGGGGAGTACAAAGGGAAGGGGAGAGTGCAGAGAAGAGAGGAGAAGACAAAGGGAGAGGGAGATTGGGAAGGAAAAGGAAGTGAACGAAGGGAAATAAGGGACAGATTTGAAGAAGAGGAGAACCAGAGGGAGGAGATAACGGGGGGGGGGAAGGAAAGAGACGAAAGAAGTCAAAATGAGAAGCAAATAAGAGAAGTAATGGAAAAAAGAGACGACAAAGAAAGAGGGAAAAAGAGGCGGGGAAAGAGGGAAAGGGTAAAAAAAAAAAATAATCTTATATATTTCATAATTTTTTCTCCATAGTTGTTTTCTAGTGTTAAAAAAAAATTAAGGCTTTTGAACAGTGCCTAAAGAGCTAACATAATGAAGCAGCTATACACACGATACAAAATACAAATATTCCTTATCAAAACCCATAAAACCCAGGTAAATCACTTAACGTTTTGAAGTGTCCATAAGTATGTACCTGGTGTTATGTTCCTCAAAAGATTACTGTTTGTGGAGTCGAATTTCTGTTTGTTTACCGAGAAAAAGTAATTAACCTGTACATAAACAACATTATATCACTTGACTAGAACACACAAACAAGGTCTCTCCCCCATCCTCATTCTCTGGTTCCTCCCTCCCTCATCCTCTGGTTCCTCCCTCATCCTCATCCTCATCCTCTAGTTCCTCCCTCCCTCATCCTCATCCTCTGGTTCCTCCCTCCCTCATCCTCTGGTTCCTCCCTCCCCCATCCTCATTCTCTGGTCTCTCTCTCTCTCCCTCATCCTCTGGTTCCTCCCTCATCCTCTGGTCTGGTCTGGTCTCTCCCTCATCCTCAGGCCCAAATCCTTTCTTCATTCACACGTGATTTTCTATAAAGTGAAAAGGTTATGCCCCGAAAAGGAAGTAGGAAAAGGTAGAAATAAGGAGGAGGAAAGAAGAAAAAATGGAGGAAGAAGGGAAGAAAGGAGAGGAAGGATGACGAAGAAGGTTTAGAGAGATGGAGGAATAAAATGAAAAGGGAAAAGAAAAGAAGGATACCAGAGAGAAGAAGGGGGATAAAGACGATGGAAAACAGAGAAGAGGGAAATGTTAGGAGGGAAGGGGCGAGGGATGAAAGAGAGGGAGAGGGAGGGAGTAGCTGAGAGTGAAGAAGGGAGGGAGTAGGGAAGGATGAAAGAGAGGGAGAGGAGGAATAGCTGAGAGTGAAGGAGGGACGGAGGAGGGAAGAGAGGGAGGAGAGGGAGGGAGTAGCTGAGGAGTGAAGGAGGAGGGAGGGAGGGGAAGAGAGGGAGAGGGAGGAGTAGCTGGCAAGTGAAGAAGGGAGGAGGAAGGATGAAAGAGAGGGAGAGGGAGGGAATAGCTGAGAGGTGAAGGGGAGGGACGGAGGGAAAGAGAGGGAGAGGGAGGGAGTAGCTGAGAGTGAAGGAGGGAGGGAGGAGGGAAGGATAGAAGATGAATATGAGAGGGATCGTGAAGAAAGAAAGAGAAGAACAGAAAGGAGAAGAAGAAGAAGAAGAAGAAGAAGAAGAAGAAGAAGAAGAAGTGGGAAAAAGGAAGGTGGAAGAGGAGAGAGAAGAGGATAGTGGAAGAGGCAGAGAGGAAGGAGAGAGAGAAACAGGAGAGAGGAGACAGAAGAGAGGAGACAGAAGAGAGGAGACAGAAGAGAGGAGACAGGAAGAGGAGAGACGGACAGGAAGAGGGAGACATGAGATAGAGAGTGGAAGAGGAGATAGGGAAGAATAGAAGGAAAGGAAAAGAGGAAGAGGAGAGAAAAAGAGGAGGAGTGGAAGAAAAGAGGATTGTGGAAGAGGGAAAGTGGAAAATGAGAGAGAGAGAGAGAGAGAGAGAGAGAGGAAGAAGAGTGGAAGAGCAGAGAGGAAGAAGAGTGGAAGAGCAGAGAGGGTCAAGAAGTTTACCGTGCAGGAGGTGCTCAACCTTTCAGCTATCACAAGTTTCCTGCTCCGGGAAGTTGTTCAGTTTGAAATGTTGCACAATTTTACATTATTATTTTTATTTTTTCAAACCACAAGTAGTTTTGTAAAATAAGGAATAAGGAATAAAATATGATAAATGTAAATAATAAACAAACATTAGAAAAGTGTGTGTGTGTGTGTGTGTGTGTGTGTGTGTGTGTGTGTGTGTGTGTGTGTGTGTGTGTGTGTGTGTGTGTGTGTGTGTGTGTGTGTGTGTGTGTGAAGGATAGAAGTTTTCATGGCGACCAAAGTAAGCAGCCCCAGTGTAGAATGTGACCCCATCCTTATCTCCAGGTACTTCCCAAATCCTTGCTCCCCCAGGTTCTTTCCTCATCCCTTATCTCCAGGTTCTTTCCTCATCCTTATCCCCAGATTACTTTCTTCATTCACATCTCTCCCTCACCTTATCACGTCACTCCCTCACCTTATCACGTCTCTCCCTCACCTTGTCACGTCTCTCCCTCAACCTTATCACGTCTCTCCCCTCACCTTATCACGTCTCTCCTCACCTTATCACGTCTCTCCCCTCACCTTGTCATCTCTCCCTCACCTTATCACGTCTCTCCCTCACCTTATCACGTCTCTCCCCTCACCTTATCACGTCTTTCCCTCACCCATCATGTCTCTCCCTCACCTTATCACGTTCTTCCCTCACTCGTGCGTTTCTCCCTCACTCAACCCTGACTCCTGCAGCCTCACTCCCACCTCTATATTCCCCCACCCACTGTTTCCCTCCCTCACCTCTCCCTCCACCCTCACCTCTCCTCCCACCCTCACCTCTCCTCCCACCCTCACCTCTCCTCCTCACCTCTCCCTCCACCCTCACCTCTCCCAGGTTGTGGATGCCAGTGGTGGTCGTCAATTGTCGCAGCTGCCGTCATTGCTGCTGTGCTAACTGGCTCATATCCGCTTATCCTGTATTGATTGGGCAGCCAGTCCCCTCCTCCACCCACCCCTCCCTAAACCTCATTCCTACTCCCCCTATCCCTGTCCTCACTCCATCACCCTCAAGTGTTTCTGCCTTACCGTAATAATGGTTCTACCACAATAAGTTCCTGCACCATACTCATTCATTGTGGTCATGGGGTATGTTTTTGTAGCGACATACTTCAACAACATTCTCCTCTGATATGCTCCTGAATATTTCCCATACATCATATATTTTCAACTACACATTTCTAAAAATATTCATTATAATATATTCATACTACAAAATGCTCTTGTTACTTTACATTCCTACTTCAACGTTTGGCTAAAACTTACTTTACAATATACTTCCGCAGGGATGGTTCTCCTGGTAGCTCCAAGAACCGCCACCTAAAAACATGGTTCAGTAACATGTTTCTACAGCAAGTCCTCTACAATATGTATCAGCAACATGCAACTGTAATGTGTTCCCGCAACATGTTCTTTTAATAGCGCGGCTTCAGACGTGTATTCTCACCACGCACATAGAGTCACGACATGTGCGCCACCAAGGAAAACACACACACACACACACACACACACACACACACACACACACACACACACACACACACACACACACACACACACACACACACACACACACACACACACACACACACACACACACACACACACACACACACACACACACACAACTCCTGATTTATGTACTGCACAGCCCTGTAAATGTATTCAATGCATATTATATCATTATGTCTAAATCTAATGTAAGTCTGTATATTTTCAGCCACCGGCTGCAATTCTATTAATAAACCGTTTATTATTATTATTATTATTATTATTATTATTACACACACACACACACACACACACCGGGCACATGCAGCCATTCTATATGCACAGACAACCACACCATACACATAGAATAATTGAAGTCAACCTCATGATAGCCCTGAGGCTTCTGCGTGGTGATCCTGATAACATTGTCTCCTTAAAATTGCTAGAATGTATGAACCATGGGACTACTGAGCCTAAATGGATCCAAACTACAGCTACACATATGAAGATGTTTGGACTAGACCACCTGTACAAAGTTGAGACACAACAGCGCTTCCTGCCACCCTGGCGGACAGTTCCCTTCGATATCACAATACCGACGTATCCGCCTAAAAATTAATTATACAAAGCATTTATCTCCAACACACTGCCAAATTGAGAGCTCTTGAACACATACACACTCTACAGACTGATGATAATATCACACAGACCATCTACACTGATGGATCTCTTAACACCGCCTGTGGGAGGGCTGGAAGTGCTATTGTTGTGACTCAACCTGACGGTAATATAATTGAGAAAGGAGTTAGAATTAACAACTGGGCATCCACTCTACAAAGTGAATTAGTTGCCATACTCACAGCTATTAAATTCATTGAAACCACTGTTACTGACAGTCTCATCATCACTGACTCTCTATCCTCACTACTTGCCCTTGGCACCCTCGACTCAGGTTGTCACGCTCTTGTCTCTGAAGCCAGACACAAATATGCGTGCCTTGTTGACCGGGGTGTCAGGGTCAAACTGTTGTGGATCCCCTCTCACATTGGCCTCATAAAACATGACTGAGTTGATGCCCTCGCCAAACTCGCGTCTAACAAGGACACCAAACAGGCACTAGTCGAACCATAGGTTACCATGATGAGATGTATCAAGTGAAACATGTATATGGAGCAAGTAACAAGATCACTAGATGTTGTAACCGCTAGATTAAGGTTAGGATATAAGTACCTTTGGCAGTATGTTCCTAAAGCAGATGTAAACAAAACTAAATGTAAAGTGTGTGGCCATACATATGGCCACACACTTGAACACTACGTCCTCGACTGTGTGAAGATAGAACCTTTTAGGGACAGGTCCAAGCACACTGTGTGTGAAATGGCACAACACTTCATCTCTAATGGCAAGATAGCCGACATATTAAGATTGTATCCACTTTTTTGCACTTAGTAACTATATCGATTCTCATGTACAGAACCAAATACGCAATGTGCTTGAATACCTCCCGCGTAAATGTGAATAACAAAGTGTGAGGCCAGACATACTGCCTCACACGCCTGTACTCACGCATTGTGAATAAGTTACCCTTTATGTATAGAACTAAACAAATAATGTAAATGAAATACTGTGTAACTTTCAGTGCCATAATATCCTGACAACGGGGGTTAATTATTATGACCCTTTGTAAACTCTACTCTGTAATCTTTTTGCGCTACCGCTCACAGGATGAGTGTGGGGTGCACAATAAACTAGCCGCTGTAAGCGGCAAAATAAAAAAAAAATCACACACACACACACACACACAGTGCAATAACACAAACAACCACACCATGTGCAAATGCAATCATACCACTTGTGCATGCAGCACAGCACAGCACACACACACAGTCAGCCATACCACATGTAATCACACCACAGACGTAGACATGCAACCAGACTACTCATACATGCACACCTAATGCAAATGCAAGCACATACAGGTATATGGCGACAACACACACGCATGCACCTACAATGCACGCATAGACAGTTAACTACACCACTTGCAGCCTCACCTACGACAAAAAGCGGTCCTCACCAAATGCTCACGCATCTACTCGATGTACATACGCAACCACATCACATGCATACGTAGTGACACCACACACAAATCACAACACGTGCACATGCAAGCACATACACATGCACACTCACACTCATTTACATCGCAGTCAAGCATTACCACAGGAAAGCACTTGCAATCACACACACACATACACACTCACTTACACGTACACATGTGTGCGTACAGGTACACCACAAAGACAGGAAAGTGCCATAGGCTAGTGACTTATTGTTAAAGTCTTGAGGCAGTTTTTTTGTAGTAGTTTTAATAACAAGTCTTCTGTGTGAAGGTAAGACCTGTCTGGTTAAACCTGATACCATGCGTAAAACAAATGTTATTTTCCCCACGTATTTACGATATTGCGTGTGTATCCTGAATGGTCTGTGTTTTAAATTTTCTTTCTAAACTGGAGAAGATGTAGACACTGCTAAGGGGTCCTCATTAGTTTTGTCACTATGGTAGGCATCAAAATGGTATCCAATTTGCACTGAGAGACTATCGTAAGTAGACACGTTCACCTATTTCCATTTAAAGGAAAAAAAATAAACGATATATCTCTGAAAATCTGGACTAATACATAGTACAGAAACGTTAGTGTGCAACAGCAAATGATTTCAAAAGGTCAAAGTGGGGTAATGGAGTTCTTAGAAACTGGATGATGGGATATCGAGTCATGAGGGGATTTTCTCCAGAAACAAAAAGTTGTAATTCCTCAGACTCTCAACTTTTTGCCAATGTGCCTTGGGATTTATTTTTTTTTTTTTTTTTGCTGTATGGCTTAGGAACCGGAGAGTGTCCATGGGGGAATTGATGTGGTTCCCAAGTTGGCCTTTTACTTCGTTGTCTGGTTGCTGTCTCTCCTAACTACATACGTACATACATACATACATACATACATACATACATACATACATACATACATACATACATATATACATATATATATATATATATATATATATATATATATATATATATATATATATATATATATATATATATATATATATATATATATATATATATATATATATATATATATATATATATATATATATATATATATATATATATATATATATATATTCTTACTCTTTTGCTGTATTTTGTTGTAGAACTCACTAATTCATTTCCCTTTTTGTTGAAATTTTTTGTGCTCTTTGCTTGGAGTTTTCTTCCTTATTTTCCACTTTCTTGTTATCATCTTTCCTTCTTCCCGTTTTCTTGTTAAGTTTTCCTTTACACTACTTTTCCCTGATTTCTTTTTGAAGGCTTCACCGATGGCTCTTTACTTGTAAGCTTTTCCCTGTTGTCCAATATATCTTTGCAGTCTCGCTTGCTGCCTTTTTCTGGGTACGGCCTCTCATGTTTCTCATTTTCGTCTGCAGTCTCACCTGGTTCCCAATCTTTCGTCGAAGTTCCTCTATTCCTCGTCTTTTTATTGCAAGTTCCCTTCTATCTGCTGTTGTCATATTAGAGTCTTCACTTTTTCCCATTTGTTTGTGTTCGATTCCCTTGCTTCCCATATACTTGCAGTTATTTTCCTTTTTCTCACTTTTAAATATTTTTGTTCCCTTTTTATCAATCTCTTCTACTACTCGTCTTTTTCTGTGTCAAGATTTACCACCCATGAAACATTTTTCTGTTCACTAACTGCCTGGTACATCTTGTATAGGCCCGCTCTCGCCTCGCCTTCTGGTGTCATCAACCATCCTGAGGTTTTCAAGTGTCTAGGAGAGTTTTGCCACTTTGAAGTTATACCTGACACCAATGACGAGGGATTCTAGAGCCCAGACATATTATTTTATATCTCATAACGACGTAACGATGGATTATACTCTAATACTGTATGGCCGCCACTCGATAAAATCCTAAATATTGCCGCTGGCTTCTTAAGCAATTGACCTTGGGGTTCAGAGAAGTCTCATACCACGACCAGCAAATTTTCTTGGCGACTGACCCCAGACAGAATGCTTCCATGGGGGCTGCCTCCACCTTTTAGTCACGCACTTGCGGTGTTCCCCAAGGCACTAGGATGGGACCACTCTGCTTCCTCATCCTTATTAACGATGCCCTGAAAGATACTCCCGTTCGCTGGAAGTATGTCGAAGACTACACCTTTGGCATCAGTGTGAACAACTCCGCTCCCGACTACAGTATCCTTGATTATATACTGAACAGTCTTCAAGATTAGTCCACCATTAACTACGTCATCATCAACCATACCAAGACTATGGTTATGCACGTAATTTTTCCCCCGACCATGTATACCACCTCCCTCCAGCACATTGGGCCCCAACACACTCTAGGTTGTGGATTCTACCAAGTTCCTCGGTATCACAAACACGCACACACACACACACACGCGCACACACACACACACACACACACACACACACACACACACACACACACACACACACACGCACACACACACACACACACACACACACACACACACACACACACACACACACACACACTCATAATCCCGGCAACTAGTATAACAGTGAACTGAATATGTGCCAACATTTCCATGGTAATATGGTTGGTAGGCCCTGAAGGGGACATGATGGGAGAGCAGAAGGAGAGGGAGGAATGAAGGATGGAATGATGAGAGGAGGAGGAGGAGGAGGAGGAATGTAGGATCGACTGATGAGAAGAGGAAGGAGGAGGAGGAGAGGGCAAAAGAATGTTAAATTGAGGGGAGGAGGAGGAGGAGAGAGGGGAGGAACAAGGTTAGAATGAAAGGAGGAGGAGGAGGAGAGGGAGGAAGAATTTTAGAATGAAGAGAGGAGGAGGGGGAGGAGGAGGAGAAGGGTGAGAGGTAGGAAGAATGTTAGAATGAAGACAGGAGGAGGAAGAGAGGGAAGACGATGGATGAAATGAATAGAAGAGGAGTAGGAGAGGAAGGAAGGAATGATAGAATGAAGAGAGGAAGAGGAGAGAGAGAGAGATGGCTAGAATGAAGAGAGGGGGAAGAGAGGATTGAATGAGGGAAAGAAGGAGATAAGATCAAGAAGAAAGAAGAAGAAGCAGAGAAAGCAGGAGGAGATGAAGAAGGAGTAAAGAAGAAAATGAGAAGGGGGAACGAAACCTACAAGTGAAAGGGGGTGATGAAAGAAGGCATGAGAGAAATGAAGGAAGAATAGGAAAGAACGTAATAGACACATAACAATAACATTAATAAAGAGACAAGTAAAAAATAAGAAAGATAAATGACAAAAAACTTCAATAGGAAACTAAGGAAAAAGCAAAGAATGAAGTAAATGAGGAAAGTTAAATAAGTGAGGAAAGAGCAAAGAATGAAGTAACTGAGGAATGAACAAGGATGAAACAACTGAGAGAAGAGGAGCAAGGATGAAGTAACTAAGAGAAGAGAGGAACGAATGGAATAGGAGAAAGAGGGAAAAAATTAGGGACTCCCAGGAAGTGGACGTCGCCACCAGGTACCTTATCACCCATTGTAAGAGAGAGACGGAGAGAGAGAGAGATGGGGAACTGGAAGAGATAAATGGTAGAGAAAAAGGGGAGATAAAGAGGAAAAGAGAGGAAAGGACGAAAGAAAGATATTCAAATAACGGAGGAAGGAAGCAAGAGACAAGGAAGGGAGGTGAAATGAGAGAGAGACCCACACACTGCCTGCCGGGCTGGGGTTGCCGACTCTAATGTTAAGCTGCTTAAGTTGTGTGTCGAGGCCACTAGGAGGTGAGAGAGAGAGAGAGAGAGAGAGAGAGAGAGAGCGTGCGTGTGTGTGTGTGTGTGTGTGTGTGTGTGTTTACTTTGTAAGTACCGCCTGGATACAAATAAATTTATGTGTTTTGAAGCATAAAATATGCTCTTCTGAATAATGTACAGTATACTTATCCTAAGTCTCAAAAAATTGATGATGAACAAAATATATCATGGTGAGGTAAACAATATTTTCTGACACAATCAGTTTTCCCCTGACATAAAATTTTCTGATGAAAAATATTGTTTATTGTAATACGCAAAATGTTGCCGATGGACAATATAATATATGTAAGTGGTAAAAAAAGAAAAGATCGTATGAACCTGTCATCTTTATTCCTCTGCCACTTGTGTGTGGAGTTGATCAAGGGAAGAAGAAACTTTAAAGGTGGAGTGTCAGGCGCGTGGGGGAAGAGGTGGGAAACACAAAATATATAAATAATTATACTTATTCATGTCCTCTATTTACATTTGCATCACACACACACACAGTAAACCTCAACATCTGCTCTAAATTACAAAGTTTTGTTTTAATTCATTATTCATACTAAGTTAAGTCGTCAGGTTTATGTGTTACCATTATTACGCATAAAACGATAATAACTCATTGAGCATTATCCTTCTAGACTTAACTAATGCACCAGTCCGCCACATAACCCATCATAAATATGTACGAAGGCAAATAAGAAATACAGTTCATTGAGGAATACGAGTAAAAAAATTTAAATTCTCCTCCTCCCAAACCCAAGGAACAACATATCTTGGTCGAGATTTTTAATGATACATAATATTCTTTCTTGGCCTGCAGAAATATTGTTACTTTCGACAAAAACTCTCCTTTGTTTTGGGGTTTATGACCCGAGTAAGAAAAGTTCCAGCTTGTGTGACGTTGTGTGAGTCACCGCAGTGTCCAGACGTGCTCAGTTCTTTTGCGAGAATTATCCTTGAGCTTACACGTTCAGCTTTGTGCCAGCATTATAAACTGTGTACCCCAAACTGCAAAGATATCAGAGATGTGTCTTTCTTTTTACGTAGTTAGACATCACATGGATATATCTGTATAAACAAGGACGGCATTAATTATTTGCCTGTTAAATTATTAGGGGCTCAGGTGAGGTAGTAGTCGAGGCACTGTGTGATGAGGAAAGTGAGTCAGGCATCTTGGAAGTTGAGAATCTAGAAGAAAGACCAACAAAGCTAAGAGACAGAATAATCTTCAGTGCTAAGAAATTTTGTAAGGCTCATAAGAATACGGTTGGGGAACTGTGGTGCTAAATAGGTTTCAGTTAAACAGGGTCACTAGTTTATCATCTCCACAGTGATAGTGATACAAGTAACTGACTGAATAACTGAGACACCTGCAGTAGTTCCATTGATCCCTGTGAGGCAGCTCTCTCATATTATCGCTTAACTACCTGTAAAATACATGCCTGGATCTTTTCAATGTAGCATTTACGTTAATTTATTCCAGTTATCCACAACCTGTTTCCAAAATTGTGTTTACTCGTGTCCTTCACTCCAATGAATTTCGCAAATTCTAATCCAATATCACGAGTTCCGTCTTAATATAATATTTTAATACCTTCTTTACATCCTCCGTGTTTGGACTTCATTCTCTTCATTATGAGTCTAAAAATTAATGTTAATTCACTTTCCCATATTATCATATATGGAAGGTTACTAATACTCAAGACTGATTGAGTGGTGTTTTCAAAATATTATTATACCCATTTTATAGAACAGTGACCAAAAAATGAAAGAATAATCCAAGTGAGGTCTTACTAATTCTCAATAAAAGTGGTAGAATATGTACTTACGTTATAATACATAACCTTTTCCTTACCCCAAAACCACCATTCCTCATTAATCATTACCCATTAGTCTTTCTCACTCTTAGATTTTTCGATACGTTGAGGTCATAATATATCTAAGTCCTCTTCTCTCGTTGTCAAAATGCACTCCTGTCGAATAGTCATCAGAATTATACGTTGTCAGTTTCGTGTCATCAACATATTTACTAATAATGCTGTCTTCTGTTATAGTGATATTATTTACGTGTATGTATGCATGTATGTATGTATGTATGTATGTATGTATGTATGTATGTATGTACTTACAACGTTCTCCCATGCAGGTTTTGTATCGTTTATGCTGGTCCTCTGTTTCATGATCTAATCTAGTTTAGAATTTAGAATATAATGCCGTCTGCCTCTTCTTTCCTTCTTAAACTCTTATGTGAGATTCAGTCAAGAGCTTTGATAACGTGGAGTAAAACAAAGCACTATGACCAATTACCCTTGTTGTCCACGGAATAAAAAAAAAAAAAAGGCATGAAAAATACGACTTTTGATTTACCTGCAGACATGGACCCTCTCTAGAGAAGTCATACTGAGAGTGATTAATCAAGTAGGTCTTTTTTTTTTCCAAATGATTAAATTGAATTTGTAACTAAATTTTTAACTAATTTCCTTATAATAGCTGTGACGCCAGATATTTTACTCAATCAATCAATCAATCAATCAATCCACATATTAGACATTGAAGTGATTGAATGATGATTTCAAGTTAGTGGTTTGTTTACCCTAAAAGAACAATCCCATTTACAAACAATCCTCCACGATTCTGGTATTAAGGTTGATTTTGGTGATTGTTTTAATATATTTCTTAACGGGTTGCTTTCTTCACTGGGATCTGACGATTTTTATTATCTAATTCTATGTGTTTACTATTATGGTCCTGAGTCATAAATAATGTACATATTCAAATTAGATCGCTTCTTATTTAGGCAAGTTACTTCGGCACCCTGAGCTTGAAGCAAATTATTTTCGAAACTTTTAAAATACTCTACTGTGCACTTCAATGTTACGTCTGTTGTTAGTTACTGTATTAAGTTTACTCAGACCCGCCCGCTAGTTATTCTTTATTTATCACAGAAGCCGACCCAAAAAATATATCGACTTAATCACGAATTGACAAAAGTAATCTGGCAAGAGGCGGTGACATGAACCTATGACGATAGGTTACCATCAGAGTTAATGAACCTTGCTCCGGTATCTTATTAGTCATGATGCTAATGCTACGTAACAGCTTCATTAATGTAGATATCAACGTCACCGCTGAATATCGAAGGTAAGTTGTGTTAGGGCGCCAGCGGGTTGGGTCCTCACGCTTTTCAGGTTGTAACTGGATGCGTGAGGTGGAAAGGTTCAAAATGAAAACTTCTGCTGAAAAAAACTCGGTTCAGAACTTTGAATATCATGAATGTAAATGGCAGCACTGAAATAGAGGAACACATCAGAAAAAATGTTTTCTTGGATATGTTCAGATTTTCCACATTGGGAAGTTTAGATTGGCGGATAATGTAGTTATAATATATATATATATATATATATATATATATATATATATATATATATATATATATATATATATATATATATATATATATATATATATATATATATATATCGATTTTGACCTTCATAGCAAAGATTAAAAATAAATTACAGAAGAAATGTGAGGAGAAGCGTCGCGATACTGGTAATGTAAATCGCTTTAAATTTAAAGACTTTTAATATATTTTTATCGTGATAAAAATCATCCCAAGAAAGATGAAAAAATTCTGAGAAAACAATAACTAGTCTGTTTGACCAAACAGTGAGCAGAACTCAACCGGGCGAAAGTGGAGTGTGTGCAAGAAACGGGAATATGAAAAGAATTCTTTATTTATTCAAGGACAAAAATAATTTTTTTTTAAGAGGCTGTAGACACTCTGTTGGACAATAAACGAAGTTGCTTCTTTAACTGACATAATTTGGTTAAATTTCCACACTCCAAAATTAAATTATACAAACAAACCGCAACGAGAGGACCGTAAAAATCATTATTGGAGGAAAACAACGCAATAACGGACAGCCAACTTGAAACTTGCAGTTGGGGATCCTGATGAACGAATTCCTTCAATCTTTCAACTACATTATCCGATCAGTCATAAAGCTTTAGGTAAAGTTTCACTTAAAAATGAAGTAGTTCCAGGACACTGTAAAAAAAAACATTATGCTTGTGAAAAGCTATTGAGTTATTGGTAGAAATTAACGAATATAATTAGATAGCGAAGGATCCAACATGATCCTTGACCCCCACACTGAATATATCAGCAGTGCTAGAGACAATATTTTGAGTTGTAATCATATTGACAAAAGAAATTCGGACATCAAGAAACAAATCGCATGGATATTAATGTTCTATGTCTAACTATGTGAATCCTTAACCCCCACATTAATTTGCGACGTTTTATATTAATTTCCCATGAGCACAAAAGTCAAGTTAAATCACATACATACCGACACTCTATTACCCACTGTCATTCTTTGTAACATGAGAGAACTTGACCCTTTCAGACCTATATATCTTGTATTCAATTGTCCTGGTATAAATATGTCTAGTTACTCTTTCATTCCCCAAGTATTTCATAAGCTGATACCAACTTAATGTGGTCTCTTCCATTTAAAACTCTAAAGTCATTCCGATGCAAAATAATTATCCAAAATTTCCATTCCTTGCTCTATCATATCACTGAACACCCATACCATAAGAGAATCCACCTGTATATTTCTCTTCTTTTTCCCCGCTGTCACTACTCAGACACATCATAGTTTAACGCCCGTACATGAGAGTTAGAACAAGCACGTGATTGTAGACTCCTTGTTTACTTTACACTCAAACTCTTCCCATTGCTTCTTGCTGTCAGGGCTTCTCTTCTTCTTTTCCTTTCTTGTGTTACTTCATTATCTACTTCAGCTTTCTCATTTACATCCTCAGTGAACTTTGTTGCACTGTACACAATAGTTTAATCTTCTATTACTTCTTCCCTATAAAATTTCCTTGTCAGTTGTTTGATATTGGATGCTTTATTTTGTTTTCTTAGTCATCATACTTTTCTATTCATTCGTTTGATGTGAGTCGACTAGAGGGACTGGATGGCTTAGCGAGACATATCTAACAGAAATATATTATCGGTATTGTTCTTTAGCAAGTAACCTTCCTGTAATCTGCTTTTCCCACCCACTCCCATGTATGTACAGTTGTGGGCAAGAAGAATCAGCAGGCAGGGAGGCAGGGAGGGAGAGAGGGGGGAGGGAGAGAGGGGGAAGGGAGAGAGGGGGATGGGAGGGAGGGAGGGAGGGAAGGGTGTGGTGTATGGGAGGGTAAAGACTTGGCAGCGTTACATAGAGGTGGTGATGAAAAGTTTGCAATTTTCTTTCCACACCATAAACTGATTTTTTTAGGTTTATGGGGTGGGCACAGCTTACAACATTCACTCCCTGCTGAAATGATTTTGTCCACAACTGTACATCTAACGGTAAAAGGGCCTCCGGATTTCGAATTCCGAGAGATTTGTACGTTAACAACTTCTTCCCATTCTCAAGGTGAACTCAGACTCCATACTTTTCTGTTCCATCGGAGTTTTTTTTCTGGTATCTGTGTTGGACTGATCTTTTACCAGAGTAAGGTATGGGCGACATCTACTCTCCATAAGCAAATTCATACATTTTTTTTAATTTCCTTATACTCACTGTATATCAATTATCACCCCTACAATGACCATGGGCAGGTTCTACAATCTACACACCATCTTTGGAGGGTTAGAGCTGGGTCAACGCCACCTATAGGTCCAACCGTACTGCCTCCCGCCTTTGTGTTCCACCGAGATTTAGTTAGTACTGTCAGAGTTAAGCAAGAGCTCAAACATTAAATAATTATATCGGAACAGCTTAAGAACGAGGGGGCATGAACTTAAAATAGGATTAGGCGTAAGGGCAGTATAGAGTTAAAAGAAAATATCCATGTAAAAAAAAAATGACACTTGTTCAGCAATTACAAGGTAGCGCTGTTAGTAGTGATGGCTACAGTGACATGGGGGTACCATTTTACCCAAGACTGTCTGTACACTATTTGCATCTCATCTCGTGACCTTCAGGACAACTTATTGGAGAACAGCGTAACCAGGCCTCAGAACCTTACAGTGGGTTTAACATCGACCATCCTTTCTCCATAGTTCTGTCATACGTCAACAAGACAAACGCCAGGATAAAACGGAAACAAATCTAGTGACCGTGATTGTTTCTCATGTTCTTCAGCCCTGACTTGTGTGTGAGGGTATGGCCCAGCGGGACATACCCTCACACACAAGTCAGGGCTAAACACATCTTACGACTCATATCTGCAGCTCACCTTCCTAATCTTAATGTACAGTAAGTAAAGCAGTATGTCTGTCCTCTATATGACTTTTACAGTAAGTGAAATAAGCTAATACAAAAGGATTGCTTCATACACCACACAGTCGAATGGAGCCGAACACCAGGTACAGAATATTAAATTCCTACCAGTGGCTTTTCCATTCTTTAGTCGATTCCCCTAAGGACACCAACTCGGTGTTGTTCCCTGGCCTTCAGTAACGAGGAAGTTGATTTTAATAACAACTTTATATTATTGGTAGTTTGGTAAGACAAACTCTGTTTTCTTGAATTTAGGTTCACATGAGTCGGTTGTCAGTGAGGATATTCATACAACGTTGGATCTTATTACAAGTTCAAAGTATGCCTGAGAGTGTCACCTTTAATAGTACATCGGGTTCACTATTATATACTATAGGTTTAATTACCTTAACTTTATACATGAATTATATTTCTCTTGAAGATATTTTTATTGCTTCTAACCTTGTTTTCAGAAGAGCTATCGTTGTTTGTTTTAAAGTGCGTCCATGACGGTATTTTCTATGAGGTGTTATATTTTATGTGAGGGGAACTATATCATTATAAAAGCCACTTGATCCACGATGTTGATCATTTTGTAATTAACTTATCAAATATTTTGTTCCCTACTGAGACAACAGGAGACGCGGTGTTCATTTTGATACTCATCGGACCCCTCCATAAAGGCACCTCTAGGAGTGAGGTATACAATACTGACTGACAGATCATACGATTCTCTCTCAAACCCGAATTATCTTATTTGTTCTCATAAATTTGGTCGAACACAATAACCAAGAAAGAAGTCAGCACAATTCTCACATTAAGTGTTGTTTTTTTTATACTCGGGATCACATTTCAAAAGTAATCGACGAGAAAATTATAATATCAAATTAAGAATAGTACGACGAACACATAACAGGTAATGGTGAAAAAATATATATGAACTTGAATCTAAAGGAAAGTTAAGTTTCAGATCAAAAATAAAAACTATTATATCTTTAGAAAAATATTGCATTTATGTATCATTGACGAATATATATTCATTACCATTCTTATTTTTTTATTCAATTCGAATGCAAAGTGCCTTCACGTTTCCTCTGCTCCTCCTTGGCTCCTGTTGATCTCACCATCTGTTGTCATAGGAAGGTTGACATTACTTAACACTCTCCTCTGGCTGGTTTTCGAGTGTGGTAGACAAGGTTGCCGAGTGCTAGGTTAACTCCTCACTACACGAAGTTTCCCATGTGGGACGGCTTGACCCAGAAGTCATCAGGCTGTTCCCTTTGAGGTCGTCCTGTGGGATGTAGACCAACGGCAGTCATCTACGCTGATCTCCCAGGTCCTGCGGAGCTTGGGGCACGCCGAGGACTGAATAATCTGGTCTTTGATAGCATGGGCTCGCTAAAGTCGCAATTTCCATTTATCTCTGCTTAAGCAAAAGGGATGATTTGCAACAGTTTTGCGACCACTTCTGGTTTATGAATGTACAATAACATACCAACGATTTATCGTGAATTTTATTAGTTGTCATATGCCGCGTAGGATCTACTTTACTCATTTCAGTCGACGTTTATGTACTGTCTGTCCATAAAGTAGAGAAGAAAGTCGTGATACAGGTTTCAAACCCTCGTCCTGAAGCTCTGTCGCGACGAGTCTCCCCGGCTAACAACAGACATACAAGACTAGTGATGCGTACACAGGGAGGATTAATTTCAAAAGACATAGTACAACTTAACGAACGGATCAAACAGCCATTCCAAACTGTGATTTACTGCGATCAATCACTTGAAAAGTCACTTATCGGTGAAAACAGCACCAGCACTTCTCACTGCTCCAAAATGTGAGACACAGACGTAAGAGAGCGCCAGCATATTGGAGAAAGTTAGAGGTTGCTGAACGTTTGGAGCTGCACTACTGTAACTGCCTCTTGGTGCTGTACTTCCAATAAATTTGTAAACGTCCCTTGTGGTGTGATCGCTCAACACAGGACGACATTTTTAGATCTAATAGCTCAACACACGGAGCCATGACTACCATATATGAATTTTTAGCAATAAAAATATTTTCCGTTTGGTAAAAACGTCAGTTGTGTTTTAAGTCTAAGTAGGATTTGTATCCATATTTTGCACAACACACACACACATAGAGGGGCGCAGTACCTTGGGATACACTTTGAGTCCACAAAATCTTGTTTGGTTTTAAAATTTGATGAGTCGTCCGGTTCACGAGTCGATATCAGTGAAAAATTTTCTATGGAATTATCACCGTCAATTTAGTCAGGACCCGCTCACAGTGAGTTCCATGGTGTGACTGAGTGAAGACCGTTAAACGTCACTGACGGGTCACGAGATAAATCACGTGATACCTGATAACTCTTAGGATCATGTCACGTCTCATCTGTAACCTTAACTTTGGCGAGTGTTGAGCAGTGGTCATAGGGGCTGGTGTTTTCTCCTGGAGTATGGCACTGTCAGCCTTAGGAGATCACAAAGGAATGTTTTAACGTCATCCCTAAGGATTAAAGTGCTTGAATAGGTATACAGTTATATGACAAAGCAAGGGATATGTTAGAAACTTTAAGGTGTATTCTTAGCTAAATTTTGAAGTTCAACTTTTCCTACAAATTGTGAGCGAAGACTTTACCTGTAATTTGTAGAACCACTATTCAGTCAGCTTAAATACAAGGAGCTACGGACAAGATAACTGACAGATATAATCGACCCATCACACGGGTATCACGCAATATAAACAAGGGAATATAGTCTACTCAAGCAGTTAACTACATGCGCTTGGAGTCACAGGTTGATATAGTCCAGCCATGGCTTCGACTACGTGGGTCGGGCGTCAATTATCAAAGACATGTCGGGATACTAACTCTATGGACCCGTCATTAACTATCACAGACGGTAACACCAGACAGGTATACCTGCCTCTGTTTTGGCCTCGATATTTTAGGGCCTGGTTGGGGATTATCTTCCCACTAATGCCCGTGTCATAATAGAGCCCTACTGCTAGGAGACGACGGGCAAAGGTTAGTCTGGCATAAATTCTATTACCATGTCATTGCGAGATAAAGGGAAACGTCAAATACTGTTAATTGCTCATAGTGACGCTGTTTATGACTGTTACTGACATGAAGTACGACATGAATGCTACAAGTTGATTACTTCCGACGGTGTTATTTCCTCAGGCTTCCAGGAGACTATAAATCTCTATTTCTCGCACAAGATACGCTGAGACACTGAGGTGAGAGGAATTTATTTTCTTCTTTTACACTGTCATAATAAAGGACTAGTACACTGAATATTAACTTAGAATTAATAAACAACAACTCCTTTAGTCTAAAGAGTTAGACTCCAGGTTACCAAATGGGTCATTTTCTGTCTCGCTACATGCAATCTTATGTCTCAGAGGACACAGACACCCCATAACTGAGGTCATACAAGCACACTACTTCCTGTCTCGCTACTCACAATTCCATCCTACTTGTGACATGTTGTTTGACTTAATGAATCTAGTCGTTATAATATTTTCAACAAGGTTGACAACATACATTATTCCATTACTTTTGTATATGAATGAGGACATGAGGAAGCTACTTATTCTAGATGTGCTTTTAAACAGACACATCTACCCCAAAAGGAAGACACAGTTCAGAAATAAACCCAAGGAGGAACAAGATATAGGAGACGTTGAACGGAATTGTTCATCATGTTCCCAACAAATAGGTCGGCCGTGATGGCCTTATAACTTGGCCCTCAAGATACCCGGATCTGACTCCTTGTGAGTTCTTTATGAGGGAATGTTATGAAGGACGGAGTTTATGTCACTCGTCCACACAAGATGACCAGCAAGATCGTATCATTTATGCTTCTCAGGATATATCCCGTGCCATATGTGCAAAAATTATGGGTAATTCCATTTAACGTCTTCAGACGTATAGTGGAAGAAAAAGTTGCATATGTGTGTTGGAGTCAATATATAAGAATGGGTTTGTACTTATGGGTCACCCGGTACAAATCCCCTTGTAAATATTTTCCTAACAACATACACAGTTATGGGTACAGTGGCTGGCGTATTTTGTGAGATGTGGCACCACTGTTTGTTTACATCATAGTAAAACTAACAGAATGGGCAGAACTATCCTCGCTATAGTAATTAGCCCAAGAATGATGAATAAGCAGTCTACCTCTATCTGTGAATGCACGCGTTTCCTGCATGGTTATAGTTTTAATATAGATTACCAAATAGAACGCCATTGGCTCCTATCTGTTGTCTGGTGGGCGGTGGTGCCACATCTCCCAGAACACGCCAGCCATTGTACCGTTTTAAGTGATGCCAACTGTACATTAACGAAATTGGCAGAGATTTAAGATAGGAAATTATGAACATAACACTTAGCACACAGTGGCAGCCGGATCACCTAATCCAGAGAACTGTTGTGTACAATGGATCACGATGGATTCATAAGATTAGAGTCATGTTGAGTCTTAGTCTGGCGGATATTTGCTGTGTTCCGGAAATACGTTTCATAATCCTGGGGGGGTGGGGGTGTATTCCTGAGACATATATATAAGGATAAATGACTTCATGACCATAGTGTCAATACCCCATAGTGTCATAGTTATAACACAACATTGGGTAAGGGAGGACTGCAAAAAGTTTATGGACACAACACCTAAACTATGAAGCCTTATTTACAGCAAGTGGTAACATTAAGGAAGATGGCCGGAACTTTGAGCATCAATGTAAATTACATATCAGATTGCATATGATTGTAAACCTGACACTATCTTAGGAAAATTGGGGTGTGCCATGACTGCTCTGAACTCAACCAGATGTAGTGGGCCTTTGGCTGTAAAAGGTTGGGAACGACTGCGGCCTAATCGACGTCCTTCCAAGGGGGAGGGGAGTTATATCAACATCAGTAACCAACAGGTTTGACCCCTGGGTTTAAAGGGTGGAAGGAATGGCCAGTCTTATGAGTTACCGTTACTGCGTTTGGGTGTGGCGGCGCCCAAAGTCGCCCCCATTGTTAAGATCAGACAACATTAAATGACTAAACACAAAGCCAGCGTCTTGGCCGCTGCGTTTAAAGCTTAAGATTTTCCAGAGTGGACACCATTGTTTAGGTTAATCAACAGTTACTGACCAAACGTAAAGCTAGTTTCGTATAATGGAGGGCAGGGCGTTCAACTAGAATTATTGCTTGTTCACTATCTTACGACGTCTATGTTGGTGTGTTGAGATTTTATGACAATTTCAGTACAGAATCCAGCAATCTTGATTTCAATCAACAATATAACGAATAACTACTTTTTTCTGCTCAGTAATTACAGGTTATCTAATTAAATAAACCTTGCATATCATCCATAGTATAAACTTGAAAATAAACAAGCACGAATCACATCGCTGAGCATTTCAAGCATTAACATAAAGAATATTCAAAACTTATCCTATAATTCTACCTATGTACGCCTAATTACAGGTTTTGTAATTCAATATAATTTTCAAATCATCATAGCATAAGTAGAAAATACAAGATAAATAATCACCCTTTTGAACAGATGTATTGGTGGACAGATAATAAATATTGGATTTATGCTAGTTTTCTTCATAGTGGTCGGCAACATCGGCAACATCATAAATATCATCTGATAACTCATTTTCAATAACATTCAACATAAGTCTAAGACGGCACAAGTTAAAACTCAGATGATACTTGATAATCATCATACCAAAGGAGACACTACTCTCCGTTTTCAAGCACCCATCCACGACCTGTTGGGCCTTGATTAAAGATTAGGTCCCGAGATTGGTTCTTTATCAAAGTAGAGTTATTAGGTTTGCCCTTTTGACTTGCTGTTGGAGTTCTCTTTGGCAAGGAGGTAGAGTCGAAGTGTGTGCTCTTCTTATATTATGGAGAGGAGATTCACCATGTTTTGGCTTGCACTTGAGGAAATATAAATTATATCTCGCTTCATTGATATTTTTTCCTATACATCCATACAGTCCATCTACACATTCCTCTAGGACTGAAAAATATCCTGAGAAACGAAAGAAGAATGACCAAGGTCAGAAAATGCAATAAACAGACGGCAGGTGTAGCCGCAACCAGCAAAGGCATGAAATTCAGTGATGCAACTGACTTTGTCCTTAACATGTGCTCAATTTCCAAGATGACTAAAATGTCATCAGGAGTCCGAACCACAACATTTATTCCTGGAAGATTTTGATTTTTAGATAGTAGGTGGAGGGCAACCATAGTGTCTGCGTTGTTATTGGCACTATATTTATAACATTTGCCCTCAGAATTAACATACGGAATGTAATCTTGCAGTATATCAGTATTTTCACCAGCAATCCACTCGTTTTTAAGAAATTTTATCAATCTACTTGTGAAAATAGCAGACTTCAGAGCTTTGAAGAAATAAGTACAGTCGGTCTCCTGTAGCGGGGAAGTGAGGCCGAGGAAAAAATACGTGAACAGCCGTTTTACCTTTACAGGCTGTATTTAAAAGCAAATTTTGACAGCCTGACATACAATGTACGGCAATTCTTTTCACTTTTGCTTTGTGCTTTTATTCATTTTACAGCTTAACATTTACTTATTCATGACTGACATATCTAGCCGAACATTTTTAGTATTACATTTATATACAAAGTTCCTTTTGTAAGTTGCAATAATTAAAGTCTGGGTTAGCATGGTAATATGACATTTACAGGATACAATCAGAAAATTACGGACCTGACCCTTACAATCTGACAGTCTACAGTGACACTTGTAACAAATCTCTTCACTGTTACATAATGTATTTACTTCACAGCATTTACAGCTTTATAATATATATAGCATTTAAAGTTACTATATATAGCACACATTTACAGCCCCCATTGAAATATACAGCTTAGATTTACGGTCCGTCATTTACAGCAGCACAAAAATTTTAAACCTAACATTCATAGTTTGTAGATATTTTAAATAATTCACTTTGTAATTGTACTGTTTATTTATTCATAATGCAGCTTTAACCGCAAACATTTATAGCCTGGCACCGCCTACGGAAACGGGATGATTATCGCACTGGATTGGCGCTGTATTGATCCTAGATCCTAATTTGCATTGAAGAGGTACAGCAATGTGCGACTGGTATCCGGTGTGAGCCAGTATCTGTAGTATAATCATATCACCACCAGTTAAAACCCATCTGCTTCTGGTTCACATATATCGGTGGAGATATATCAACATACTGTAGATTCTAGAGTAGCCTACGAGACGTGTACATCCCTGAGTTGCCTGTTAAATTTCATCAAGTACTAGGCCAGGTTAACGTGAGGTTAAGTCACATTACCAAGGCAGACTTGTATGTGTTCCTCTCCTAGTGCATTACAATATAAGAAAGCACGAATGTCATTTAACCCATCTGTTTGAATCCCACATGTATATAATACGTTTATGCTGTATTCAGTCTATTACACTCAACATACACAGCCTACAACCATTTCAATCGTTGCCCTCCCCAGCCTCGTCACCACACAATACACAATTCTGAACGCGATACAACAAACAGTAACCATTGTTGTGTTGACTGGGTTGACCTCAGCCCCAGCCAAGGCGAGAGTTGGGAACCCCTCAAGGGAGACCTTCTATTGCATGGTCTGTTCCCTGTAAGTGTTTGCAATATTGCAGAGGACGGCTGTGTTGTGAGCTGTCATCAAAGGAAGGAAATAGGAGCGTATCTTGAGGTCCCTCTTCAGTGTAATATTACAAATCACGTCTTGATATCAAGAGAAGGAAAGAGAACTTAACAAGAACCTTCACTCAACTGATATGTTCCGTTTAAAGGTCAGTTCATTGCAAAAGTTACCATACTGAGTGAGCTGTCATACAAGGGGAACGAATCTCCAGGAGTTTCTCTAAGTAGATATTCCCAGTGTGCCATGTGACAAGAACGATTGTGTGCAAGTGTGTGTGTTTTCAAGGGAAGGTATTTTTTTAAAGAGAAATGTCGTAAAATGATCAGAATACTTGCCTGACTGACTGTTTTTGTTATAGATGAATGTGTGTGTGATTTCCCACAAGACAACCGGTACAGAAACATGCAGGGAGTGAATGTTTTGTTGATGGTAGATATTTATTATTGCGTAACTGTTTGTTACTCCTATGTGCTTGTGCGTCAATGGTTTCTTATTTCATTGTATGTACAGTACACGGGTATAATGTACTGTAAATGCTACCTTAATGATATATAAACTTAAACCAACCTAACTTCATACAACCTACTTTAGGCATAATTGGGGGATATTATTATGGTAAAGGACATATTACATTAAACAGAGCAAACTTTTTTCATATACCAATATATTTTCATTAAGTTGTAGCAATTAAAACAAAAAAGTTATCCCTATTTGACAAAGCTACCAGTTACTTTTTAAAATTTAATCGACGATCATCTCCATTTACAAACATACTGTACATATCAAAACCACACACAGCGCACACACGATTAAGAGTCATCTACAGTTGTCTAATAATTCAACGAGATATATATTATTTATTGTATTTAACTTGATAGTCACTTTTCGACGACCTTGTACACAGTCACCTCATTATATCGCTTGACGCCCCACGTATCCACAATGACTCCCGAATCATCATTTTAGGGGACTACAGTGATTTCAATTTTGATAACTTATGCAACAATTTGGGTCTGATATGTTTCGTTCACCAACAAATGCTCAGTGACTCTTGCGTTAGACCTCATTCTTTTAGGTGTGTCAGAAATGTACGAGGAATGTGTGAATGTGTTACCACTATTACTGGGAAGTCGTGACTTGTGTGTGCAATGTGTGTTTCCCTCGGTGATATTGCTCCAAAGCGGCACCAAACTCGTCAGTTTCGTCCAAGTGTTGGCTTCTCTGTTTCACCGTGGATGTCACCGTGACTTGTTAAATTGTGACATTTTCTTTAGAAATTCACTGTTATTAAGGCGAGGTCAAACAACAAACTATATATCATTAAAATATGTTGATGAAATAGAAGGAAAAGTGCTGAGATTAAAGGCCATAGGTGGAGGGACCTATACTACGAGGCCTCTATGATGATCAAATGCTCCAAAACTACAACAGTGTTAACTAAATTCATGGGAGGAGTAGACAAAACACTTGCTCTCTATCATAGCTATCGTTTGTTTGTTCCTGGTACACCCCCAGTCTATCCAGTTGTGGATGGGTACCTAATTTTACAATGGAGGAATGAAGTCTGTTGAGTGCAGTCTGTGGGCTCATTCATTTTCATCACTTTTAGTGTTATTAGACGAAAGAACAATACGATTGATAGCTGTTCCTTGCATCTACGGATACCTCTGATCTTCTGAGTATGTCATCATTAAACATTTTTGAGAAGGTTTACTCAATTTCAAGATTATAATTTTATTGTCAGTGATTGTTGGTTTGGGCAATTATTCATAGGCCTCATGAAGTT
The DNA here is from genome assembly GCF_018991925.1 of Homarus americanus. Classification (NCBI taxonomy): domain Eukaryota; kingdom Metazoa; phylum Arthropoda; class Malacostraca; order Decapoda; family Nephropidae; genus Homarus; species Homarus americanus. The sequence goes on along the minus strand of NW_024735516.1, from coordinate 1,595,157 downwards.
AAAGTGCCGATAAAGTTTTATTACCTTCCACGAACTTAACTTCTCGGTGTTTTATGGACCACATCTCGTCGATGTCATTACAAGCCTAATTTAGTTCACCCATCTTAATATGAAGATCACAAAGAACTTTTCCAGTAATACTTTTGTAAATGTAAAACAGCATTATTTTCCCATACAACAATTTGTCTATAAAGTTGGAACATATTCCTTCCCCTACAAGTCAAAAAGAATTCTGGATAACTTTTGAAACGAGACGATATGTAGATAAGGATTTTCTCCCTTTTTCAACGGAATTTCCATAGTTTGGTCTCTCATTACCGAGTTTGCCTTCTTTCAGTTCTTTTCATCTTTTGTTCCTACGATTACTAATTTTGCCCCATGTTTAGGCAAACTGGTTTCAGTAATCAAGGACAATCAAATGAATATAAACCGGATGAGTACAAATTATTCCGAGAAAATTAAAGGAAAACAAAGCAAACAAATTTAAGTTTTAAATAAGGAAACAGATAGCATTAAACTGACTATAATGGGCATGATATAATTGGTCAAGTGAAGATAAGTCAGCTGTTATTTACTTGTAGATAATGTATGTATGTACAGTATGTATATTTCATTAGTCTACAACTTCTTTTAGTGTCCTGGTGATCTAGAGGTAACGTTCACCGGTCACACACATAAGATCGTGGTTTCGAGTCCTGGCGGGGTGAGGTTATTGATTGCACAGTATGTATGTACAGTCCCTCAAAATATATCGTTAGATTTTCCGAAGCTACAATTTGAAACGCTAGACGAAATGGTTTGATATGATCTCTAGTTCATCATCCTAACACTTTTGGTTCAGGGAGACGCCCAGGGTTTGGCCGGTCACTAACCTCACCACAATGGACCACACACGAGAGATAATTATACATAAGGAGTCATAGAAATCTTGCTATTTGAGATAAAAAGGTGGGGTTTGTTGAATAATTGTTGTAAATAAATTATCTACAAGCAACTTTATATGATTAATTACGATAAAATAATTATTTCTATACGTAAGCGCGCGAACACAAAAACTTTGTTTACGCTTAATGAAAATGTTTATACGTCATTTTATACCTTCATTATTTCTTGTGATTGCAATATGAACTTGATTCCATTATAAAGCGTACATGTTTAGCAATAACTAGCTGTAGAAGAAAAGTTGTGAAAAAATTATACTTCGCTAGGTAATACTGGTGTAAATTGTGCGTTCTGAGGAGCACTCCCAGGCCGAGTGCAAATTATTCATTTTTTCCCTCCGAGAGAAGAATATAATGTATTATACATATTGAGTCATAGCAAGCTTACTATTGGAACAAAAAAGGTCGGATTTGTTGTAGTAGCACTGTAAATACATTATCTACAAATAGTTTGAAATGGGTAATCACAATAAAATTATTAAATCAATAGGTAAGCGCGAGTATAACACAAACTGTGGTGCATGGCTGACACTCAAGCTCCTAAATGCGAATTTTCTTCGCTCAAAGTTCCTATTTTTTTACATAAATTACACAAAAATATTACTTTCTTTTTTTTTTTTTTTTTACAAAAATAAATGAATTTCTTTATTTCAATGTTGTTAGATGTTTAGCAGCTGGTGATATTCCTCCCCCTCCCGCCCTTTCCCCTCCTCCTCCGTGCCCCACAGGAGACTAAATCTCGTTTTAGTGGGAGTACGGGTAGTGCTCACTTATGAGGGAGATGAGCGGTCATGAGGTAAGTCATGCTGCGATGGCTGAGATACCACATGTGCAACACTTTTTCTTTTTAGCCACAACGACATGCCAGGCAGTTCCTTTCGCGCTATAACTGCTTGTTGAAGGGCCAGACAAACTAGCACTAGCACTAGAAGGGCCAGGGACACTGGAAGAAGCCTCAGGAGGAACCTCACTATCACCCTGTAGTATAATCTCCTTGTAAGTTTTACGTTTTTCCACCCCTCCATCTTTGCCAGCAACACGAGGCATAGTTCAAAACCATCACCACACTGTTATCAATAAATGAAATCACTGTGATGAACGAGAAATCAGCAGAAGCCACGACAAAATGGTGGGAAAAGTGGGTCAAAGTTATGTCCTGAGCTGTTGAACCACAAAGGGTGACTGGTGTGGTAACTCACATAACCTTAGAGGCAGTCTACATGGGTGCCAGACCACACCAATTCTGCCAAATATGCATCTTGCGTATCTAGCATTCATACGCATATATAAAATTATTTATTGTAATTTTTTAGTTCATACGCAAATTTGCGTATGAAAACCCCAAGAGTGATAAGTTGATATGCCTGCTCGCCATATGAGCAACAGCTAGAGATGGGGGGAGGGAGTCGTCCTTGTATGGCATACTAGATACTTCAATATCAGCTACATTAATGTACAGTATGCATTGTGTTGGGTAGAAGCAAGGCATATATAAACAAGCCGCTGACTGATGGTTACAATAACACTGAAATATAGATTGAATGGAAGTGTTTTGGAATATCTTAACTGAGACTGAGACAAACCTCAAAACGGACATTTCACCATTATATCGTTGTGCTAATGGAGTTTCATTCATACTGAGTTTCACAATATGCCTACTCATGTTGTTCACGATATGTCTCATTTGTGAAGAGTGACTAAGCAAATAGTTAATAGTACTTGGTATTAGAGTGAACAGCTACAGCAATATACAATATATTGGTCTACGCCGGAATCTGTCATGTTACTGATAAGTAAAATGCATTGGTGTAACACCGAATTAAGGGACTTACATTCAACAGAACCCATCCTCCACCTATAGTAAGACATTTGTGGTTGTAAGTTTTAGTGTGGCAGCAGTTGTTTCATGGCGCCTAACCTATCATGCTATCTCAACGTTACGTATACCCTCGTTGTGAAGGACAATGATAGCGCCTCTCACATCTTGCGATGTGTCCTCGACAATTCCTCGCTCCATTCGATGTAAGATCCCGTTGGTGTTCATTTACAACATCCAATCCCAATTATGTAATATATGATCTGAAGCCTCGGAGGATTCACATCATTCGAAAACGTATATACTCATTCATCGCAAAGGTCACGGATGTTGAACTACGAACCGTTCAGATATAGGTCGAGTAACATTGCTGGGAAAGCCTCAAATCGCATCGACTCCATGGCTAACGATACTTTTTGGGGGTACAGTACAGTACAGTACAGCACAGTACAGTCCACAATAACAGAGACGTGCACACAGATGTGAATAATATGAAAACAAAAAGCAAACAAAATATTATGATGGATATGATTGAGAGAGAGGACCTCAATCAACACAAGAATTGAGAGCACATTATTAAATACCTCATATATTAGTAAACTCGTTTCATTTATGATTGGTATATCCCTCAATTCCTTTTCTCTTTTCATTATTATCTCTCTGATTTATTACGCCATTATTCCATGTCACTGAAGTTACTCTCATTGCCCCTTCAAGAGTGTGCCCGTCTTGTTTTATCTCTTAAAGTTAGTCACATTATCTCGAGCATTATCTCTTAATGATTCTATCTCCATAACTAAATCTCATTGCCTCTGAATGTTTATCCCTCCAATTTGTCTTAATGTCTCAGAAATGAAAAGTTCTTAACGTTTATCCCTTCATTATTTTATTCCCCAATTGTTTTGATCTATATAATTGGGCAGAATTAATATATGTTATTATATTGTCCTCAAAGTCACAAATATCGTAGTTATTCGATTATTCTTTATATAATTCCCTCAAAAACATTCACTCACACAAAATAAGATTATCTCCAATTAAAAAAATATTATATTATGATTCTACAATACAGCTATTTTTTAACCTCAGGTCGATAGATACTGTTAGTTTTGATGTCTTCTTGATAATATCTTGAAAAAAAAATCAAGATAAGGACCAAATTAAGTTGTTAAGAATATCCTTTAACAAAAACTTCTCAGAATGGTTTTTATCCCTTCGTCTTTCATCACATGCTCGAATACATTATATATGTCATCCTCCTCAACGCTCACACACAAACTATAATGAGTATTTCAGTCTTTTTTCTCATTTTACCATTCTCAGATTTTAAATGTTCAATGTATTCCTGTCAGTCCTCTGTTTGCACAAAATAAAGAACATTACTCCTGGGCTAAAACTGACAAAAATGTTAGGTAATACCATTGAGCGACAGAGAAATTCCATAAAAGTTACGAACAAGACAACCAAATACTTTAAAACACTTTCAACATCACTCAGCCAAGTAACAGGAATTAAAAAGTTGTTTTTCCCTGGACCATGAAACTATCCTAAAATATTGTCCTTATAATTCTGAAGTCGTTCATTTTACCTGATGAACACTCAAAATTTTTCTGAACATAAGTTTAAGTTAATACACCATGTAAGAGACTCCCCTTTCCCCTCCATGTTTAAGTCACACAAGCAAGGTTTTGTATTACTAGTGGTACAAATAAATTAAAGAGTATTCCGAAGTTCACCTCTAAAATTATCAGTCGTTAAAGAATACACTTCCCTTCATCATACAGATAACACCGAATGAATACGTACTTCATATTATCAGGTAAATATTTCGAGCTTTACAGGTTATAGTGAAGCTTTTTACCATGTACATAATTCAGTTATTATCAAACTTAGTTAAGTCAGGTGTCACACGACTTCTCTCTTCCGCCACACAGGTAATATCTGATCACTACAAAGTGTACAGTATTACTAAGTGGCTATTCTAACATATGTATATACCTGTAATTATTAGCGCCCATCGCACATCAGTCTTATAAGTAATATCTGATTAAATTTTACGTGGTAAATTTACTATGCTGTAGTTAATGGTCTGGGATAAAAAAAAGTTGCACGAGACTTCTTTCTCTATGAAAGATATAAAAAAACTTGAAACGAATTAGAAGACAAGAATATGAGGAAAGGGCAAATAAACGTATGGCATATAAACAATAATCTCACACCCACACACACTTGACCACCGACCACCGACGGGTCAAGACGGGTCAGACGCACCTGGCGCTGCTCAGCAGCAGCCACGTCAACTATTATGTTGGCCCATACCAACTCCCTCCCCTGAACCCTCCTCCCCACAGGAATATCAACAAGTTCTCGCCAGAAGTTACTATTTCATTTGGGAAAGGAATGGAACCAGTGTTGAATAGTGGTGAACAGTGCTTAAGTCAGTGAAAAACAACTCGGCAGTTGAGTCTTACCCAAGCTAACCTTCACACAGTGAGGTCCCAGGTACCCAGTGATAATTCCCCTGAGACTCCACGATAGAGAAGCCTGGGACCACATCTCACCCACTTGAGTGAGTGAAGTCCTGTGACAACTGACCACGTGGTGTCCCCATGATGCTACGACACCACGTAGTGAATGAGTTGCTACAGCATCATGTGAGGTTCCTCATAACACCATCTGTGAGGGAATTACTACACCACGTGATGCCCCTCATAACGCCATCTGTGAGGGAGTTACTACACTACGTGTCTGCTGTTCAACACCTCAGCTCTCATGATCTACGTGTGTAAACATTAATCTGTATGTTCACTGTATGTTCCTTCACCTTTCTCTAATAAAGGCTTTTATTAAACCACCAATGTATGTAATAAGTCATTTATATCCAATGTATATTTTCAGCCTTCGGGCTGCAAACTTTTTCAATAAACCGTTTATTATTATTATTATTATTATTACATACAGAAGCCTTTGGTGGGAACTTTAAAAGAGAAACGAATATAACGTCACAGGAAAAGAAACGAAGAGAGAAAACTAAAGAAAAAACATACAAAGCATTAACGTAATTCTCTCATCCCTTTAAAGCATTTAGTTTCCCAATGGTTCTATCTGTCAGAAATATCACGTAAAACTCACATCGAGAACCAAAGACGAAAGGGAAACTGAAGAGATTAAAAGAAGATAAACAAAAAAGTTTAATATGACTAAAAATATGGAAACGAAAGTGAGGTAATTTGTTAAGGAAACTCAAAGAGAAATAGACAAAACATCACTAAACCCAACCCTACCCAACCCAACCCTACCCAACCCAACCCAGCCCAGCCCAGCCCAACCCAACGTTCGCATGTGGTAAAAGTTAAGAAAAATACTATGATATGACCTATTTTACAATACGCCTGGAGTCAGAATATATCATGGAACACTATACGATTTGTTTCATAAAAGTGAGCACCATGGGCACGACAGCTAGACGGAAAAACCAAACAAATAGACAGAAGAGACAGACAGACAGACAGACAGATAGACAGACAGACAGACATACATGACATGACAGTGTTTTATTCTAGCTTGTAGTGGCGACATGGGAATGTGAAATAAACTCAGGTTACAAGAAAAATTTATGAAGGAAAATTGAGGTGAAAAAGCCTGAAGTATAAAAAGGATGAGAAGAAGAGAGAAGTAAAAGTATATATAAAAATACAAAGAAAAACAAGAAGGTCATATTTTTTCCCACTGAATGATAATAACAGTAATGACACAAGACGTTTAGGTAACTCCGGAAAAAATATATTACTTCGAAAATGACGAAATTGAGAAAAGAAAAAAGTGATAATAACCTTAGACGTAGATGACCGTGGACAGGTGGAATAATAAAAGGGGAAATATAAATGAGTTAGTAAAGATAGAGATGAAAAAGAGGAATATTAAAGAATTGAATAATAAAAGAGGTAAATACTAAGGTGAATAATCACACAAATAATGAAGAGTGAAAAGGTGTCAGAGGAATGAAATTTAATTATGTAAAATTTACTTATAAGATAAAAAATAAGGCAAAGGACGAGGGAAGAGGAGGAGATGGATTGCAAGACGTTTTTGTTACAAAAGACATATTTTTGTTGTACTAGTAATGGAAGCCAAAGGGCTCAAAATTAAAACAAAACAAAACAGAAATTATAAAATTTACCCATGATGAAATTGGGGAGTGGGTCACTTGATTGATAAGAGTTTCAGTTCAAAAAGAGAAGAAGCAAGGAGAAAACATACAAATTAACTAATATACAAAGATAGTAGTATGGTAGTCGGACTTGGCTTGTGACTTGGTAATGGCACCAACAAGAGCCTTCACACGGTACAAAAGGCTAAGCAACTTAAGTGCCAAATGCAGTCCTGGCCACTCCTTCCCTCCTCCGAGTAATTCCTATCTGCAAATGTTTTTCACACCCATCACGTGGTTCTGGTATGTCCTTAAGCTTACATGGAGAGATTTGGAGAGTTAGAGAGTTCTTGTTCCGCATGCGATGTAGCTGGGAATTGTTATTTTTCACCTGGTGGAGTGAGGAGTCTTAAATTTCTCATCCGGTGTTGGTGGTGAGTGTATGACGGGACCTGGTTGTGTGAGGTCTTCATTGGCTGCGACCAATGACCTCAGAGCACTGACTGGTCACTATCCAATACTTGTTTCCATTCTTTTCAAGTTGAAATTGTCACTTTTGCATATCAGTTGAGGGTTAATGGCCAATCTTTGCACTGTATTGTTGGTGAGAGGATGTTGATAAATCCTGGTGGGGAAGAGGAGATGGGCGAAGAAGGAGGGGCCCGACAGGTCGACCCTGTTAGGCACATCCATGGTCTTAAAAGACTCTAAATGACCATGGCCGCATCGGGCGATCGGCGCCAAGAACGTCTTAAGTCCCATGGGCACTGAAGACGAAATGTGTGTGTGTGTGTTGTGTGTAATAATAATAATAATAATAATAATAAAAGGTTTATAAATAGAGTTGCAGCCGGTGGCTGAAAATATACAAACTTACATTTGATATAGACATAATGATATACGTTGAATACATTTACAGGGCTGTACAGTACATAAATCAGGAGTTGTTTATTATTTTAACAACAGATGGGATGGTGCTGTTCTTATATCTTTCAGTGCGGGCTCTTATGGGCTGAATTTTGTTGCAGTGGCAGACTGCGCGAGGTGGGCGGGGGACTGCCGGTGGCAGGAGGTGGCGATGACGAGGATGGTGCAGGAGTCCACTGCCAAACCTTGCTAGTGCTTGGTGGTGGAAGTCAATGAGGGATGGCATTTCCAGGGTGGAGAGAGCGTTGTTGTAGGCGGAGTAGTCTGCGCCGAGCATGATTCTGCAGGCTCTCTTCTGTACCTTCTCTAGCTGACTTTGTTGGGTAGAGTTGAGAAAAGACGACCAGGCTGGTGATGCATACGTTAGTTTGGGGAGAATAAAGGCATTGTAGCTCTGGCGTGGGTGCCCCAAGTGACCTGAGTCGTCGTAGCATGTAGAGTCGGTACGAGGCTGCCTTGATTGTGTTGTTTACATGGGCCTTCCAGTCCAGTTTGTGGTCTATGGTAACACCCAGGAGTTTGGCAGACTGCACTAACTGGAGAGGATGGGCACCCACTGCGACTGCTGGAGCTTGCACCGAGTGGTGGCGGTATTGATGTGCATGACTGCGGTTTTGGTGTGGTTGATGGTGACCTTGTTCTCCGTAGTCCATGTGTGTGTGTCTGTGTGTGTGTGTGTGTGTACTCACCCCACTCTTTAACATGGAGCTGAAATTTGGTATGGAAATTTTAATTATCTTTTCTTAGTTAAACACTAACCCAGGTAACACCAGGTACCCCAACTAGTTTAATATATACCAGAGGAGAGGGATAAATATGTAGAAAAATCCTAAAAAGAATACAAAAAACAGAGACGATGTTGTAATATTTATCAAAATAAGCAATGAAGGTAAGGAAGGCAAAATAAGACAAATACATAGAGATTAGTGGCATGTAATGTAAGATACAAACAAAAGAAGAGATACATAGAAGAAAATACAGAAAAAAATATACTAATATAGAGTAGAAATGCATTAGTTTATCTAAGATTTATGAATACAGATGAATACCAAACTCCCAGGGAAGGAAGCTGAAGAGGAAGTGGAAGAGAAAGAAACGAGAAGACGCTAATGAGGAGGAAGCAATAAAAAAAATCAATAAAGGAAAAGAGAAAAGTGAAGAAAATGAAGGCAGGCCAGGTGAAGAATAATACAGACACAGAAATGCAAATACCACAGAATCACGCAGACACGCTATAAATTAGACAGATAAAGATAGACTTATAATAAGGACAAAAGAAATACACATAAAGTCAACATTTACAACACAAAAAAGTACGAGAGAGGAACAACTGACAATAAAAATATACACAGAGAAAAGTACATAAATATCTGACCAAAGGAAAAACAAAGCGTGGAATAGTTACCAGGGTTAAGACACTCAATGGAGAAAGCACAAATGACGATACGAAAGAGAGAAACTATTTCGAAGAGAAGCTTAGAGAGAACGACTGAGAAAGACGACAGAGTAAGGGGCAATATAAAAGTGTAGCAAGAGAGAGAGAGAGAGAGAGAGAGAGAGAGAGAGAGAGAGAGAGAGAGAGAGAGAGGGGAGGAAGGCTAGTAGGGGGGAAGGGGGGGAAGGAAGCAATAAGGAGGAGGGGGTCGATATGAAGGGTGGGAGAGTTTTGTGAGAAGGGGAAGTGGTTAGGTAGAATATAGGGCGGCCCGAGTGATGACAGCCTCGACTGATGGTGAATTGGTGGTCCGTATCACTCTCTCTCTGTCTCTTACAAAAAAAAACTCTGTGTGTGTGTGTGTGTGTGTGTGTGTGTGTGTGTGTGCTTTAAAGACAATTGCAACATAACGATAATTCCCCCCCTCCCCTTTTTTTAACAGTCAAGATCTCGCCCACCAGACATCTCACTTCCTGACGCGCTGCTTTGTGGATGATGAAGGGCTGAAGGTAGCTGCCGAGGTGTGGTTTGAGGAGCAGTGGGAAGAGTTATGTAAGTTTGAAAGACGAGTAGAGTAAGTGGATTGAAATCAGAGGAAATTATACTGAAAAATATAATGAATTGTGGCTCTGCCTTTCTATAATATACCTTATTTGTAGACATTTTAAACCGCTTACAATCACTACTCTGTGAAGGTAAGGGTGAGGCTTGAGCAGGTATATATAGTATAGTGTCAGAGTGGGTTGCCGTCACCTCAGGTGTGTAGTAGGTGGGAAGAGTTCGCACTGAGAGAAGCCCAAGGGGGTTGGGACGTGGCTCAAGCTCAAACACATGAACGATCGAGCCAGGAAGATTGGTAGAGCGCCGACCGTGCTTCTTACCGAGCCTGCGAGTACTTCACTTATGAACAGCCAGGACTTTCCAATCGTTTCAGCCGGTTTTTGACGCTATATCATAGGCGATTTTTTTCTAAGCCGGATCCTAATGATCATAAAATCAAAGGGTCCCATTTTTAAATGAACATCGATCACCTGGGCACTAATGACAGGCAAAGTTGGGTGTTGTCTGTATCCCAGGATTATTCGGGAGTGGGTACGTCGACCACACTAGCTAGTAGTGTGAGTTCGGCGACGTGCAGGGTGCCTGCAGGTGGCTTGCATGATTCAATTTGTAAATGTAATTATCTTTCTTCTCATTAAGTTCACTCCAGGGTAAGGGGAAGGAGCAAACAACCCGAAATAATTAATGTCACCTAAGGAGAGACACACAGACCTTCACCTCGTTAAGGTTGCTCTAATCCCGGTCAGCTAGGACCAGATATCTTTGTGTTGTAACGGTTCTCTTTATTTTAAGGGAAAGGGAGAGATTTGTACTAAGGATATAGCCTCCACGGGTGAGATCAAGTCTGTTTAGGTGGCAGCAGCAATGGAACTACCAGCCTGGAAGTATTTATAAGTACTCTCTCAACCTTTAATGTTATTGTAACGTGTATGTCATGATTTTCCTTATCAGAGTTTCTCTTATTGCATATTTTGCCTCGAATGGAGTATGTTTACGCATTCGCTAACCTGAAAATATTTCTAACACGCTCTGGCGTTCCTGACTTCCTGTCAAATTATATATTGCTTATTGCAGCAAATTCCGTCCTTTAAGTTATTATTACCTCGTACAGCAGTCCTGTATGTATCTTGTACAGGTTTATGATAATTTTACATACTTACTGTAGTCTAGAAGGCCGATTTCTCATTAAACCAGCTGCCTTAACTTCAGTTGTATTAAGTTATGTCAAGTTATGGTTCAGTCCCGTAACTCCAGATGCCCTAGCCCTCGCTCCCCTCCCCAAGGCGAATGTGCCACACATGGACTTTATCATTGTATTGTTCAATGAGATGGGATGCCGTTGATAAATGAACATAAAAAAGTGAGAAAATTATACGTCAATGAGCAGAAGAAAGAGCAAGTAGTTGAACCATGTACGCAACTTACTGCTAAAAATTGTCACTTTTAGATAAGAGAGCAATTGAGAATGGCTGAGATATAATTTGACCATTATATGAGAACATTTATATAAAGTTCAACCGAGGTGTCGGATTGCAAGAGAAGAGGAACTTAAGGCATAAGGAGTAAATGAATAAATAAGAGGTTTGTGCTAATTAAATACAAGAGAAAGACATATGAGGGTCATATGAAAGTGCCAAATCGATCCCCTTACCTGAGAGACCACATGAGAAGGTGTTGATACTTTCGAGTTATTTCGACTGCAGACCGAGGCAGGTAAGCGGTAGCGCCAGAAAGACGCTGCCATTGCCCCTCCGACAACATCTATGGACAAATGACCATGCCGGTCCCGTGTCAGCTTTTCAAGCCACGTCAAAACCCTTCAACGAATGTGACACCTTTAAAAACTCACATAATTGCGTCATCCCTAGATGATCGCCAAACTCGATTCCAAGTGACAGCAAAGTAGAAGTAGTAGTAGTGTGTGTGTGCTATTGTGTTTTACGGATTCACCCCTTTTTAATATAAGAAGCTAAAATTAGGTATGGTTATTGAATCGAGATGTGTTATATAGGTGGTTGCCGGCCCCGTTGAAATTTGGTAAACTTCGGCAAAAGAAAACCCAAACAACGTCGGGCACCCCAGCTAATCAAAGAATAAAAGAGAGGTTATGTTGAATAGTGGAAGAATGTTTTGAGGAACTGTTTAACAAACATAAGAGAAAGAGCTATCATATATGAGATGAGGTAGAAGGAAAGGTCCCAATTTAAAAGAGGAAAATATGACTGATGAAAATATGACAGTCTATCAGTGGTACGAAAAGTAAGGCAACATCATCGTACAAATGTTGAGGATTGGAGGAAAAAATATAGTAGAATGATTGACTGTAGTTCGGGTGTAATGCATGACAGAGGAACGAGTACCAAAGGAAAGGGAACCTTAATGGTGGAACAGGTGATAAAAATCAATGGAAATAGTATGTGGTAATTTATTTAAATAAATCTGGGAAGATGAATGGTTCATAAAATGAAGAAAATAAGAGTGAGCACTAAGGAGCCTGGATGAATATTCTGAAAAAGGGAAAAGTTTGTTTTAAGATTTTTTAATTTAGAAAACGCCTATAGCAAATTCGAGAGAAAGGTGATTTTAGAAGCAATTAAAATTTTACGTTTAAATGGAAAATTGGTGAATGGTATTCAAAGGATTTACAGAGTGTACCGGGAAAGGGATATATTGCTGTATTGTTGGTTGAGCTTTTATGGGTGATTCAGAAGAGAAGAGTGAATATTAGAGGACGAAAGATTGGAAGGGAGAGATACTAGGGATGCAGCTTAGCCGACATTACTGTGCGGAGAGTGTGAAGCGCGGATCCTGCGCTTGTCTCTCTCTCTCTCTCTCTCTCTCTCTCTCTCTCTCTCTCTCTCTCTCTCCAGTGCTGCAGTGAATGAAATCAGTGAGTATTCAGCAATATCTTTTAATCTGATCGAATGATGTCTTGCATGCATATCCAAGTTTACAATGCATTGAGTTATCATTATATAGTTCATATCTTTACCCTCCTTACTAGAGCCATGTTTTGGTTATATATAACTGATATTCCAATAATGGTATGATGATCCAATCTGGCCTCTGAGGTGAATTCTCATATACACGACTTACACAAAGTCTCACTCTGACGCTGTTCCACCTGCTGACCTGACCTAAACCGCTTGGCTTGACCACGCACGCACACGCACGCACACACACGCACACACACACACACACACACACACACACACACACACACACACACACACACACACACACACACCCCCCCGTGGCCTCCAGCCTCCCCCAATAGCCACACCTTCGCCGCCATTTAATACCTTAAAATTAAATATCCTAATACATAAGTAACTACCCTAGCTGTGTTGAGTTAGTTGAGCCGCAGATATATGCGGCATTCTGAATACTGTCACAACTCCAACATCAACTGTGTTCCCACATAGTACGACTGGCCACCGAGTCAAATGGTTGTCAAAGGATCTTGGTTTCCTTATAACAGGTGGTGAGATCTAGTTTGTAACATCTCCTACAGTGTTGGTGTCTTGATGCTTGGTGGAAACAACAATCACAACCTTTACTTTCCCCGGTACATGTGAAACAAAAGACACTTGATCCCTGGAATCATCCTTATAAAACAAGAACGAAAGATGGAGAGGACAAAATAGTCTTCCAACCTTCCAATCAGTAAGGATAAGAGACGACCGACCCGTGAATAATGTGTATGCTTAAGTTAGACTACCAGCCCACCGAGATCAAAACCCGTAAGGACGAAAGAGTTTAATAATTCTACCTAACCCTAAGACTCAATACTTTCTACGATAACAATAATAGGAACCAGTATAATAAAGTGTTGATATACTAACTCAATAAGTCTTGTTAATGAGGATCATTGAGCGCGTTTCCGGATACAGAATAGCCAGGCATCGTGGGATTAGCGAGTCTTGAGGCCATAAGATGTGTCGCCGGGTGAATGGTATGTACCGGACGATCATCCACCATTCAGTACGGACAGGGTTATAAGAGACAGGTGTGTGGTATTGTATGTCAAGGAACACCTGAAAGTAACCAACAATGATAAGCCAAATGAAATCGGATCCTCCGAGTCAATTTGGATGTGATTTGAAAACACAAAATCATAGTAAGCCCCCCAGTGGGTAGCAACCGGAGAGGGAAATAAGAGAACTTCATAGAGTCACCCAAACAGGATTCATAACACAATAGACTCGCTGAATCTTACCTTACAAGTTGAAGGGGAGGATTTTATTGACGTCATGCATAATTCATTCCTTACACAACACGTGACGGAAACCACGAGGGAAGAGAACATTTTGGATTTAGTCTTAACAATTGGAGAGATAATGGTGGACGAGGTTCACGTCAGAGAAAAATTAACTCCTGCCAGCACCCGGAATATTATCTTTGGAAGTTGGGATAAAGTATTTGAGGAAGAATCTTATGACTTCAACCGTGGCGATTACCAGCTCATGGGGGATCTAAGACTAAACTGGGGGATAACACTAAGGAGGAATCAGACACAGGAGAGTCATGGCAAATGTTTAAAATAAGAGAGGCAGGAAATCGAGAGGGACGAATAACAAATCGTGGAGAGCCATGAAAAGAAACTACGTCCGGTAAAGAGAAGATAAATCATTATACAAAGGAGGCCTAAATGTGGTTCGTCAAAACATTATATCAGCAAAACGACAATCCAAGAAGAAGTTGACCCAAATTAACATGAAGAATCCCAAGCCATGCAAAATGAAGACGAAAGATATCATTAGCCTTTATTAATACTCTGTATCAGTGCTCACACAGGAGACAGTGGATAACATGCCAGTACCTAGGAGGATGCATACTACAAGAAGTAAAAACGATATAAGTGAGACAACAATCACAGATGTTTTAAAAAAAAGGTTAACCAGCCTGAACGAATTTACGAGTTTTGCACACCACTAAAACTACTATTCTAACAATTTCTAGATCAAGGAAAAGTGTCTAGGGACTGGGACACAATCAACGTCATCCTGATGTTACTAAAGGGCTAAAAAAATCAGCAGAAAACCTTAGGCCTATCAGCCTAATATCCCTTATAAGTGGATTCTGAGAAAAAAATATAGTGACAACATCACCTTACCCGATCGAGCACAGTCTCACTAACACATCATAACATGATTTCATGGAGAGAAAATCCTATCTCACAAATTTACCCACATTCTTTGTACTGAACATGGATTGTTTAAGGCATTCGACAAAGTTCCACTTGTTCGGCGACTTTTAAGATCCAGCAACATAGTACCGCAAGCAAAATACTGAAGTGGATCAAACACTGGCTGAATGAGTGGTCATAAATTGAGTACATCCAGAATGGAAAAAGGTTCTCAGTGGAGTACCACAAGGATCTATCCTCGAACTCACTATGTTTATGATCTATATTAACGATAGGGCGGACTCATTGATACAGTACATTAAAAACCACTGGCTGAGGTTATGAGTGTGTGTCGTGGCTACTCAACCCTCCTACCATGCCTGAATTTATAGGCTAAATATGAAGTAGAAATGGTGATAAAGAATTGTTTTTCAGTTTTCACTGATAGGAAATTAAGATTTCTTTACACTAACCAAAGTGAAATTGACCAATTCTATTCCAAATCATTTTGGAATTGGTTAAGAGATCACATTACAGCAGTCTACCCACATCAAGTAATGATCTACCTGCTGTGAAAAATTATCTCTAACACTCAAGTTGTATTTTAAGTAAACTGTTAAATCATTCATCTTTATTAATATATCAATAAAGAACTTCTTGAAAAAATAACGATACTTATCCTTTTGTAGAAATTACACTTGGATCTCAAAGGTTTTATTTGAAGAAATTAGGGGATGACATTACCTCCACTGCAATATTTTGTGGTTCATCTATAATATAAAGCCAAAATTGTTAAATTGGGCAAAATCTTAGAAATCACGACAAGTGCAAAGCAGGTATCTATCTGAAGACTGGAATAACGGGTGTGACTGAACTCTTGCTCCTTGCCGCTTGCGGTACTTGGTTTTGAGCAAGTGATCGTCCGCTTACTGTCCTCGTGTGCTGGTTTACCTTGCTCCACAGGCTACACTGGATGTTCTGTAGTAATTAGACAGCTACACATCATGTCATAACTGCATTAATGTTTAACCATAGGCTTAGTTCCCCCTAACATATTTAACGACCATTCCGACAGAATGTCCTTCTTCGTCGTTAATTGTTTACTTCACGGAAAACAATAATTTGGACATTCTAATTTGCAGACTTTGCTAATGACCCACTTGCACCCTCTTACAAATTCTTAAACGATATTATTGTCAACAGCATTCATTACTCGTTTTTGCCCACAAAGATTCAGTGCCCATTGAACGCTTATTTTCAGTGAGCAACACCACACACACTGTGCTAAAGGGTCATTCATCATTAACCGGATGGTGCACAGTTACTAGAGCGCTTCCTACTCTAAATTCTAATGTGTTGTTCCACACTTGCAGTAGTCCCTGTATTTTGTGGTCACTTTACTAGTCTCTTACATTTTTGTGGCTGTTTTAAACATGGCAAATATTGGAAATAATTCCACTTGCAAGATTGTTAGGAGTGTTGTTCGACCAGATACGATCTATCACAATGGCAGAGGTGGCAGTTACTCTAGTGGGTTTGGTTATTGTATTTAAAAAAAAGCTTAGAATGACAGGTAGCGAGAAGGCCTCCGTCTCTGGTTTTAGTACGTCGAGCTTGACATCTCCTGCAATATAGCAACGTTTCCTCACAGAACTTGTAATAGAGATTAGTTCCGATTATTTATCAAGCAAATTCTTTATTTTGGTGCGGAGATTTCTGTAAATTAGGATATCAGAATATTTTCCGAGTCGTTATGTATTTCAGTGAAAACACTCACCTTGAACACCTTTTGAATTTTTAAATCATCTAAAGTGGTTGGCGGGAGACCACCTGCTGTTAACCTTAGTACTGACATACAGTGTGACACCACCACTATGCCTTTATACATCAACATGAGAGATTCTAAGACTCACAGAGAACCTAAGAGGTTAAATTTTAGGGCAAAGAAGCCTATACAGATCTATAAAGGTTTGAGGTAAAGGGGAAATACTGATGATATTCTGAATCAATATGAGAAGGAACAGAAGAAGCAGGAGACTTGAACTAAACTCAGGGGTTAGGTATGTAATAGTAAGAGTTGGGGTTGGTGTAGCCAGCGAATTTTGTAGAAAGGGGACCAACGTCAGCATCATCACTGTAGAAAGATTGGTACTGACTAATAAACAGTACAAATTAAATTCAGGGTCATTGAAGTGAAAAGGAAGGTCAGAGAGTTATAATAGTGGGGAGGGTTCCACTTATAACCTGGGACAACTAACACACTTAGGATGACTGATGCTGCTGAGGGTGACTCCCTGCTTGATTTGAGGGTTGCCTCCTCACAGCAGGTGGATGTAGACGTAAGCTGTACCTTAGCTGCTGTTAGCTGCATATGAGGATGATATAGCTCACACTCATCTGTAGAGATGGGCCCTCGGCACCTGATATGGGTGGTGGCGGGATCTGTGGGGTCCATAAAAAGTGGATAGTGGCAGCAGTGGTTGGCGGGAGACCACCTGCACGGGAGCCCTTCACTCCGAGGGTATTGTAGATGAACATCACATTTTCACCTATTCTCTTAGCTCCTTTAAATTTATCCACTTTCAGTTGGCGGGCATTAACTGTACCTGGGCACGTGTTCTTCGTTCATGAAAATAGATGAGCCTTTCAGCTGCCTGCACTGGTGGGAGACTGCATCTCGGTCAGAGAAGGAATATAACTTTGTTATAATATCACAGGGGCTGTGGGACTGAATTTCCCGTCGCGATGCACCCGGTCGAGTTTGACATTAGGGAGGTTGAAAGGTCTCTCAGAATGCTCCGTCTTGAGCTCGGTTTCTCCTCCATCAGATGTTGGAGCTGGGTCTTCAGTGTTTGGTTCACTTCAGTCACAATGTCTAACTTTGTTTTTTAGTAACGCTTTTCCTCTTGAGAGAATTCTAGACTTTTCATAGTGGGCTTCAGTCGGCATCCTTCATAGTGGGCTTCAGTCGGCATCCCTTCTGTAGTGGGCTTCAGTCGGCATCCCTTCATAGTGGGCTTCAGTCGGCATCCTTCATAGTGGGCTTCAGTCGGCATCCTTTAATTTGTCATAGTTCCCTAATACATCTGCTGCATTACCTCATACCTCATAAACGAATTGCCTTTGGACTCTTTAGAAGTACATTACACGAATCATGTCGGTCATAACAAGTGGAGTACAGTGGAGAATGGTGGGCCGTGGCTGGTTAAAAGGGGTGGGCAGTGGGCGAGACGGTTAGGTGGGAGCCAACTTTACAAGGAGACCGCTCAAATTACACGCTACGGCACTTGAGCACTATCGACAGTAGCTCCTTTAGTGAGGTAGATGCAGGTTCATCAGTGGTTATCAAAAATACCTACTCAGGTAGCTCACAGGTGGATGATGCAATGTTCACTCACACACTAGAGACCCGAGTAGAATTTCAAAGGAATTTTACTGGATGCCACAGGATCGACCTCTTTTTTATTCTCTTGAAGAAAAACACGGAGCGCACACACACACACACACACACTTGTTCCACGCCACGCCATGCTTAATCAACCTGTTAAGTACATTTTTACATCTTTATTTGCGAGAAATATTTACATAAACCTTTGAGAATCACTACACTGCGTCACGTATCGTAACTCTCCCAGAAAATGTATAAAAGTGGAATTTTAGGGACCCCTCCATCCCCAAAGATGGGTCCCCCCTTATTAGAAATACGTATATATGTTACGCTTTTTTGCTACACACGGCTACGATTTTTGAGATACAGAGCTGAAATTTGTTATGCTTGTGTAAATCGCCCCATGACTGCTTCGTAATTCTTATATTTGCGGGATCCACTCCTACTTAACAGTGGGCCCCGCTGTGCGCGACTGAAATTTTTAACAGAGTTGTTTTTCCCGCAGAGTATGAAGGAACCTTGGTCAAATTTTAATACTTGCCGACCATCAACACTCTTCTCAAATACTTTGATATTACCTAACCTAACCTATTACTTTAATTGTTGATGGTATTTGGATAAAACGTGACTTTTTTCCTGTAACTTTTTGCCTAGCTTGTGAGTTTATTTCCGTTCACCTAAAATACCTAAGTGTGCCGCTGCTCTCTAAAGGGTTAAGTCAGTGGTCATGGCCGACGAAAACCTCACTGTCTAGGTCCATAGTGAAGACCCCACTAACACCAGATGAGAAATGAGGACGTCCCAGCCACACCAGGTGAGAAATGAGGACCTCCCAGCCACACCAGGTGAGAAATGAGGACCTCCCAGCCACACCATGTGAGAAATGAGGACCTCCTAACCACACCATGTGAGAAATGAGGACCTCCTAGCCACACCAGGTGAGAAATGAGGACCTCCCAGCCACACCAGGTGAGAAATGAGGACCTCCCAGCCACACCAGGTGAGAAATGGGGCCCTCCCAGCCACACCAGGTAAGAAATGGGGACCTCCCAGCCACACCAGGTAAGAAATGGGGACCTCCCAGCCACACCAGGAGAAACAATGAGGACCTCCCCAGCCACACCAGATGAGAAATGAGGACCTCCCCAGCCACACACCAGGTGAGAAATGAGGACCTCCCCAGCCACACCAGAGAAATGAGGACCTCCCCAGCCACACCAGAGATGAGTAAAATGAGGACCTCCCAGCCACACCAGGTGAGAAATGAGGACCTCCCAGCCACCAGGTGAGAAATGAGGACCTCCCAGCCACACCAGGTGAGAAATAAGGACCCCCCAGCCACACCAGGTGAGAAATGAGGACCCCTCGTAAAGCCACACTAGATGAGAAATGAGGACCTCCCCAGCCACATTCAGGGTGTGAGAAATGAGGACCTCCCAGCCACACCAGGTGAGTAGGAAATGAGGACCTCCTAGCCACACCAGATGAGAAACAGGACTCCCCAGCCACACCAGGTGAGAAATGAGGACCCTGCAGCCACACCAGGTGAGAAAATGAGGACCCTCCCAGCCACACCAGGTGAGAAAAATGAGGACCTCCCCAGCCACACCAGGAGAAATGAGGACCTCCCCAGCCACACCAGGTGAGAAATGAGGACTCCCAGCCACACCAGGTGAGAAATGGGACCCCAGCCACACCAGGTAAGAATGGGGACCCCCAGCCACACCAGGTAAGTGGAAATGGGGACCTCCCAGCCACACCAGGTAAGAAATGGGGACCTCCCAGCCACACCAGGTAAGAAATGGGGACCTCCCAGCCACACCAGGTAAGAAATGGTGACCTCCCAGCCACACCAGGTAAGAAATGGGGACCTCCCAGCCACACCAGGTAAGAAATGGGGACCTCCCAGCCACACCGGGTGAGACACAAAAACTTTCTTCGACATCTTGTGTGAGCTGTGGCCAAATTTGTCCCCCTTAACTACAGTATGTGCGAATTTGCCAGTGTCACTTGTCAACTCACAAGACTGGCTCCTTTATAAGCAGTAAAAATACTGCAAGTCCCAAGGTTAAATTATATATGAACTCAAAGTTTCTTCTCCTTTTATAACTGAATGCTTTTGTAAATTGACCCACTCCCCAGTGTCACCATATATAACTTTTATTAACTTTAACTTTCTCGGTTTATTATTATTATTATTATCCTTTTGGCTGCCATGTTCGTTCAATAAACCGTTGATTATTATTTTATTTTATTATAATTAGTGGTATCAGTATCATATATATATATATATATATATATACTGTATATGCCCATGTAAAGAATCTTCCACGAGAGGTTTAACGCCTGCCAGCTATCAATCATCGCCTGAGTCAACATCCTATTATGGAAGAAAATTAAATAATTTAACTTTTTCACAGAATAATGTTAAAGTTTCCGGGCATCAATCCTTCCTATTTGCTTTACATGAGATTTTTTCTTTCCGGGTTCCCTCTCTGTACAAGTACTAATACTGTTAAATTTTCAGTGTACAATATTGCCTGAAAGAAGATGTGTAGTTACCGTCTTAAATACAGTAAGAGTGGACATTGTTTGGTACGTTTGTCTTATGAGACCTAATGCCCTTTGTGGTGAACAAATACTCAGAGTAGAGCCAAAATCCCTACAGAGAAAACTAAATAAAATGTCTCCAGTAATATAAGATACTATAAAACGAAACATATAAGGAAAACTAAGAGAGCAAGGCGAGCAACATGACGCATGATGAGAACAGCATGGCAGCAGTAAGGAGAACATGACTGGTATGAACAGCATGGCAGCAGTAAGGAGAACATGACTGGTATGAACAGCATGACAACGGTAAGGAGAACATGACTGGTATGAACAGCATGGCAGCAGTAAGAAGATAATGACTGGTATGAACAGCATGACAGCAGTAAGGAGAACATGACTGGTATGAACAGCATGACACCAATAGGTAGAATATAAAATCGATTAGCACAGCACAACAGGAACAGCGGTAAGTACAGCATGATAGCAGTAGAATCAGTGTGGCATCGTTAAAGACAGCATGGCAACAGTAGGAAGAATATGGCAGCAATAAGAACAGCAGAGTCGTATTAGAGACAATATTACAATAGGAGGAAGGGCGAAACATTAGAAAATAACAACAGCGCCATCACAGAAAACTCCATAGAAAATGTAGGAACACGAATCAAAAAAGAGAGAGATTGGAATAATGAGGGAAAACACGAGAGAAAAAAAACATCTGCCGGAAAAAAATAGATGAGTGAGTGGCAGCATGACAGCAAAATAAACAGCATGGCAGCGCGAGAGATTTCAGAAGAGTAGGAGGTGGTGTTCTGCGTAACACTATTGCCATTTCTCTGACTTACATTTTAGGAGCGTTAGGAGACACGAGACGCAGTATAAATGGGAGAGACATATCACAGCAGCAAGATAAACAAGGTATCATAAATTGGAACAGCGTGGAATCAAGAGAAAGGCTGTGAAGATTGAAGGTCAACAGGAATCCGCAATAAACAGCACAAGAGACATGGGAACAGTAGCAGGGCACGAGACAGCACTCCCAGACAACATGAGACAACACGCCTGTACGAGAGACAGTACAATATCAGAAGCAAACTCTGCATAGCATGAAAAAACAGCATCACAGCACGAGGAACAGTATGACAGCATAAGGTACAGCTTCACAGCATGGTGGCGAGCAGCATAGCGGCGTCATGGGGGAGGGACCACGATGATGATGCCTCCCTCTACCTGCCTGCATTGATCGGTCGGCGAGGGGCTCCACCTCCCTCTCCCGTGCTGCGTCGGGAGGGAGGGGAAGAGAGGGGGAAGTGGGAGCCTGGGAAAGGGACAGGGGAAGGGGGGTAAAACGTTGTTCGTGGGTAAACTGGGTGTAGGGAGGGGAGAAACGTTTGTTTGAAAGGGAGAAGGAGGGGAGGATATTGTTCGAGAGGGAGGGGGAATGGGAGAGAATGGGAAAAAATTATTCTGATATGTTAGTTGGAAGACAATGTGTTGATCGAGGGAAGAAGAAACGTTTCTGTAAGGGGGTGGGGGGAGGAGCCTTACTCGATGGGAAGGGAGGGTAAAGAAGGAATTGTAAAACATTCTTTAGAAGGAAAGCTAATATTTAGAGTGGGATGGAGAACTTTGTAAGAGAGGGAAGGAGGGTATAGTTAACGTACCTCGAGGGAAAGAGAAGGTACAAACATTGTTCTACGTGTGGCGGGGGTAAGACCGCTATTTGCCATAACAATTGCCAGGGAAGGAGTGAGTGGTGTTGCAGCATGGTGGGAAGGTATGGTACTAATTTTATGCTCTTTGGAAAACAGAATAAAAAGGGGACTCTCTCTCTCTCTCTCTCTCTCTCTCTCTCTCTCTCTCTCTCGAAAAGACGCACACAGACTTTAGATTATGGAAAACATTAAATCATCTCTACAGAATTTCTATAGAAAACAATAATATGGTAAACGAAATGACACAAAGACAAAAATCCTAAAAAAAAAAAATTATTCACTTCAAAAACAATTCCAGACCAATTATTTTAGGAGTTATTGTTGTTACTTCCCATAAAATGTGATATCCTGAGAGGTCAATAACTGACAATAAGGCTCACACTACAGGACGAGGAAGATGTATCCGTACAGTTAAAGGTCAAAGGTTATGTCAGCAACACTACCTTTATTCGTTTATATGCGAGTTAAACGATATATTACAATTTAAAGATAAGGTGAAAAGTTAATATCTAATTCACTTTAACACGCACCCCCTTTGGCAATTCAACCTTAACTGGCAGACAACTAGGATGGTGGTTCGTCAACACAACTATTGCAAAACTTAGGTATGATTTATTAATACAATTTATATCACGGTTTTAATTACGTTATCGTAAAACAATTACATTAATTTAAAATTATAAAGTACAATATATTTTCAAAAACTTCGCTCATCTAATATCTGATAAAATCTCCACACATTTTATTTTCGTGGTGATTCTTCTGCCTCTTAAATCTTAAATAAATTATTACCTGTCTTATTTTTATTTGCAATTAATATTATCATTGAGCTTAAAGACAACTATGGGAGACACTAGGAATATCACTTTTCCCCTGGAGGCGAAAAAGACCGAATTGTGTTATGACAATTTCCCCATCCATAACACAAAACAATTATAATACATTTTAACTCATTTTCTGATTATTGTTAACAGTAAATAAATAAATAAAAAATCTCACAAATTAAAATTAAACTGTAAAAACAAACTTCACCCGAGCAAATTTTGATGAAACTGGTATAATCACACCTTCGCTATGATCCTGACTCACTTAACCAATAAAAAAAAAACAGGTCATAGTAAATTTTTATACCTGAAAGAGTCAAGTGAAGTAATGATATTGTTCTTGTACTGAAGACGGGTGGTGTTACACGTATAGTCCCTGTGAATGCGGTCACCCCTGAGAAAGAGAGACGGAAGGAGAGAGACAAATAGACAGAGAAAAAGATATGGATGGAGAGGATGAGAGAGATAGAAAAGAGAAAGAGAGGGAAGGAGAGGCTGAGATTGGGACAGACAGGCAGAGAAAGCGAGATGAAAATAAAGTTGGAAAAGATGAGAGAGAGAGAGAGAGAGAGAGAGAGAGAGAGAGAGAAAATTTAGGAGGATTAGAGAGATAGTACAAGGAAAGAGAGGTGGAAGATTGAAAGAGGATGAAAGAGTGAGACACGGACAGAAAAAGAGAGAGAGGCGGAAAGTTGAACAGCATAAGAAAGAGAGAGAGAGAGAGAGAGAGAGACGGAAAATTTTAGAAGTGGGAGAGAGTGAAAGAGATAAAGAGAGGGACAGAGAGATGAAAAGGGAGAGAGAAAGAAACAGGAGAGAATGGATGAACACTTAAAGATAACGAGAGATAAAGACAGATAAGGAAATAAGAGACAAAAACAGGAATAGACAGAAAATCGAGATATAAAAGAGAAAGAGAACCAGAGGAGAAAACAATATACAAAAGCAGACAAAAAAGAGAAAGGAAATTAATAGAAAACAAAAAAATATTAAATGAAAGGGAAAAGAGAAATTAAGAGATTGCTTTAGTATATACGATAAATGGCCCATCACGTCGAGGAGGAAGAGGCAAGAGATCCCCCCAAGATTAGTAGCCTTAATTAATACCTATCTAACTGGAGATAAATGAGAGCGTATGTAATTAGTAAAGGTAAATTATGACACAAAGTTGGAGGTCAAAATGGCAGCTTAAGTAGATGTGATTTATTCTTACCCCTGTTATTGTAGTTATTCTATACAAATAACAGATAAATCACCGTGGTTTCTGGTTATGGGAGTTGCTAAGATTTTAAACCTAACTATCGTTTCTGTGGTCACACCAAAAGATATAAAGATATGAAGAAATAAAGGACAAACACTTACACACTAATCGACACTAAGTACAGTAGAGACAGTGAGATAATGTCCTTGTTTTATTGTTATTAGACCACATCCAGGAGAGATAGTGACATTCTACTACTTTTTTTTTTTTTTTTTTTAAGTGGCCTCCAGCCTCCCCCAATAGCCACACCTTCGCCGCCATTTTATATCCTTAAAATTAAATATCCTAATACATAAGTAGCTACCCTAGTTGTGTTGAGTTAGTTGAGCCGCAGATATATGTGGCATTCAGTGACTGTTGCCTTAGAGTGAATATCTGTTGTCGGCTTTGGGGCCGATGCTCTCGTTCGCCTGAGGCAGAGCAAAGCCGACCTAAGGAGAGAGAAGGACAGTCGACATCTCATCCAGGCTGTAACATAACTTCTGGGCTGCTGCTTCTGTTCGGAGATCACCTCCGCGAGTCTGGCGTAGAAGCATCTTGCACTTGGTCCCATCCCACCAGAGGTTGTGAACACCAGAGGAGTGAAGTTGCCTTGATCAACGTTCTGAATTCTCTCCCCGTATGCCCTTATCTTGTCGTTCTCGTTCCTCCTGTGTGCAGCATCGAGAGCTAAGTTACGGTGACATGCGGCCATGGGATAAAAAATCCTGATGTCGAAGAAGGCTCGCTGTCCCTGAGTCCAGAATCCTCGAGCACTGACGTCAACACGGGCTTCGTTGGATGTGTTTGAAGTCCTTTGTTGGAAATTCTCACCGTCCAATGAAAGGAGGGTCGGTTCTACCCTGACATCACGGCAGATTTCTTTCAGCATATTTGCTGTGAGATCCCTTACTTCGTCATGCCTCAAGCATATGAAGCCCCCTTTTTTGCACACCATGGCGTGATCGACGTCATAGGAAGAGCCACACACGCATTGGGAGGGCAAACCTTCTACTGGCCTACCGTACCTTAGAGCAATGGCATCTGTAAATTCTTGTTTATTGAGCTACTACTACTACTACTACTACTACTTTTTTTTTTTTTTTTTTTTTCAAAAAAAAAACGTGGCCTCCAGCCTCCCCCAATAGCCACACCTTCGCCACCATTTATTTACCTTAATATTAAATATCCTAATACATAAGAAACTATCCTATCTGTGTTAAATTAGTTGAGCCGCAGATCCATGCGGCATTCAGTGACTGTAGCCTCATAGTCGATATCTGCAGCAGTTGTCGGAGTAGGGGCAGAAGCTCTCGTTCCCCTGAGGCAGAGCAAAGCCGACCGAAGGAGAGAGAAGGACAGTCGACATCTCATCCAGGCTGTGACATAACTTCTGGGCTGCTGCTTCTGTTCGGAGATCAGCTCCGCGAGTCTGGCGTAGAAACATCTTGCACTTGGGCCCATCCCACCAGAGGTTGTGAACACTAGAGGAGTGAAGCTGCCTTGATCAACATTTTGAATTCTCTCCCCATATGCCCTTCTCTTGTCGTTCTCATTCCTCCTATGCGCAGCATCGAGAGCTAGGTTACGGTGACATACGGCCATGGGATCAAAAATCCTGATGTCGAAGAAAGCTCGCTGTCCCCGCGTCCAGAATCCTCGAGCACTGACGTCCACACGGGCTTCGTTAGATGTGTTTGAAGTCCTGTGTTGGAAGATCTCGCCATCCAGTGGAAGGAGGGTCGGTTCTACCATGACGTCCCGGCAGATTTCCTTCAACATATTTGCTGTGAGATCCCTTACCTCGTCATGCCTCATGCATATGAAGCCCCCCTTCTTGCAAACCATGGCGTGATCGCCATCATAGGAATAGCCACACACGCATTGGGAGGGCAAACCATCTACTGGCCAACCGTACCTACTACTACTACTACTACACTATACATTCAGTAGTTATAGTATCTCCTTTACCAGCACAGTTTATCACATTCAGGAGAGAGAGACATCCTTCTTGCCTGGTATCTCCACTACATATAAAAGGCATGGTGAAAGAGATAGCCTAGTCTGGTATTACTATATTGCACATTAAGGAGAGAGAGAGAGAGAGAGAATCACCTAGTGAGCTACTGTGATGGAAACATTCAGGAGAAGAAGTAGGAAGAAGAGGAGAAGGAGGCCGAGAATGGGGGTGGAGAAAGGGAGAAAGAGAGAGAGAGAGGGTAAAATAGTGTTGGAGAAGGATACGACGGAGGAGAGAAGGACGAAAAGTGAAGGAGGAGGAGAACGAGAAGAAAGGGGAGAGGGAGAACGAGGAGGAGGAGAAGAAAGGGGAGAGGGAGAACAAGGAGGAGGAGGAGAAGAAAAACAAGGAGGAGGAGAAAAATAAAATGGAGGAAGAAGAATAAGAAGAAAGAGCAAAAGAGTAAGAGGAAGAGACAAGGAAGTAAGACGACGAATAGGAGGATGATATAAAGGAAGGGAAGGAAGCAAAGGGAAGGAGGGGGAGGAAAACCGGTGGTAATAATTACAGTAATAAAATCACCAGTATAACGAGAAAAGGAGGAGGAAGAGAGCGGGATGATAAAAAGAGGGGAAGAAGAAAGCGGACTAGGAGAAGGGGAGGAGAAGAAGGGAGAGGACAAAGGGCATATGATGGAGGAAAAGAAGAAACAGACGAAAAGAAGGAATGAGGAGAGAGAGGAAGAAAAAGAAGAAAGGGAAGAAATAGTAGGTGATGTAAGAGGAGGAAGAAAAACAAGGAAAGAATGAGAAAAACAAAGACAGACGAAGAGTAGGAGAAGGAGGAAAGGGAGCAGGAGAAAGAGATGGAAGAAGTACGAAAAAAGGAAAGAATAAGAGGGCAAAATAGAAGAAACTGAGTAGAAGAAGGAGGAAGAGAAGAGAGAAAGAGGGAAGAGGGAGAAAATGGGGAAGAGAGAGAAGAAAGATAAAGATGACAAGTAGAAGTTGTTGGTTTTACTATATCATTGAGAGTAGACGCAGTGTGTGGTTTCCTGTGAGGTGTGATACAGTAAGAAGTTATTTACAAGTATATACAATAAGCCATCACCTATTTGGCTGTGATGTACAACTGGAGTGAACCAAGGATATCGTAAGACATTTCCTTGTACTACTATACACCAACATCTAAAATCAACTAAAGAACTCTATGTTTGTCTGTCAGTCTTCGATCAGTACACTAGTAATTATCATAAAATTCGCATCTCTCCGAACTGATATGAACTACTGCATGAGCTACCAAATAGAGAACAGTAGGAGGAATTTAAACTTCAATAAAACATTTCACAATAACCTAAGAAAATAAAATGACTTGTTTTTGTAAATCCAAGGAGATGAAACACTTCAACTAAAGCAATTAATGGTAAACACATGTTATCATTCCATTGTTGCACAAGAGAGCCCAAACATATCCCATCAAGGATACGTTTACAGTGAATCTAGAATGCCGGAACTTAGGGTTATGGTAGAGGTTCCGAGAAGGTCGTTACCTGAGCCAGTGAGAAACGACGCAGAAGTTAATGATAAAAACTGTGAAACTCAGAAGCTCAGCTAATGAGGGTTAATGAAAGTAAACTTAAAGGTATATGCTCAAATATGGAAGTTACCTCCCAGACCCCCGACTACCCGTTCATTATAAGTATGTGATTAATAACAAGACTCCTTCACTACCGTTAAATTTACTGTATGTTCTCGAATACGGGGCGACGTTGTGGTTTGTTCTCGTTCGTTGCTGTATCTAGATCTTTGTCGTCACTATAAACTGTTCTCACTACTATGCCTACATGCCCTTATAATATATTGGCGCCCACACACGTATAGTAGTCTCGATCCCTCCTCCCCCACCACCAACTTAGTACAAACATTCTCTTCGACTCATCTTGACGAATGCCTTTCTCCCGCCCACCCAGACATTCCTCCCCACGCCCACAAACACGGGATAAAGAGAACACCAGACGCTATCGATTGCCCGTGGTGGTACGGCTTTTATGGCACAGAGTTTCCCGTATTCACAACACAATAAAAGACATTATATATTCCAGGAGGAGCAAAACCAAACATTGGCATTGACTACAAGGTGGTGCTGCTCGTCATGGGTAAAGAACCATTTAAAGCTTACCCTTATATTATACCTTCATAGATAGCGTTGTACTCTAGAGATTTATCCTTCTCATACAAACAAAACATCCACCATACACATGCATACACACACTTTAACACATGTACACATCCCGGCATACACACACACTTTAACACATGTACACAACCTGGCATACACACACACTTTAACACATGTACACATCCCGGCATACACACATTTTAACACATGTACACATCCTGGCATACACATACACTTTAACACATGTACACATCCCGGCATACACAGACACTGAAAAAAATATTGAACGCCTAAACCGCAATTACATCACAGCCACTTGTTAAAATCAAAAATACATTATAAAACAACATGAATATTTAACGAGTTACCTGTCCAGGGACCAACACAGGTACACATGAATAATGTATTAATACCTAAAATACCTGGTGGTAAAATATTCCTGTCATTTACATCTTTGTCCTTTTCTCATACCTTAAACGTTTCATTGTGGGGTGTAGACGCTGGTGGCTCAGCGTGCACCTATTTGCTTTAAGTGAGATATATTGCTAACTGCCCTCGGTAAATTATGGTTAGTGTACATCAGTCGTCATGGAAGCCCTGTCGTATAAGTATCACACACACACACACACACGCACACACACACACACACACACACACACACACACTCACGCACACGCACACGCACACACGCACACGCACACGCACACGCACACGCACACGCGTGCACCACTCAACTGTTGATTTGTTTAATGTACTGGACTATAAGTCTTTGACTCTCCTTGAGTAATTACTCACCAGACTAAGATATAAACTTTGTGGGGACGACAAAGAAGCAGAGGTGTGTAAAGGAATTGCCTTACCCTACACTGTCCTTTTATTCTCTACAGGCTTTGTTTGATATATGGTCAGGCGCGTCTCACTTATACTCTCTGTGGAGAAGTGCTAGCGTGAGACTTGTGTGTATTAAGCTCCAGTGTTTCCCTTTCCCTGTGTGGTTTTATCGATATATATGTAATGTGTGTGTGTGTGTGTGTGTGTGTGTGTGTGTGTCTGTGTGTGTGTGTGTGTGTTTTTAAATGATGAAATGGCAAATTGAAACACTATTTTACGTCATTCATCCTCTTTGACTTAAAATTCGCAACACAGTACAGCGCACAGTACCAAAAATGGGTTGCGTCATGTGTGAATCAGGCTGCTTGTTGAAATATCTTCCTGAAACGTTGAACCTTAAGAAGAGTTGTGTCTGTCAACTTACTACCTTAGCCCTTACCAATAAATAACAAGTGAATTATGTTCCGAGGCATATCGACACCAAACATTCTAATCGCCTATGATAACCTAAAATTTGTGCGGGGTCTAAATTCCCCAAGAACCAAACGGGTTGTGTTTGAATGACTAAGGTTTAAGCGAGGCTCAGCAGCAAAGGAGTGATATGAGAGTGAAGTTGTGGGATAAAAAACGACACTAATGAAAATAACAACTTGTGACGGATCATATTTTTTGGTCGTTTCAAATTGGCCTCACAAAACCTACACTCCACAAACCATTGACCACTGAGATTGATATCAGCTTAAAAGGGAAGTCCTGTCTAGTTTCATCAAGAGTATACTTAAAGCAGAATTTATTGTGCGTGAAAGATTTATGCTTACAGATACAATATGCAGACCCTAAAACAGACCCATAGACCCAAAGATAAAGTCATATATATACCAGGGTGTCCATAAATGATTACCCTGATTAAAGCAGGAGAGCATACTGTTTTGAGGGGAATCATTTATGGACACCCTGTATATACTGTATACCCTTAGATAACCTGCAGACCCATAGACAAGCTCACAGACACTATGGACAGACTCTCTGGCTCATAGAACATCTTGCAACAGCGGAGAAACACCCTCGTTGGACACTGTCATCAGCTAATGTTAAGACAAACTGCACACGGGAAAAAAAATAAAATGATTTGGGATCAAAGCTGTAAGCCAAATCATTATAATTCATTTATAAAAATGTAAAATTCCTTTGAAATAAAACTGGAGATCGTGTTTCAGTTACAGGTTAAATATTTCACACTATACATAATAGTATTCATGAAGATCAAAACAAAATGTCCATCCAGATTAAAACCTAAACCTAAATAAAAACTTAGAGCTTATCAGTAGTCAGTTTTAAAGTTGAGTTAAATCACAGGTAAAAGGCTACACGATGAGAGGTGGAAATGAAAGTGACGTTCAGCCAGGTACAACAACACAGGTAATTGTGTATGGGACTGCAACACGCACGCTACACCCTCCACTCACAACAAAATATCACAACCATATTTTCATCGTCATAAATACAAGAAGTGTTGCAGTTATAGGAGAATGTTGTGGTTTATGTTACTGTTAATGTTATATTGGTCTTTATCTTGTTTTTCTTTCTCTATTCCCTTCCATCTTTCTCCCCCCTCCATGATGACCGCAGGTGAAGGTGGGTACATCATAGCACTTCAGTCGGTACCATAATCATAGGTCTGCCTGGCTGTAGCCGCGGATTCTCATAGACTCGTACAATAAATCTAGTAAATAAATAATAAGATAAGGGATCATATTGTGGTATAAAATAGATACAATTACGACGTCAGTTTAGTAGTTATTGTCTTTTACGTCTCATTATTAGGTCAACAAGAAAAATTTCCTCACCTGAACCATTAGTACCAAATCCACAGAAAATCTACCATAATTAAGATCTAATCACGTTGAAATAATAATGGTCCACGAATCTCTGTGAATTTGACTGAAAATAATCTTTCTCTGACGTGATTAGAATGAAGGAAGGGGTCAATCAGGCTCTGGTTGAAGATATAAAAAGATATTTTGTTTCCATACGGCTTCATCTTTCTTTCTTTCTTTTTTATTGCGTTTCACAAATTTTGGGTTGCCTTATTATCCGTTTAGGTGTAGCGGAAAATATTAACTATGTGTTACTTTTCATGGTCTTTATCCTAACCAAAAGTACTGCACTCTACATGTTGACCTATCATGTGTATAGATTCAAATGTTAATATATAATACGAGGCCATACTAAAAAGTAGTGCCTCACAATTTTTCTTTCTCCAAAACAGGTTTCCGTAGCTGGATGAAATGAAGTGCAATCAATATACTGTACAATGTTCTACCCGCTTATTGCTGTGAAGTTTCTTAGTTCATCCACCAGAGGTCTCAGAGCTACGTCAGGCAAAATGGAAGACGGTGGCAACACAATGTCAGTGTGGTTAACTAAACAGCGTGTAATTATCGTATCGACATCATCGGCTAATAACGTGTGTTGGGTGATGATTATATATGAACACGTGAGTACTGGTCGATGTAGTGCTTGAGCGTATGTGTGTGGACCTATACTTGGCATATGACTGGATTTCGGCAATATCATCCCTGTTTACTTTCCATCATCATAAAATACAAAAAAACAACTCAGCATTGAATTAGTAAAGTGAAACGTATTTTAAACTGGATCACTTATGGTCGTTAAGGAAGGGCGATAAACTTTTCTTTGGTGTGGTTAATATTTCTGATAAGTGCGGCAAAACAATATTGCTTACATATCAGGTCGGTTAGAAACAGAAAATCTACGGATGCCTTAGTTGCATGATAAGAATAAAATTGCTGAGTATAAGAACGGTAAGGAAAATATCTGATGCGTTAGGACTGATAATTTGTCCATATCTGGCAGTTCTAAAGTTCAAAATATATATCTCGGATGAAGCAGTTTTATGGTAAGAAGGTATCGGGTGTGACGCAATTTTTGTCGTAATGATTCTAGTAAAGTAAAAAAAAAACGAACCCTGTTGTCGGCTGTCATAATTATTTGACCAAAGAACGGGATTTTATGTCGTCTTCAGATACTTAAAGATGTTGTATGTGGTAGTCGTTGTATGTGGTAGTCGTTGTATGTGGTAGTCGTGTGTTAAGTCCTATATGGAAGTTGGGGTACAAAAATTTTTCTTAAGATTTTATAGTGAAAATAAGTAAGTTTAATGTGGGTACAAGTCTGGTGTTGAAGAAAAAAAAACTCCTGATGTGTTACAGTTACTTTGATAAAAAAAATCGTATGTGTTATAAAATCATATATAGAATATAAAAGAATAAAATATTGAAATTGAATTAAAGAATATATAGAATGTGTAATGCAGATTTATAGAGTAGAGATAACCTGGTGCATTTCAAAAGCATCACCTACGAATATAGATGCCTAAAGTATCAATATGTAACCATCATCACACGAACAAAAATACCAAACATAAGAATCACAATTTGAAACGCTTGGCCTGTCACTCCTGCTTAACGTGTGGGACCCCATTCATTATGCATCCCCGGCTTGTGTCGGGTCACGATACATCAAACCATTAAATGCGAGAAAACATTTTATTCACGGTCCTATGATATTTTATTTAGTGCATGGGAGAGGCAGAAAATGGCTTAAAACAGAAATTCAATATATGAAAGAAGTAGCTTTAAGAAATGTTGTTCTAGGGATGTTAAGAATGTTAATAGTACCAGAGAAACGTTAAGAATCCTAAGAGTACTACAGAGAAGGGAAATGTCGACAGTACCAGACAGCGAAACTAGAAATATTAATGATAATTAAGAGAGATATTAGGAATGTTAATAGTACTAAATGGACGGTGCTGTACTGTACATCTGATATAGTAACAAGTTTGAGTCATGTGACACACATTTAAAAAAAAAATTATTTAAAAATGGTTAAACATAAAACTGTGAATAAAACGAATACATATAGAAGTAGCTATATCTAAAATATTTAAAAAATATATAAATTTGCTATTTTCGTTGGAGGAGACCAGCCTCCTCGATAAACTGGAAATGAGACATCTATTCCGAGGACGGACCAAGGATAGACCGTAGTTACCATCCCATCCATGAGTATTGGAGAGATGCCACATCCTGAAGTCCCCCGGAATGGGATACTCACCAACCAGTGTGCGATAACTGCTTGGTCCTCCTGACTATAGTCAAGTACCCAATGCAAAGTTTGGCGAGGGCAGTTTCACACCCCTGTGGCATTCGGGGATGCAGGGACGTAACGCTGCTGTAATCTCCCGAATTTGTTTGAGAGAGAGAGAGAGAGAGAGGGTTTAGGATTGGCAAACTTACTATAGAGAGGTATTAAAATGTTGAAAGAGAAAGTGGGTCTCATATGGCATGACTGCCCGTTAGGAACAGTGTAGATACAGCACACTGTATACTCAGCCTTCGGTACACAATGGGGCAGCATGGCCGGTACTGCACTCGACCGCTTTTTTTACTCCCCCAAGTTGCAAACTTAGGCATTCATTTACAGCTGGGTGAACGGTGAGCGCCCAGTAATCGAACCAGCAACTCATGGAACAGGAAGTGAGCGCTGTATCCACTAGACCGACCGCCGCTCTCTTATTGCGAACGTTTGAGAGAGTAATAAAGATATTTTAAGAAAGTTCGGATAACATGAGATAGTTAGGAATCTTTTAATACTACCAGGGAGATAGAGTCGACCAGAATGTATATCTGAAGAGCCACGGAGTAATGGAGACGCAATAAATAAAAAATAAAAGGTCTGAGAAGGCTTCTGACTAAATTATATGGTCCCTCGTATGTAAATTAGGTTTTTTTTTATGTTTAATTAATAGTAGACTTTTATAATCAATCATCGTCGAGTGAGATTATGATTCCATTATTTTTTCTTGCTGGGTATTTAAAACATATGAAATGTGTATATTTTCAAACGTCAAAACTGTGTTGCAGAGTGCTACAACATTCAGTAACCACAACCAATAGTATCCTAATTTCCTTACTTAATGTATACAGTACAAGGAGGGACCCATTCTTCAGCCCTGGTTGGGTATAGACAGATAATATTTAATACGTGTTTTACATAAAGTCCACTCTCATACGGGTGTTGTGGGAGTATATTGAAACGAGAAGTAGAATCCTAAGGTAAAGAAAAAGATAACTGAGTTGTGTAAATTCAAACTATCTATGTTGTAAACTCACTCTTAAAAAAATAGTTATAATTATAAATATATTCGTAAGTACATGTTTGCATAGAATGATAGCAAGTCACTGTAAGTCTTGTAAAATCTGCTTATGCATTTATACAGTTAACATATAAATATAATTAAGAGAAAATGCATATAATGGCACAAGTTACACTTAACGATAGTCGATACAAACATTTGATCAAGGAAAGATGAAAACAACACGAAAATAATACTCTCAGTCCAGGAGGATGTAAGGTGTCGGTTATAGGTGGTCGAATACAGCTAAGTTCAGTATCATTATTTACTTAATATTTTTATTGATATTGTACAGTCCTTGTTTTAAAGTTTATCGTCATGACTACATTCACAATCATCATGGTTTTTTTGTTTTTTTTTAAGTTTACATTGTTTGTGTTCTTAGTGTTCAAGGTTACAACAACGCAAACAACCTAAAGAAAACACGTGTAATATACAGTACATTAACTCTCCACTGAATACGATCTGCACTGTCAGTGAGTTCTCGGAGTTCAGGGTTCCCACTATAACCGTAATTATGAGAACAGATTTGGTAAGTGCGGTAATATATATATAAAATACGGCGATCAGCATTGTTATTCCGTTCTCAGAATCCGGTGTTACCACTATAAAAGTAATTTTGGAAAGAAGGCTAGGGAAGTATGATGATAACAGGTCTGGTTGACACGAGAGGTAGCGAGTGTCACGCAGGTACACCTAGTGATTGATTAACCTGGGGGGGTGGAAGGGGGGCACTTCTATTTCTTCCAGTAAATTGTTGGTTGCAGAATTAACGCCTAGCTACTTCACCTCCAGTATCACATCTTGAGTCCCGACTTAAGAACTACAAGCAGACATGGGGCTGAAGCCAGTCTTTTTTTGGGGGGCGGGGGGGCTTTGAAACTTTCTAAAGGATTCGGCTTCAAAGCCACTGGCCTGGCTTCGGATTTTCTTCTTTACATAGACACATTGACTATATTGTGTTCACAAATGAACTAATCCCCGATTTTTCTGTTCACACAACGACCTGACCTACCAAAAAAAAGCTCAGGTGTGTGTGCTACAACCTTAGTCACGTCACAGCTGATCCCTCCCATTTCTACTGATCTATTCTCACAATAACCCGACCTGAACCTCGGACAGTACCACCTCCGCCTCCCTGCCTCATCAGCCCCAGGTGCTGTTGGCTGGCTGACAGACGATTTGCTCTAATGTTTCTATGTAATTTGAGACTAAAGTATTACTGTTTATATGTTATCATTTATATTTAGTAGATTTTGCATTATTGGTTTGTTTTGAGTAATGATAAAATAAATGAATGAATGAAATGAAAAATATAACAATTAGGTGTTTTTTTTTAGATAAATTGATGTTGTAAGCAAACAGACTCCTTGCTGATTGAGGTAGATGTGTTTTGATTGAAAGGGGGGGGGAAGTGTTAGTCCCGAGTTTTGTATAAATTCGCCTCTGAGGATAATCATACAAAATACATCTTTTATACTGTTTTAGGAAATGTAATATGTTTCTACAGAATTAGTTTGAGTGTTGCCTAACCTTACATCTGAAGTCGCCCAATACAATAACTCTACAAGTTCACAGTATATTGCGTCTTTTATAACTTAAGTGATTTGCTGGGACTGTCATATTATATAATAACCTGACAGGCTGACCCTTGGCGGTAACGCTAACAACATTGTGTCAACCCTTGTGACTGGAATCAGGTTGACCCCAGTGTCACGAGCTGTCAAAACTCAGAGGCGGGGGTTTGGTAAGACCTTGCCAAGTGTTGCAGACACGCAAGAAGGTTGACCCTAGCTGACTCACTGTCAGCATTAAATCTAAAACTAACACTGAACGTTGACCACAGACTACTTTCACTCATAATAATTCTAAACAACAAAATAAAAATATATAAAAAATATATATTTCCTTAAAACTTGGGAGGTTTTCAATTTCTTCTTCAGGATTACATGAACTGTAAGGGAGGTTGTACCCCACGGATCTACACCCCTGGCCTTACTGCAACTTATAATATTTTATGTGTTCCCATCAACATGTTAGGTAATGCAATACATTATGTAAGTAATGGTGTTAAAGTTTCGTGTAGCCTTGAAAAGCCATGGCTTCGACTTCGGCTCCGACTTCATGACTTTTAAAATGGCTGGCTTCGGCTTCGACCCCAAGTCTGACAACGCGTTGTAAAATTAATGTCTTACTGAGAGGATAATTGATTCACAAAGTAGCACAGTTTATATATAATATGTGAGACTCAGCTGTAGAATAATGTTGAGAACATTTTATGACTCATTTGTTAGAATAATTTCTGAGAATCCTTAGAACAATTTCATAGAATCATTTATATAAATAATGTTTGAGGACTTTATGGAAACACACTGCGGTAATCGCTGATGGCAATCTGTTGTATGAACGTTGGTGGGAATTTTGTGCTTTATGAGAATCATAACTAAGAATTATTTACGACAATCATCTTGTAAAGTAATTAGAGAGAATCATATATCGATATTATTCACAGATTTATTTGTAATAAATATATCTAATACTCCTTTATGGAAATAATATTCGAGAATCATTATGTAAAGCTCAAATATGAAACTCAATCATTAAAATCATTGTGATAAAGGGTACATCCCACGATAACATTACCGTATACACGTAAATGATAATTCCAAAACGGGAGACATGAACACCGCTTAAACCACGTCCATAAACAGTCACACGTTGGTCCACTATAACCCTGAGACTGTGCCATAACGAGTGACCGTTTGTTATTAGAGGAGTAAAACATTATTGTTGTAAGAATCTTTAACAGACCTAACCTAACCTAACCTAACCTAACCTAACCTAACCTAACCTAACCTAACCTAACCTAACCTAACCTAACCTAACCTAACCTAAGACACTCATCATATTTATACATTACTTAAGAAATTTAGAATCACATGAATCAGGTAAAAAATACCAAATTACGTCAGTTCCCGAAGAGAGGCAAACCTTTTTTTATATATCTCTGTAAGTCATTGATGAAGTTATATAAACAATTATAGATTTGATCCCTTGATTTAAAAAAAAAGGTTATGTAATATCTTCTTCGTTTACCAATGTATCCTCCAGTTTCCTTAGTGCAATCAGCTACTGCACTTGATCCCAATAAGTATGTTAATTTCATCTCGGGTATAAAAATATATATGATAATTTTTTTTACGGAAATTTTTCAGAATATTGGTTATAAAACATTAATACCATGATGGTTATGATCGTTACTAATGTATAATAATTATTGTTATTTGATCCTTGATGATGACGGAACTGGTTTATATTGAGCCTTAATTAATGACGACATAGCGGAATAGTAAAGTAAATCTCCCCAGTACATGTAATCTAGCCACTATCTCACGGGATCCGAGTCTCAAAGGACTTCAAAGACCTTAGTCTAAAGATCAATGACTAGACGCTCACACGCCCTTGAAAGGTTATTGGACAGCCTTAGGGTGTTAAGGAAGGCGTTATCATAGCTTCCTCAGAAGGGAAGATGCCAGCCTTAAAATACAGTCTAAAGATAATTTGGTTCCCTTAGGGACACAAAAGGACTATAGCCGTAAGTAACCCCTCAAAGGGCCAAGGAATATTTCAAGGGCTAGGGACAGATTAAAGACCAGACACAAGTATAACCCTTAACAAGAGAACAGTTTTAGAAAGACAATAAGGATTAAACGTAAGGTTATCCTCTCATGGCCGAGCGAGGTATAATCTAAATGATGAATATTGATATAGAGCTGAGAGGTGTATCAAGGCTGAGTCGGCCCTTAGAAATAGGTTAAGTGTTAGTGGAGCTTATATTCATAGAGACTCCAAAGAGCGAACAACCGTAAAAGATTAACTTAGAGATTATTATAAAAACTATATAAGTAAGCTGCCCTAGAGGTTAAAGAAAGAACTGGTCATTCAAAGTAACATTAAAGGGTAGAGAGCCATAATTGTGCACGTTAAGGCTAGATCAAACAAACTGAAAACATCATAAAATTCATTTACGTATTTTTATACAATATATCAACTCTTAATGACCCTCAGCAA
Source organism: Homarus americanus (assembly GCF_018991925.1). Lineage (NCBI taxonomy): Eukaryota > Metazoa > Arthropoda > Malacostraca > Decapoda > Nephropidae > Homarus > Homarus americanus. The sequence continues at coordinate 1,556,224 of NW_024735516.1, read as the reverse complement.
AGTTACGGAACAATCACCAAGTTTTAATTACCCTCGGAAGATTTTTATAGCGCCGCCAGTCACCAATGACCGACTGACTGTGAATAGAGACGCCAGGGAAATTTCGACACAGAAAAATGGAAATGGCAAAAAAACGATAACTGGAAAAAACGGACAGTGGCAAGAGCTGTTGACGTAAAAACCTGAAAATAATACATAAATAGAAATGTAGAGTATTAGTAAAAAGGTCAGAGTGCAAAAAACGGTATAAAATCAGTGTAGAATATTAATAATATAAATAAAGAAGAAGCATAATCTCAGAAACAATCAGATAAGAAATTGTCCGGTGAAAAAAAAAATACACCATGCTGATAAATGAGAGAAAGAGAGACTTGGTAAGTGAGCGAGACAGTACAATGGTAAGAGTGATGGAGTGTGTTGCTGAACCTGGCAAAAGGGGAAAGACAGACAGAGATAAGAGGGAGGGCAATCGTAAGAGGGAAATATAAATTGGGTTAGTATGTATGTATATATATATATATATATATATATATATATATATATATATATATATATATATATATATATATATATATATATATATATATATATATATATATATATATATATATATATATATATATATATATATATATATATATATATATATATATATTTTTTTTTTTTTTTACGAAAAATCAAATTTGTTTTACATACGGACGAATATTAGAATATCATAATATCCTGAACACACAATAATGAACATCACCCTTACTAGCCTAACAAATCTAACAATTCATGTGTGCTTGTGACAGTAAAGTTATTTGTATTTATCACACACACACACACACACACACACACACACACACACACACACTCTATTTACAAAGTAAAATTAACTTCCAAGATCATGAATGCATGAATATCAAAGTTCATAAAAAAATAAATATTCATGCTGACTAAAACGTTCCAAACACATTGCCACTGCTGTACGCAAGAGGCGAATTAAGTGAAAGAAGTATTGATCTTACTTATAAAGTATACATGAAGCACTTGTAGCATGCGAGGGATGTAAAAAAAGTTGGTTAGTCATGGTAATATTTGTGTTAATTAAGACCCGGAAGAAATGGGAATGAATTCATAACTACGTCATTAATACTATTATTATTACGTCAGAGGAAGGGCTGGGAAATTACCAGTCCCAGTGCATTACAAGACACACCAGCAGTGCCAATACCAACACCATTACTCGTATCTGTACCAGGGCAAACATCAGCACCTCTACCACCAGTCCTAGTGTCCTAAAACACAACGTAAAGTACAAAGTGAATATCTTAAAATACGAATTAACAATCTTAAGCAATGTATGAAACGAAGATCTCTAAATATCTTGTAAAATATCCCTAGAAATGGATATATTTTAACAGCCCCTAAATATTATATAAAGCCGAGATCCCGATTATGTAAGAGTTTAGAAACCTAACCTAATCTAACCTAACCTAACCCTTATATGTCACTCTATTCATTATATAAAAAAACCTGTATTATATGAAAAAAATATTGCCTAATCAATATAAGAGGATCATCATAAATCATTGTCTAAGAGAGAAAAATCTGTGATCATTCCATACAGATGATCATTAGTTCATTACTCATTATATACAATGGATCTATAATTAATACATCTAAAATATCCTCATTCATTACATACAAAGGCTCCCTATAACCAACGTAAACAAACAAGGTCTATAATAATTATTCAAGTACTAGTATTTCTAAACATTACACAAAAATTATATATCAACCTAAAGGAGACAGCCCGGGCATTATACATAAGACACCCCATTAGGAATTGCCCAAGATATAACCTAAACTTAATATGAGTAATGAATAAACCTAAAAACCTTATAAGTGGTCAGTCCCGAGAAAATACTTTAAATATTCTTAAAATTATATAATGAAGATGGATCCCTAAAGTGCATATAAGATTGAAATATTTGATATGAGGAATGACATTATATTTATCTATACCGGATGATCTTTAAACACCGAGGAGGAGGAGGAGGAGGAAGAAGAGGAAGAGGAGGAGGAGGAGGAGGAGGAGGAAGAGGAGACGGGTACCTAAATATTATATGGTGAGGTGTACTGTAGCCCTAATTATTGCAGCGGATCGTCAAGGTTTATATAAGAATGACTAGACACATGTATATTAAGGACAATATCAAGGCTCCCTATAGATTATATACAGTAAGATTATATTTATACATTATCTTCATATAAGAAATACACTTCAAGTTCATGTTATATGAAGGGAACTTTCTATACGCTATATGAAGGAGCCTTGTGACTATGACAATATATAAACAGACGGATTATGATACCTGAAAATTATGTAAATTAGGAAACGATCAATAAACTGCATCATCTAAAGTGTTACATTGAGGCTTCAGTTTATATACTTACATGGGATATAAATAAAACGTAAATGGCCTTGGTGGATTTTAAAAGTAATGTATTAAATTCTAAAGTCCTTAATTGCAGCGGGGAAGAGGGTTTATTGGTGACAATTTTTGAAATATGTGGAAGACGTAGTTGCTGATAAGGCCAGCTGAGAAGGGTGACTTAGTGGTCAGTCCCTGGAGGATATGTATCTGTTGGTGTGAGAGAGAGAGAGAGAGAGAGAGAGAGAGAGAGAGAGAGAGATTACTAATATATCCAGATGGTATCTTGGTATTCGACATACTAAGTACCTCAGCATTAAGGAACACGGAACTAGAATTTCGGAAGATATAATTGAATTTCATGTTCAAAATTAAAACAAAAATTAATTCATTCCATCTTTATTGTAACTGAATGAAAGACAAGTTGACAAACAGGGAAACATCGAAATCAGTTAGCATCAGTTTAAGTGTCCCTTGTTCTGTTATCTAAAGTGCTATATTAACAATGCCTCATTACTATAGGAACCAACGCTATGATAGGGGGTCCGTTCCAGATGGATTATTGTCGTCATTTCCACCCATTTTAAAACATGATAAGTCACGTGAAAGATAAAACAGACTTAATGTTGTTCACAAGCAAATTTTAGGAATGAGACTTTTAACTTTAGATAATAGATCTCTCAATCGTTCTGGATCCCGATTTCAACTTAATTTGGCCATAAATACATGAATACTGTAGGTCAGTTTTCGTGGGGGTGGGGGCGTCAATGGAGATCGCTGGCAGGAGAAAAGTCAGGGTTTGAGTCAATGGGTCATCCTTGCAGCAATCACCGTCTGTCGGATTTAACAGACAGGTAAAATGTGTCAACATCGCCAATCTTTTTTTTTTCAAAGCGCAAATGTTGAGTCACTCCATGAACTACCGGAAATTAACCGATACCATTTTTGTGATGACCCCTTTATATTTCTAATTAACTCCTAAAAGTTAATTGAACTTCATGAGGAAAAATATATTTCCAGAGAGGTAATGAAAAGGGAAGCAATTGAAGTTACTTAAACACTCCCCAGACGACACCTGCTGGGGTGGATGTAGCCGGAGAAGCCATTTAAAAATTCCCCAAACAGTACCTTTTTTTTTTTCCATTCTATACATTATCATGAAAGTAAATGATAACCATCAGATAGTAGACACCTTAATACCTAAGTTCCAAAGGTTACTTAAATAGGACTCAGGGAATGTACATTTTACGTCTAAAGATATCCCATATATTATGTTACACTGGCAAGCATCACCTGTTGGATATAATGTGTTTCGTCCTGCAATATCCATACTATATATTCACTCATACACGTATCTGTGAAATTTCTTGTCCCTCTTCCTCAACCTACTTCTCTACCTCCCTTCATTTCTCCCGTGGACTGTCATTCTTACCGTCTACACCGGCACTTTATACGTCTCGTGGTCCAAGCTGCCGAATGTAAGATTTTTAAACGCGATGCTGTTCAGTCCGGATATTTGTGAGTGGGGAAAGGAAGGGAATATTTCTTGAGTGTGGAGAGGGCTGGAATATTTCTGAGTGGGATGAGGAATGCAATATTTCTGAGTGGGGAGAGGGGTAGAATATTTCTGAGTGGGGAGAGGAAGATAATATTTATAAATAGAACAATGATATTTTTGCGAGTCGGGATTTATAAGATATTTGAGTGAATAGGCTATATGTGAGTGGGATACGAGTTAGAAGAGTGGGATATGTGAGTGGGGAAAGAATGAAATATCTATGAGTAGGGAATGGGATATTTCTAAGTATATGTACTATGGTATATTCTTAAGTGAAATATTTGTGAGTGGGCAGAGTGGGATATTTGTGAGTGGGGGAAGCGGAGAGGAGGTGGGTGTTGGTATAGTAAGGATGACGCCTCCTGGGTCTGACAGCTACTAATGTTTATTATTGTTGGACTCGAGGAAATCTTCTGCAGCCGGGTTGAGAAACGGAGCGAGGAAGAATGAAGAGAAACTGAGGAGGCAGGAGAGGTGAGGAGAGAAGAGGGGAGAGGTGAGGAGAGGAGACTGGGGAGAAGAGGGGGGAGGTGAGGGGAGGAGACGGGGGAGAAGAGTGGGGAAGTGAGGAGAGGAGACGGGGAAGAAGAAGGGAGAGGTGAGGAGACGGGAATGTTGAGAAGAGAAGAGGAGAGAGGTGAGGAGACAGGAGAGGTGAGGAAAGAAGAGAGGTGAGGAGAGAAGAGGGGAGAGGTGATGAGACGGGAAAGTTGAGGACAGAGAAGGGATGGAGAGAAAAATAAGGAGAGGGAAGAGAAGGAGTGAAGAGAGAGGTAAGGAGACGGGAAAGGTAATGAGAGGTGAGGTGTGGGTGAAGGGAAAAAAGTCACAGGGAAAAAAGTCACAGGAAAAAAGTCACAGGAAAAAAGTCACATTTTATCTAAATATCATTAACAGCCAGGTTAGGTTAGGTTTTTTGTGACTTGTTTTCGTGTAACTTTTTTCCTGGATTGGAGGTGAGAGTAGAGAAGGGGGCAAGGAGAGGGGTGAGGAAAGAGGAAAAAGAGAGGAGGGGTGAAGTTTAATGAGGCGTGAGGAGAGAGGAGGGAAGAGGAACGAGTAGAGGGAAAGAGTGAGGAGAAAGGTGAAGGAAGGAAGAAGGAGAAAAGTGAGGTGAGGGAAGGATTAGAAGAGGAAAGAGGCAAGACAAAGGATGAGGAGAAAATTGAGGAGAAAGGCGAGGAGGAGAAGAAAGTTTGGATGAAGAGAAAGAGAGATACTGGGATGGGAAGGGAATATGGAAACCAATCAGAGTTTCAGAAGAAAAAAATGACGAGAAATATATACCGTATAGTAGAGGAACAACAGTCACATCTTACCGAGGCCAACATGAAGCTTACTACTAAGAAGCCTAATAATAGGAGGTAGTAAAGCATCGATGGCTGGTTCTCTTCCTTACGCAAGAGACTTGTCTGTTATTATGCGGCGGTCGTGTTTATTTACCCAACATCTTTCCTCGAGCAAACATGAGCTCAGATTCTCAAAGTTTCGTTGGTATCTATCACCTCTAAGACCTAGTTTACTGCTATACTGTACCTTGTCACGGCCGATTTAGCTCCTGAGGATTAATTGTCAGTAATGGCTAGTGTTAGTCTCGCGGGACACGCTATGATTTGTGATATGGAGACAATATTGATAAGATTTAAGGATAATGGGATTTAGCACCCACCAAACCGTGGGTAACGTACAAGAATTCAATGTGAATTATTACGAATAAGTGGGTGGTGACATAGTGGTTAGTGACTCTCCCTGTGGTAGGAGGTCCCTGACAGTGGGACAGTCAAGGCAATAGTGTTGAAGGGTGTTAGCACTGGGACAGTTACAGAAAGAGAAGTACGGGTCATCCCCCACCTCAGGTACTTGCCAGATAGGTCTGTACCCTAACCCAATGCGAACAGAGACAACATTATGTCTGCGGACCATAAGTCCTCGTCGACGATACTTGTGTGGATACGGAAGAAAGTAATTATAGTGTTGGATGGATATATTTTCAGCCCGTTCACTATTCCTGCGATGGATTGTAGGGAGAAGAGCAGCTGAATGTATTCTTTTTCGGTAGGTCATGCTGGGCTTATAATTATGCCTCTGTCTACCCAGCAGTAACTGGGGACCTGGATGTTAATCGATGTGCGGTTCGTGTTCCAGGGTAATGGTTAGCCAGTGCAGTTGGCGTGTTGTCCGGTCTTCTCGGACTATTCCTTGACACTGGGTCATGCAACTCGTTAACTTAGGTTGTGGTTGTTGTGTTAGCGACAGCTTCTACACCTTAAACAAATTCACGCCTAGGTGGCCCTTGGGCCGGCTATCCTCGTTACACGAGGGGCAACCATTATTATTATTATTATTATTATTATTATTATGCCTAAAAGTTCCTGATTGGACAGCCATAATTTCGAGAATCAGTTAGTAATTAATCTCAATACAATGAAGTACAAATAAACATGTGTAATGTTGTGTCTTCTATTTTTATATTTAGTTAACTAGATTTTTATAATTTACCGTGAATTTATTTTAATATTTGAGACAATTAATAATTTCGTTGTTACTTTTTACTTTCAATACTTGAATGCTTTATGAAAGAGATACTTTTTTACTTCTACTTGAGTACATGAAACTTTGGATACTCTTACTTTTACTCGAGTAATATTTTGCCAATGTAACAATACTTTTACTTCAGTAAAAAAGTCCGGTACTTTTTACAACTCTGCGCATGTGTAACATATCCAAAAGATGAACAGAAATACCACCATCTATATATTTCTGCAGATGATAAAAAATCCTTCCATATATCCGTAAAGTGGTGAGATATAACACCTCTGTTAGTAATATTTCCAACTAAAAAAACTCGAACACATTTGAAGAAACTTGCCCCTAAATATTAGAATTTCGTACGCAAAGAGAAACAACGCTGTGTATCCACCTGTAGGAAAACATGCTTTTAGATTTTTTTCGGAAACTACAGTACGTCTTATAAATTTTCTGATTTTCTGCATTACAGTTATTCAGTTAATTATATTTTCATGTGCCAGCAGTGACATGGAAGTGGTAATATACGGCCACGCTGCAGTAACACAAAAAAGTACGAGATACAATCCTCAAGTTATCGTACCTATAAACGCACAAGCCAGATTATTGACTTGACTGCGTAACAGGTCAAAGGGATTTTGTGTCGACTTGTCGCTTCCGATAGAAGAATGGTGTTTTGCTATGTGTTGAGCCATGGCAGAGTACAGTACACCACTGATAAGGAAATGCATGATTTAACTGTACAAGAAGTCGTGAATTTATAAACTACAAATAAATAGTAGTAACTTTTATGTAGAGAAATGCTCAGGATGAAGATGCAAATCGGGCTTGATGTCCTTGGCACATTGACCATTCATACACAGCAGTAGAAAAGAAAAGTAAAAAGACAAAATCTCTGACATAAGGGGAAGATAATAGTGAAGCTCAGGTACTCGTCGCTGATGAGGTCAATAGCTTGAGGAAGTAAAGTTTGCGAGCAATAATAAGTGTCATTGTCTGCAGGAAGCCAGCCCGTGTTCAGCCGCCTCCTGGCAGGGAAAGGGGAGACTAAGAAGGGGTTAAGAGCTTCATGCCAAAATGGAAGCCTTGATAAATATTATTAGCAGAATTGGAAGGGTCAATATCAAAGTTCCAGGCAAATTGGGAGCAAATTTTGTCACACCATCTGAGTCAGCTTCATCACATTGCTAGACTATGTGAACCCATGAAGAAGACGATCTGACAGAGGAGACAGCGCATGATGAAGAGATGGGGCAATGATCTGAAGAAACATTGATGCAGAAATATGACAATGAGTAAAAGAAATAAGAGTTTCTGTGGCTTGTGAGAAATAAAGCTAAAATGTGCGCTTTGGCTCCATGGCAATCAGGATTGTGTTCAATCATTGACTAACTAGATGAAGTCACTGATTCTTATCAAGTATGAGAATAATGAATGAACCAGCGTGAAAACTTAAGTCAAGAGAGACCATGGTTGGTGAATTTGCAGTCAATTACTGATTGGAAATCCTCGCCCCCCCCCCACGTAACAATTAAAAATAGCAAGAAAAAAAAAACAAGTCTATGTAGAGTGGATATCAGGGAAAAATTCAGTTGCCGAGAGGATAGTGTTATCCTCGTGCGCTCAGGGTTTCTGTTATAGTGGCGGACACTGCCTCAGAAGCTTAGTCGAGTGTGCTTCATCTGCATTGACCCTAATATGTCGTCAGGTCTATAGAACTCAATTTCATTTCCATATATATATATATATATATATATATATATATATATATATATATATATATATATATATATATATATATATATATATATATATATATATATATATATATATATATATATATATATATATATATATATATATATATATATATATACTTGGCCAGTTCGTGCTCGTTGTTCTTAAACCAAAAATACTTTTCGTATCAATAAATGATATTGTATATCTGGGTTGGTTGAGCTTATTTATATGAGGTAGTTTTGGTAAATCATTCCCATGGTGACGTCCAATATGGAGTTAAAAACAGTAATGTGTACTTATGTTTGAAGCGCTGGGCTGGTGATCCACTCAGATACTCACCTGAAAAAAACGTAAATGGTAATTAATATTAATGAATTATCTATGAAAAACAGTAATAATATTATGATAATACTACATTCTTGAAGCCTAAATTTGTTGGATGGATAATAATAATAATAATAATAATAATAATAATAATAATAACAATGGTTCATGCATCAGAACCTCTTCCTAGTATCGTGCAGGGTGTCCAGATAGCATAATGGGTTAAAGCAGAAAAGATATTGCAGTCATATTACGGTTGAGTGTACAAGGAGGGCGGCCAATCCTGTGCTCAAAGCGAACACTTCTTAATTAATTACAGAATCACTAGAAACGCTGCAAGAATATATTCTATTTTTTCTTCGATTCCTGTGATGAGTAGAAGTAGATATATTGACAAAAACATATTTATATCGCAATGTCGTGGCGGCCATCTTGACTCTCCCTTATTGCCGGGTTACGGAATGTCCACCCCTCAATTTGTACTCGAGATATTCCTTCATAAAATCAAAAAAGTGATTTTGGGTAGTTTCCATGCACACAGACCCCCCCCCCCCTCTAGCCACAGGATTATAGTGCACACGGGACTCCACCAGGTTCCTTAACTTTACAGTAAATCCCCGCCTCAGATAATTATAAAGTGTATGTTGTTATAATTGCCTGAAAATTTTGTTGATATGTAAAAATATATTTAAATGCCTACATTTGTTTGCATACATTTAGCATCTTTAGTGCATAGCTATAACTAAGCCTAAATATATCACAAATAAGTGATTCAGTAAATAAACTGTGTTTCTTTGATAATAATAATAATGATAGCGTGATAATGATAATAACATTAACTGTCATTATAATTGATAATATATATAAATGATCATACGTTGCCACTCAGCCCTTCCTTTCGTTTTTGTTATTGTTGGATTTTTTCCTTGATGGTGGCATACTTAAACTCTCTCTCTCTCTCTCTCTCTCTCTCTCTCTCTCTCTCTCTACTTACTGGCGTCTCTTCAGAATAAGGCCGTGTATACCATCAGCAGTAATTAGTGAAGCACATGAAGTCTACGTTAGACTTTCAATCAATCAATGTATCGTCCTCACAGCTCTCTGAGGACCCAGTTTTCTATTTTATTCAACCATCGCAGTTTCTGCCTTCCTTGGCCCTCCGTATACCCTCAACTTTGCCCATTAATATTTATGTTACTATCCTCTCGCCCTTAATTATATGACCAAAATATCTCGTGTATATTTTTCTGTACACTTTAAGTATTTCTCTTGAAGATTTTTCTAACTATAATGTAATTTATTCTTAACATTTGCCTATAACACCACATTTCAAAGGCTTCCAATCATTTTCTGGTGTCTGCTGAAAAGTGTCCACGCTTCTTACCCATACAATGGTTCTTTTCATATAAATTTTTTCAGCACCCCTTTCCTCAAAGTGAAGTTAATGCCTCTTTTCATAATCTAATATACTATAGGACTAGGTATGTGTCTGTCTGTCTGTCTGTCTGTCTGTTCTGGGCAGCCGAAACGGCACACTCGTTTTTCATCAACTGGAAAAATCGCAAAAAAATTCATGGAGTGGAACAAACCTGGTCCCATGTCGATGGTTTCTTTAGGAAGGCATTAATTAACCATTTTATTTTCGATGGAAAACGATGCAAGTGTACGGACTTGGCGCACCCTCATTCGCTGTACGCAAGACAAGCACAAGCATTCAAACTTGTGTCTTCTATATTAATAAATGCTGTTTTTGCTTGACCTATTATTTTTGTTTTATTTTGTACTTCTACCATCATAGCTAATGTTACTTCCCAAATACAATAAAAAAAAATCCAGTTGTTTAAATTTCCTGTTGCCTAAACCATAACTTTCATTTTAGGATTTATTTCCAATTTCGAAAGAAAACATTAATTTCTTCTTAACATCATTAACTCTTGACCCATATTTTTCGTCTTTTTCCATTAATCTGTTTACCAATTTTTGTAACATCTCGTCACTATCTGTGGTAAGAGCATCATCATCTGCATAGCGTTTATTACTTAACCATTAACTTTTATTCCTTCATCGTAACTTATAACTTCTCTCATTAAGAATTCTGAATATATATTAAACAATGTTGGCGATAAAACACAGCCTTGTCTTACTCCCTGTCTAACTTTGCACCAATTAGTAAGTTCATTATTTATTAACACTGCAGCCTCCAGTTTCAAGTAAAGATTTTCTAGAATTCTAATATCTCCTTCATTAATGCCTATTTTTCTTGGATCTCTTTAAGTTTATTATGCTTTAACTTATCAAAGGCTTCTTTCAAAATCAATGAAGCAAATATACAAATTTCTTTGAACCTCTAACGCCTTCATTGAAAATTCTCAAAACAAATATTGCTCCTCCATTTCCCTTTGTCTTTCTAAATCCGCTTTGATCTATTCTAAATTTTATTCTACTTAAAATTATGTTGTATAAAACTATTCATGCATGATTTATTGAGCTAATTTTTAATAACTGGGTGCACTCTAAGGCTCCCGGAGTTTCAGGTAATAATACAAATACTGATGTTTTTAATCACGGGAAAGGTCTCTTTTGAAGTAAATATTATCATATATTTTTGTCAAACATTTTATCCCATTCTTACACATTTGTTTTATAAATTCTGCTGGAAGCTGATCAACCCCACAAGTTTTATCATCTTTCATTTACTCACAGCTGCCTCAACTTCTGTTCAAGAGTTGGTAGTTCGATTTTTATTTCCTTTACGTTTCATAACTCCATTCTATTCTTATCATTGCATAATATTTCTACGTACTCTACCCATCTCTATTTTACTTCTTCTGGATCATTTGTTTAATCTTTTTGTACATTCCCTGTAATTATGCCTTCTGTCATCATCTTCCATCTCCTTGCATTTCCCTTCTATATCATCTTCCTTGGCCTATCTACATTCTTTTTGAAATTGTTATTTCTTTTGTAGGCGTCGCTTCGATTTATCACATCTGTTTATCTATTTTCTTTCAAATTTAAGTTGTCAGCTTACTTTTAGCCTCGTTCCTCATATGTTCTATAACCCCCCAAGTCTTTTACATTACTTCTTTGTAATTATTAAATTTTCATCATGGTCCTTGTTCATCAAAGTCACCCTTTAGCAATACTGAAATATATTTCGGTGACAATTACATAAATTCTATTCCTGCTCCTGTTTTCAGCTTCCCTAAATCCCATTTGATTTTGTCCATTATTTTTCTTTTTAATTTTTTAAGGTTTATCCTCACTAAACTCATCACTGGGACGTGGTCTGACCCACAATCTGCCCCTGGATAGGTCTTGGTTCGGGTTACTGAATTTCTGAATTAAAATGTAATCTATTTGATTCCTAACTATGTTGTTTACATTGTCCCGGGGTGAGATCCATGTATTAGGTTGTCTAGGGTGTTGTTCAAACCATGTATTTGCAATTATATTTATTTTTTCCTTACAAAAGTCAATGTGGTCCCACCTTTGGTGCTTCTTTCCCTATCACAGCCTTTGCATTAAAATCGCATTCATTAAGCTTTACGGTGTCTTACTTTTTTAAATTTTCACAAACTAAGACTTCATCTTCACGATCATTTGTTGTTGAATAAACCTGTATTATTGCCAAGTCTGCGGGTTTAGCATTAAACTTGACTAGCAAATCTGTATCTGACACTGCCCAATATCCCTTTACTCTAATGATCAACTTCTGCTTTACAAGAATACCAACTCCTCTCTCATGATTTTAACCACCTGAATTATGAAGTAAAAATCTTCACCGCTAATGTTATTAGAACCTGTCCATCTTGCTTCACTTAATCCCAGAATATCCCACGGCAGTCTTTTCATTTCCCTACATATATTGCTTACTTACCAGTCTCGTATAATGTTCTCACATTCTATGTTCCTATATTGATTTTGTGTATGTTCATTCTTAATTTTTCCGTCGGGTTTAATTTAATGTCCGAGGCTTTGTTTTGCTCGGACAGTACTTGCTAGCTTTCCGTGGCACACTGCCCGCAAGCAGCGGAGGCAATGTGGTTGGACCTTTTGGTGACGATGATCCAACAGGAACGCCCGAGAATCGTTTATTGTGTCTGTCCATGGTTGTTCAATGGTAAGAGATGAAATTAATGAGAATGGATGTCCCAAAATTTTTCTCATCAGAAGATTAATTAAAGGGAGTATAAAAAGTTGGGAATGACCTATGGGGTGAACAGGTCGCTCATACTTCAATCTGGTAAATAACCAGCCCATCACATGTGGAATTTGCGTGTTTACCGACGATCTACTTTCAACCTTCTCATCTGAGGTTACAAGATGGGAACTGTATGCCCATCCCAGTTATTTGACAGTGGTTCATTCGAGACCCCACACCACGACATGGTAACGCAGATTCCGGTACTAATTGGAGTTGTACTGTACCTTGTGGTGGACGTTACCCACCCACCCACCCACACCTATGAAGTATGAAACGTTTATTTCTGTTATTCTTAAAATTGAGAGTTTAGTAAATCGGTTCCCTGTTTAGTCATGAAATATATCGATAAATTTATATAATTTTATATGGATACAAGACAAACTACACCCTCGTCGACTATAATGTTATGGTTTCCACTACAGTTCCGCTCCCCCACAACCTGACAAAACATTATAACACATTATATCATACATGAATATTCCACAAAAAGTAAAAAAAAAATGCTTAGGTCTTCCTTACCTGTCTGTGTCAAACATGAAACATATACAGTGGTCAGTTATTGGGTCTTTAATTGATAAAAAAGAACACACATTCTCTCACTTGTTACATGAAAACCAGGTATAACAAGAAACTGAATAACGACATAAAAGTGTAAAATGAATCTCAAAAAATGTAGAATACCTGTGCACTAACACTTATTATCAGTGCACTTATTCACGTGAAATATATCAGTATGTTCTTATTTGGTTTACGAAATATAAGTGTAACATCGAAATTATTATGTGACCTTCCAGCCTTGTACCCCGCTGTCTTGCTCCGCGGAAGTCAGGTGAATCCCCTTCACTCTCCATCTCACATCTTTCTTCTTATCTCTATATCTAACATCATTCACTTGCATTTCTCCTTCTCATTTCCTCTTTCCTCCCTTTTCATCTTTCTATCTCATATCCTTCCCCCTTACTTATCCATCTTATCTCACCTCTGTATTCAAATACGTCTCTCCCACCTCTTCTTCTCACATCCTTCTCCTCACTTCTTCATTCCATTTCCTTCCATCGCACATCCATCACATCCAACCCCACTCACCTACACACCCTACCTCCCACATCATCACCCCTATAAGTCTCTCCGTTACCCTAAGCTTTCAGCGTTGGTGGTGAGGGCGAGTGAACCCGACTGACAGATCTCAGACACACCCGACCTCAGATACACCCGACCTCAGATACACCCGACCTCAGATACACCCGACCTCAGATACACCCAACCTCAGACACACCCAACCTCAGACACACCCGACCCCGACTCACACAAGGCCCTCCGCTGTTCAAGGCTAAGCAGGAATGGTGGTCGAGCAGAGTGAACTAGACCTATAGAAGACAGATACAACAGACTCTAGGTCCAGCGAGATATACAGTAGATGTTGAACCGAAACACTTGCCTCTAAGTATCCTGCCTACCATAGCCTCAGACGGCTCAATAGGAAACTCATCAAGCCCGGATGATTATGGGAAGGGGGACCTCCTAATGAATAGATGTGTGGCAAATTTATATATTTTTTTTTAATCAATTTTAATTTATTGTCTCACCACTTACCAGCTTACTAGCCGTTCGGTCGGTTTTTCTGGTCTTTGGGGGTTTTTTTTGTATAGACTTTATTATCCAGTGTTAGTACAGGAGGAACCCTCGAACCCAGAGCTCACCAGCAATTTATCTAAGGTTGGTTTTCCAGATTACTAATAATTAGCGTTATTAATATTTCAGTGACACAGCTTTACTCCAATAAGACAAAAACAATTTCGTTTTATAAAACACGAGGAAACAGTTTTCTGTTATCGCCGTATTCTTTTTTTCTGAAGACAACGAACTAAATCTCTGTTTCATCAACGTTGTTGAGAAGAAAATCTTTTTCACATCAACGTTGCAATTTAGTTCTGAAGCTCTGGAAATTAAATTTCATCCTATGTAGTTTTGCTCTCAAGATACGGAAAACACAAGTCCACAGGGGGAATTAGTTCCGTCTTGGCTGAGAGAGAAAATTGAAAAAGTGGTAAAAATAGTTATACGAAGAAATGAGAGAAGGAGCATGAAAAAGAGAGGGACAGGAGGCTGATTAATGAATTTGTGCCGACAGTCATTTTCACTTGGATAAGATTTGCCGGTTAATCATCCAGATACCAACTAAAGTACGGATAAATAATTGAACATCCGTAAGATATACCCTGTGAGTGTAGGAAAAAAAATGGAATTTCAGTGCTATTTAGATATCTAAAATTACGGAAAATAAGTAAAGGAATCGTAATGCCTTTGGGACATATGACGCTATGTATACAGTCTGATGACAAAGAAATATATAACTAAAAATATTGCTGAATATAATGTAAGACCAAAAAATTACATATAAGTCGGCAAAAAACGGTGTCAAACATTGTGGGGTGAGGAAGGTTGGGGCCGGGGTTCCCAGGATTAAGAGAGTGTTAGGGATTACTCGGCAGCTCTGGCTGACTCTCCCAATATAGAATGAAATGTAGCCTGTTAGTGGTGATTTATATATATATAAGAGAGAGAGAGAGAGTAGTATTGTAGAATGGCCATCACTGCTCTTATCACACTGTAACAGTTTTTTTTTTTTACATGTTGCAGTATGACTTTCAATCTACTAATCACATATTAGTTCAATGCTTTCAATATTATATTGGAGACAAGTTCATGTATGTGTAGTTATTTTACATAGTGTAACGACTCAAAATGGCACAATTAATATCTCTATTAACATAACATCAGCTGGTGCTATACCGCAACCCTTGTTCTAACGTAAGCTCTTCTTTTCCTAAACCTGACCTTTCGAAAATTACACTCAAATCAACCAAGCAGTGAGAGGGATACTAGCAAAGGTGGCTATTGGTAAGGACCATCCATCCTATTCCACCTGGCAGTGTTGAAGACCATTCAGCTCACTCGACTTCACACTCTGCAATGAGTAATCAATCTTTGTAACATCATGGTGGGCAAGAACCAAATCAGAGTACGTCCTGCCCGCCTACACACTGATATTGATTTTAATAACGGGAGGACGGTGACTATTGAGTTGATGAAATTGTCGACCTTCCAGCAAGTGGTCCTAAGAGCAGTATTAACCCTCGTATCTCGCTAGGAAAGGTAAAACCAGAAAAATATTCTACCGCTTCTAAAAATGTCATAAGTTATTCCAATGTTTTCGCTTAGACATGTTTCCGTAATGGTAGGTCTGGTCTTCCAAACAACCCAGGGAGGCGGAAATGTTGAGTTAAGGGAGCGATTTTTGACGACTAGAGTTTGCTTAGTTTGTGAGATATGTTTGGGTGTTTATTCGCTTACAGATACGGCTGGTCCGTAGATGAAGGTAGTGTTAGAGAGGGTACAGTTTAACCATGTATGGGCTAAGAGAGAAACATCACAACAACATCAGGAACAAAGAAAATAAAGAAATATAAGCTATGGGACAACAACAAAATAAGTGATTAACTCCCTCAGCGGAAAGAAAAAAAATATGCGTATGATTAATATTTGTACAACTATTCTATCGTGAACGTATCGTACAGTACAGTAGGTTGACGGGAAACACTCGTAGTAGAAAGACTTTGGATGTTAAGTAAGACCAGAGTGTGGAGGAGGTACAAGGAGGTAAATTTAGTATATGTGTTTTGTATGTTAATAATCTAAAACTACGGTACAATAATTATACGAGAGATAAATGAAGAGAATAACGAGTCATCAATTAGTCACATTAGAAGATGGGCTTTAATAAACGAGAACACACAGAATGTGTTTTAGGAATACTCGTACAATTAGCTTTTGAAGCACAACGGAATCTTTTTCATTGTAGGGATATGTACAGTACATTAAACAGATTAATAAGAATGAATGCTAAAACATGAAAATACTTTTTTTATTAAAATTTATACAATTAGCATACAGAACAAAATTACATGTAACATTACTTTTAATTTCAATCTGCATGTTTCATTGTATGAATTCTAGTTCATAGTTTTTTAATGTTGTAATATTAAATTTTAGCACACTTTCTAACATACCGTATATATTACTTTTGTTTTTCTTTTTTACGGGGATTAGCCCACCCGGGCACAGGTCACTGACCCACATCAGGGCCTGGGGAGCAAAAATATAATAATAATAATATTAATAATATTATTAATAATAATAATAATAACTGTTATTATTATAATAATTAATGAAAATTAAAAACAAAATAAAAATAAAAATTAAATAATAAAAATAATAATAACCATAAATAAATACAAAAACTAAAAAAATAAATCAAGAGTGAGAAACGATTGAGACCCTGCAATTGTGTGTAAATGAGGCAGAAAGTCAGATCCAGTACCTCCCTGTTTGGTAGCTGCCTACTACCTACTAATGTATGATATAACCTTTTTCATGTCATGTATTTTAGGTTTGATGATAACAAGAGGTATTGTCTAAACGTTATCAAAAACCCAATAACTTGCACCTCCTTCTATAGTACCGCACAAAGTTCCAAAATAAACTGAAGTAAACTGAAATATCTCTGCTGGTACAATTTGCATAATATTATTGATGAATTATTTGTTTTTAAGTTTTGTTATAACTGTGACCCATTATGAGCATAACCTCACGTCGGAAGCCAATGTCATTTTTTTTTTTTTTTTTTATAAATGAGTGAAATTTTTAAGTGAAGATAATCTCTGATAAGTTGTTATAACTTAAAAGGATTTGTTTTGTTTTTTTGTGAATTTCAAACGTGAACCTTCTAATGTAAGTTAAAAATGTGAGCCTGTGACAACGTTTAAGGTCAATATTGATGGACTAATGTACATAGCTACAGTGTTATGTGATATGTGTAAAAAATTGAAGTAAACTTGGTTCTTTTAGGTTCAATTTCCCATATGAGTTACATGATATTGAAAGGTTCATCGCAGGTTTACCCATAGCTATTGGGAATTATTCTGTAGTTCAACTCAGTGAAGACTTTGCTTCGGTTAAATAGGACAGAAGTGTTAGAATTTATGTCATTTGTCGCTATTCTTATATTTAAAAGAACGAAATATTATTATATGTAAAATTGTCTTGCATCTTAGTTGTACATACTGTAGTTTCATGACTCTTTCAAGCTTAGCTTGTATGTCGCTGGTGGTGTCCTAATGACGTTGCAGAAGTCCGTCAATAGTCAAGTAATTAATGCAAACAGGTTTGAACAACCATTACATAAGATATCTGGTCCGCCTATCATCAGAGGCTTTGCTTGATGCCTAACATGATGTGGATTCAAGAGGACAAGACCCGGAGGGAGAGGAGGAGGATAGACGAGAGCGGCAGAGGAGCGGCCCAGAGGGAGGAGGACTGTGAAGTAGGCAGAGTAACACAGACGCCACCTAACAAGATCACTCATTTTGAGGACAGGACAAAGTGCATATCACTTTAGGATATAAGGGTTAAATAAGAACCTTAAATAACTTATATAGACATAAGTGAGGTGTTTCAAGTCCTATAATAGCATATAGGTTACGGAGGTTCATTGTACCACGAGATAAAATGTCACAGTAATAATGTGTGAATTACTCTTGCATGTTTATTATTATTTTATATGAAACTCAGAGATGAATCCACCGAGCTGAATAATATTGACATTTTCCCAAAAATTCATTGAGTCACTAATAGAAAAATTATTTGTGAGTTGACGTACAGTATGTAAGTGACTGACAATTGTGTAAACTAAATTTTCTACCCAAGAGGAGGATCCCCCCCCCCCTCCACCTACTATTGGTCACCTTTTTAACACTTTGAATTTTACTTTAGCAGATAATTTTTTAATAATATTTCTTTATATATTACAGCTCCCCCCACCCAAGATAATTTAATATAACTGGTAGTTGATTCACTAATTTCCTTTATCACTGAGCCAGTACAGTACCTCTGTCTGGGAACCCTGTAGATGAATGGTCTTTTGCCCACCAGTCTTTCGTAAAGGAACACATGAGTCTGATATACTAAGGTATCTATTATTTAATGGTGCAAAGAACGAAAGGCATAATCGTGAGATCATTCATGTTAAAGAGTGTTTGGCTTTTGCATTTTTTACCTTCAGCTTTTTACTCTTTTATCTCCGTAGAATAACAACATTCATCTATAGTAACATCCCAGTCCTCAACACACTCCACCACTCTATCCTTGTACTAATAACCTAATGTTACGTGTACCCCCAAAACACTCGCCCAATTATTGTATTAAACACGCTCTATATAACACTCTTCTAAGCAAAAATAAATAAATAAATAAATAAAATCCCACCTTCTATACTTAACTACACCACTCAAACTCCTCTCTTCACCCTTCATCCAAGCACTATGTCCTTGCATTTTTCACACACAATCCCCCATGGCAACGTTTCCCAAGTCCACACACTGCTTCAAGCTGACATCTTTCGTCCTTCGTAAACTCAAGAACTCTGTTCCTTCTGCATCACCACAATCTCATCCGAACCAACATTCCTTCCACTCACACGGCATCACTTTATCTATTGCCACACTGTTAAAAATGTAAGGTATAGAAAGGGTACAATAGGTTAGCCAAGGTTTATTGATGACTAAATGTGCCCTCATGCTTAACAACACCATTTACTCTGATCTGGAACGGTTTACAGGGTACAGTGATGGCTAAGTCTGCCCATGGTGTCCAACATAGACCATGAGGTCTACCCTTATTTCGAATATCCTTGTGTCTTAAATTGGGACTGGTAAGGATTTAATGTAGAATTACAATTTACTCTTTAGAATACGATTGTATTGTTTACACTGAACACAACATACAACAAGAAAACGCAAATATATCAATCAAATTCATGCTAAGCAAGAAAAACAAACATTACGAAATATATATATATATATATATATATATATATATATATATATATATATATATATATATATATATATATATATATATATATATATATATATATATATATATATATATAATTTATATATTTTTCCATCATAGTGATATTGCCTCCAAACATAACATTTCGTATAATATAGCATAATAATATAATATATATATATATATATATATATATATATATATATATATATATATATATATATATATATATATATATATATATATATGCGTTTTCTTGTATTTTGTGTTCAGACAAGAACAATTAATTACGAAAAAAATAACTCCTTCACTTTGTCCACTCCATTGCCAATATCCTCGTCCACTCATTCACTCACTTTCTCTGCATAACACTTTGCAGTCTTCCATATTAACACCCTGAATCTCACAGTACATTCATGCTGTTCTTTTAACACTATCTAAATTAACGCCCCTTCGTCCACATACTCCCTTACTACAGCACATAACTCAGTATGCTACTGTGCCAGACTCAAGAACTCGCATATCCCATACATTACATCACAACTTAATTCACTTCATTTGTAACGTAAAGTGTACCATGAAATATTGTAATTCATGTAGCAATAAACTTAACCCTTCATGTAAGTATTATTTGGTGGAGAGTTATACCTCTGACTCGTGTTATTGTGGTCGTTTTTACCCAACCTCTTACCCAACATTTATGTAAACATGTGCTTTATATACAATACGCAGCCATGTAATGTTTATCAATAACCTCTCTCTCTCTCTCTAACACCCCACACTACTACTCTAAACTCACTCCATCACACACACACACACACACACACACACACACACACACACACACACACACACCTTCCTTCAGTTTAACACCCCTGTCAGTCACACACAGTCCCTCACGCTTTACAACAATACTCATTCGTTTATACCAACAGCACTTACTTTCTATATTATCATCTACAGTGCTAGATTATTTTCCACACAAACACTCTTCTCGTCTATTCTCTTGGTCTATATTTGATCAGCACTAAACACTATACAATGCTAACTCTTATTTCATTCATATACCACTACCGATACTTGTTTCATCTTTTGTGTACACCATTAAATCTTTCCACTTAACACGCCACTCTTTCACTCTGCATCCCCTTATTTGCACAACATCATACACTACACCAACCTGTCCTTTCATCCATACACGTCCCTTAGCCTAACATCACTTCGTTCATCCCTTTCTCCCACATACTCGTTCAGTCTTTCGCTTCACATTGCCACACACTCGTGCACAAAGTTCTTCGACACATTCCTTTACTTCTTAGACGGAACCACACTCGCATTTTTTTTGTTCGTACAATCCATATCACTCGCCCTGTGTAGCATCAAATATCACAGCATTCTATCCCCCCTCTTCGTATACATCATATATCCTTCTATTTAAAATCCCATATCATTAACACATTGCCTCTAGCTTTCCCGTACAACACCTTAAATATACACTTCATGCTAACACCCCTCAGACCCAAGGCCCCTGTCACACCTTCCTATTGTATATCCTTCTGATAAAACATTTCCCTCCATATCCTTAAACATACAGTCTCTTCATACTACCAGCCATCTGTTCCACATTCTTCCTTTAACTAAAGTCTTGATGGCATCACATTCACCCCGCTTCCAACACTTAGCCATACTATACATTTCATCACACTTGTATAACATCAAACGCTTTTCTGTAATAGCGCCGCCCCTCTTACCTATACACTCCTGCCGCCTCTCCTTGCATAACATCAACCGTTCATCTACCCCTAACGCCTCTCTTGTTTACACACTCCAGCACTCTATTCTAGTATGACTACACTCACTCCTACATACTAACACCTCGCTCACACTCTCTCAATTTGCTATTTGTAAACTCACACACACTATACGAATATCCCTCTCGTTCAAATAGTCCCGTTCCTCCATAATAATATCCGGCTGTAGACACGTGCACCCACTCCCTCCCTCGTTCTACCTCACTGCCATCCACGCTATCATCTCTCTGTCCCATACACGTCATTATTTTATCCTTGTACAACACACATTCCTTCACTCTCACTCACGATATACTGCACTTGTAAAATCCCACCCACTCCTCCTTCACACTCCCCATCACCCTATTCATATGCAATACCACACACTTCCTCACTTTATGTTTGTAGATCACCACAAGCTGCTGCTCTCTCTCTCTCTCTCTCTCTAAACACCCCGCCTTGCCATGTAGGTCTACTTATACCCTGACTCTTGGCTCTGTATACAAAGAGTTAAGGGAACCATTACGTTTCTCAGTTGATAAGGGAGTCTAAGAAGCACCATAAGAAGATGTGGTTGGTGAGTCAATGTGCAAGCCTAAGCAATGGTCCATGAAAAATCTTAAAAGAAAATGGTAAGGTGGACGAGCTATGACAATTCTCGTGTTTTTCATTTACAGGGTATGGTTTAATCGACTTGACTGGACAATGTGAGTACAATAACTTAGGTTAGCTTGAGTTTAGGTTAGATTATCTTATGTTTAAGTTATCTTAGCTTAGGTTTAGGTTAGGTTAGCTTAAATTTCGATTACCTTAAGCTAAGGTTATGTTAGCTTAAGTTTTGGTTAACTTGAATACGTTGTTACAATGTTAGACTTGGTTGGTTTAATTTGGCACATACACATTTCTCCGTTCAGTACTCTGACGAACGTGCTCAAATAAGTACACATTGTAAGTAGTACACCAAGACCTTCTTAATATACACTTAGGAAGCCTTTACTGGCATTTGGCACGTCATATTTCTACATTATTATCCTTGTTAAACAGTTAAGTTGGACGTAACTCTATAACGGCGAGGCTACTAACTTATGATTACTTTTGTACTTATAAAAAGGTTTTGATAAGTGCTTGTCTATACTTGTCAAGTGTGTAAGTGGAGTGATAATAGTCGAGTTTAAAAGTAATAATCTTCTACTCAGGTTATAAAACTGAATACCCAATTTTACAGATGAAATTTTCACTCCCTGATTTTTAGGTGTCAAACTTAAATAAGAAATTAATTACCTATTTCCTCAATGACTTCTTTACAGGCGTTTTATATTTGTTAATTATAGGTTATTATTGTCACGACATATTACATAAGTTTACCTTGAAATATAAAACAAAAATCAAAGATAAAAAAAAATTTACCTTGAATTTATTATCAATGTATTTAATTTTTTTAGTGTATGGTCATTTCAGTCTTTAAAGGAATTGCTGATATATAAGGTTATGAGAAATAGAACAGAATTGTAGTAGTAAAAATAACGGAAATAAAACACTATCAGGGTCACTTTCATCAACACGTTCGCCTCTCACTTAACCTCACAGGAAATTCTTCAACCTAATCATGACACTGTGAGTTTAATCGGCCGTTCAGTAGGTACACGTAAGGCAGAGATGACCATTGTCTTAACGTAAGGAATTTCACTCTTAATGGCTGGCGAGGGTTAATATTTTTTTACCTCTCTAGGAACCGTCGTGACGTGCCACATCTTCTATGTTGAAATTAATACCTATTTACCCTCACTTGAAACTTGGCACCATACCAACTCACTCAGTATTTACTCAGTTAATAATTCACACAATAATTCACTCATTCACTCAATAAATTCATTCAATGACAATCACTTATTAATTCACTCAATAAATCAATCAATAATTCACTTAATAAATCACTCACTAATTCACTCACTCCTGCATGGCGGTGAACAGTGACATCACCCACATGAATCTGACCTATATATACTGTTAATGAATATGATGTATTTCTTTGTGTATGAACCTCTGTCCTGCGTGGCAGTAAGAAGTGATACCACCCTCAGTGTCAAGACCTGACTGAATTACTCAGAATAGGCAAAGTGTACTCCAAGCTTTGTCATTAAATCTGTTAAACTAAAAAACACTCAATAATTTACACAACTAATCTTATAGAGAGCAGGTTTTTTGTTCTCAGTTGAGTAAAATCGTTTAGCATTAGCCAGAATAATATACCTGGCCTCTAAACACAAGAACATAAGAATGGAAGACTCTGCAGCGGGATTATTGGCCCATACTAAACAGCCCCGTTTACACCCAACCTCATGGCTCATATATCCACCCAACCTATGTTTGAAGTTACGCAGCGTGTTAGAGTTAATGATGATGTTAGGTAACTTGTTCTACTCATCCACTACTCTATTTCCAAACTAATGTTTACCTATCTCACGCCTAAATCTAATTACATAGAAGTTATCGCTAGTCTACAATTATATATATTAAAACATCATTAACCTTCATAGGTCAGCTAGATAATACGTAAAGTTGCTTAGGCTATTTACATGCATTGTGATTATCAACATAATTATCTGTGGATAGTTAGAAGTTTCCTAAAAGTTAAATATATAGAATCTATCGCTAACAGGTTTGGACCTTTAATTACATCTACATGCATGGAAACAGTGAAATTTTGAGACCAAATATGTACAGACAATTAAGGAGTTGATTGGTTAATTCCCCGGTTTCCTTTTGATGTGTCTTTGAAATATATATAAAATATCGAATAGGTTTATGAGTTTTTTTCTGGAATCAAATAATGATAATAAAAAAGCAACGTTTTGTTTACTATCGTCAATTGCACAAAATATTTCAAACAATAAATACTTTGTAATAAATAAAATTGATCATAGCATATGACATCTTTTAACGTTTTGTTGGAATAAAAATACTTTCATGCGTTAGATAATTTAACTCATGACTTTTTTTTATTTTCTGCAAAACCTCCGCAGTGGCGAAAATTACTAATATCGCCAAACATATACAATAAAAGGGTTTGTATTGACTTAAGACTGTAGAATTGACTTATGTTGAGACATGTGTTGGTTTAGGTTCCTGGGGCTCTTTGTGTTGTTCAGTGCTGCAGATTTACTCATATAATATAACGAATAGAAGTGAATTTCTGTATATATAATTCGCGTCGGTGCAGGAGTCCCAATATACTTCCCTTAGTCCCAATATACTCCCTCTAGTCCCAGTATACTCCCTCTAGTCCCAATATACTCCCTCTAGTCCCAATATACTCCCTCTAGTCCCAATATACTCCCTCTAGTCCCAATATGCTCCCTCTAGTCCCAATATACTCCCTCTAGTCCCAATATACTCCCTCTAGTCCCAGTATACTCCCTCTAGTCCCAATATACTCCCTCTAGTCCCAATATACTCCCTCTAGTCCCCAATATGTCCCTCTGGTCCCCAATATATCCTCTGGTCCCAATATGCTCCCTTGGTCCCAATATGCTCCCTCTGGTCCCAATATGCTCCCTCTGGTCCCCAGCCCTTGCTCCTCTGGCTTCAATACAATCCCTTTGGCCCTGTACACCCCCTCTAGCCCAATCAATACAATCCCTTTAGCCCCTGTACACCTCTAGCCCCAATACAATCCTTCCAGCCCTGTGCCCTCTAGCCCCAATACAATCCCTTTGGCCCTGTACACCCCCTCTAGCCCCAATACAATCCCTTTAGCCCCTGTACACCCCCTCTAGCCCCAATACAATCCCTTTAGCCCCTGTACACCCCTCTAGCCCAAATACACTCCAGGTTTTGTCAAAGCACTTGGTCACTAGTGTGTCCAAATTTGATCTTTCTAAGCTCAAAAAGAACCTGACATATCACCCGGAGAAGTAAGCAATACTGTGAAAAAGAAAACAAATAAACGGAGGAACCACTGCGTAGAAACTCCTCCTCGGGCCATGCGTTTCACGAGACACCTGGAGACGGAATGGGGTGGATTATTTTCTTCCATTTTATTGATAATTTCGTTTCCTTAGATGTTAGATGGTTGGCCAACTGTCAAACTAAACTGCATAGGAAATATATCAGGCAATAAACCAAACCTAACTTAACTATCAAGCCACTATAGTTGAATCTTACTAAAAACAGGGTATGTCTTGCCCACGAACGTTTACCTGGAACCGAGCCTCAGGTATGGAACTTATTGAGTCGTACAAAGCAGAGTCCGTTAAGTACCGAGTGGTTATACAAATTTTCATCCGCCGAGCAGAAATCTATATACTTTCCATGAACCCCAAATTAATCTAAGCTTTAAACCATTTGTGTTATTGTTTCCGGGGGGGAAATATCAGTTGAAATTTGTATGAACTAAAAGAAGCAGGAAACAAATCGGAAATTGTAGATTCATGTAATAGCTGAAAGACAAGTTACCATACATGTACTGCATTCTTTTATTAATGTATTTTTTTAATAATTGCCATTCATGAATTTTTAATCAAATATCAATCTCAGCTTGAATTAATTGCGAAACTGGATATTTCTTTAAGTATTATGAAAGCTCTTAGAATGCCTTAGTTTTAAGATCTTGAAAATGGAAAGATCTAAAATTTAAAATTGTTTAAACTTGGGTAATCATCCACCTGGGTACCAGTCATAAACATCACGGTAATAGGTGCTTGTTTCTTCCCCCTGCCCATGTTGCGAGATGCAGCGAAATAAAATCTATACAAATGTTGCATCACATTGTGGAAAGAATGTCACTATCAGAGATCTGTTTTACTAATCATTGCTGCCACCTTGCAACAATTTCACATTAGCAGTTCGATAAAGGCAAAATTTCTCAACCTAGACTACACTTTAGCATTACAAGACATCAATCTATTCCTAGCAGCTTACTTTATTTAATTTTTTTTTCTAGATAAGACCTTACACAACGTTGGAAGTGAAAGACAATTACTGCTGCTGTTATGAAGGTCGGGGGGGATCTCAACTTGGCCGAGCATACACATGAGCAAACACGGATGTTTCGGCAAATACTGTATCGTTGTGCTGTTCGGTAAGACTCCGAGGTCTGAGTACGGTGCATCAAGAAGTTACCTCCAGTAGTATTAATGTAACGACACTGTAGTAGTAGTAGTAGTAGTAACAGTTGCCTCTACTACAAGATCAGTATTTTGTAAAGTCCATTTAGGAACACCATAAGTGAGGCTAAACTTGTTCCTGTTATTAATAATGGGGAATATTGAGTGTAGATTTGATGTATACTGTAGATAGCACTGAATAAATTCACAACTACGATGAGTTTCACTGACTTGATTTATTTTATAGTCTACCCAGTTTAGGCCAGTCTTGATAGGCCTATCAGACCTAACTTGCATGGAAAATAACGACGTTCAGCGTTGATTGGTCACATAAATTAATCTAACTTAACCTAACTCATCCTAACCTAACCAAATATAACCTAACCTAACCTAATCTAGACCAAATGAACCAAACCAAACCAAATCCAACCTAAAGCACACAGTAGTTTTTACTAAGGCGACTTGGAAAAATCCTTGAAAACTTAACTTTTTTCTTCTTTAAATAAAGGTTTATTTACACATTTCATGTCGTCTTACATTCAAACTTATTTTTTTTCATCTGTTGTCTGAAGGTAAAATCTGAACTTCTACAACTTATGGTGTTTTTTTTTCTCTCTCTCTCTCTCGGGGAGATAATTATTGCCCCCAAAATATTCCGTCTTCTGTCCATTCGCCTAAGAAACCATACAGTATATTCTGAATCTCCTTAAATCAAAAAGTCTAGTACCATCCGGAGATGATTTTTGGGGGCTTCCTACTAGGTTCCCAGAAGGTTTTGTTGCTGTATTCATCCTAAATTAAAGCTCATTAATCCTAAAAAAAAAAAAAAATTCTTTAATCCCCAAGATCCTTAGAGGTATATATCGAAGGTGGAATCCGTAAAGGAGGTGTTGCAAATTTGCCCAGTTTGTAATTTCTTATGTCTGATTTCTTTATATTAACACAGTGTTGCAAACAAGAGCCACGTACGTGTCTTAGAGGAAAAGGTCACAGATAAGAGCTCTAGATTCAAACGTAATGTCACTTCAATAACCGGAACATTATTTGAGGTAATTTGATGAGAATTTAAACTTTACAGACTTGTGTATCATAACCAGGTCCAAACATCTGTCCCAAACAGTCGTCAAAAGTCAAATACATTCAGGAACTCCATGACTACCGGGGCACAGGGATATTGTCGTGAACCTTGTTCTGTATCCACCTTTCTGTCTGTTTGTACGTCCATACCTGTACAGTATAACCATAGGAAACCTTTTGGTAATGAATCACAATAGTCCATCGATGTACTGTATGTTCTGAAGGTAGGAGTTCCTCATCATTATTATCTGAGGACCTACTTTCTTAGTTTATTAATTACAAAATTATAGATACAGGCTGCTGAATACTCCCTAATCTTCACACAGGTTTATGAATTCTTTTAAAATAACTGTATGAGCAATCCCAAGTGTGTAGTGGCTGCTAAATAACATTCTAGATTTTTAAAGAATATTGTAGCAGAAATGTAATACGAATGGGTTTTTGATTCAAGATATTTGATCAATCATATCATTTAACATTTTTCTTATCTTAAGCTATTGGGGGATTCAGGAAAAAAAATGTACTGCATATAACCAAAGGCAATGCTAAGTGTAGAGTTCATAAGAAAATTATTTCCTCGCCAAGACGACCTGTAGCAGTTTTCTCCTGTCGTGATAATTTTAGTCTCCTGAGAAAATTATGATAATAAAGATAACGACAGTATCGGGTTATATTCTCGTTAAAAATATATTCATTTTTCCAGAACCAATACTCTGGAATTATGGCGTCCGTACTTTATCACTCTATTGAGCTCAACATGCTGTAGGTAAAGTTCCCCTCTAAAACGTCGAATATTTTTTAATCTTTCTATAACGAACTGTGTTGATGTAGTTTTTTGAAAAGGACACTTATTTGGCGTGTTTTTTAACTTGCTAAGTGTCCGTCCTTTAGAAGTGGAATTCAATCGCTTGTTTTATTAAGAATTCATATTTTATAAAACTTTGTACTTTACCTTTAATTTGCTGAAGTCTAAATGTCAGTGTGTTAACCGTGTATATGGAGTGGCTACAGCCTTGGAAATCTACCATGTTAGTGAACTGTACCCATTGAATCAACTAGTAAATAGCAACATAAAAGCTTAGCTAGTTCAGTGCATTTCAGAAAGCGGGATTATTTGGTTATTTGAAAGTTAAGGATTCATTGATTCCATTCAGTCTCCCAGAAAGTAATTTTTGTTTATATTGGAGCTGTGCAATTGCATCACTGTCTTTTAATGTGTTTATTTAAACTAAAGTTATTGTAATTTATTATTGGAGCAAAAATGAGCGTCCAAAAATATTATCATTCGTGGTTGAAAATTTTGGAAGGTATTACATTATCTCGCGCAAGAAGTTCTGAGCTTATAATCATTTAGATGGTCCATATAACCTCACAGCACAGTAGTGAGAGAAGGTTAATGAAGAGTAAGAGCCCAGAGAGTGTAACAATTTTATAAAACCCGGGTAATATTCCCACTTAAAACATTTGAGGGTCCTCGCCAATCCACTCACATGACATAAGAACTCAGGTCTCACTCTCTTGAGGTGAAAGCGTCATCCTCTTTCCAAAAATAGTGGTCAGGTGAACAGACCCGAAGGTGCTAAAAATCTCTGGAGCACTCGGTCATATAAATATATATATATATATATATATATATATATATATATATATATATATATATATATATATATATATATATATATATATATATATATATATATATATATACACTAGCAGGACGGAGGAAACTGCAGCGGGCTCATTGGTCCTTACTAGGCAGCCTTGTTTACACCCAACCCCTATCGCTCATATATCTATCCAACCAATATTAAAAGTTTCCAGCGAGTTCGAGTTAATGATGGTGTTATCTCTGACATAGATTACTACCCCACCTGATTTCCTGATCATCATATCAGTATGAAATAATTTACATCCCTGAAATTATTTGACAGGTAACTCACGAGTCTCAGATCATCCAGGTTTCAGTGAATGCTATTACAGTGGGGGGTTTTTTCTTCAGTACATACCAGGGCTCTGATTTCTTCCATCTTACATCTATTGCTTCTACTGTTGGCGGAGTAGACATCTAATCTAGTATTGATATGAGTTTTCCCTCTGTCGAATTTTGAGTTTAACTCCCTGGCTAATTTCGCTTTTTTGCCATTCCAAGTACAATTTCTAGGTAACCTTTCGATCCCTGTGCTCACCGCAGTCTCCCCGACCCCCGTGCACTTATGTTCCCTTAACAGTTTAAAGACCTCAACATTCTGTCAACTCTCCACTCAAGAGAGCTAGCCAGTGTTGCCACCCCGTCCCTAGATAAATGTGCCCCATCCCTTGCATACGGGCTCCATCTGCCATAGAAGCTGTCCCAGATATCAATGATTGGAACTGATATTGACTCGCAATATCTGTCAACACGGCTCTTGACGCCAACCGCCAACTCCCCTTCTCGGCGACCGGAATCCCTCCCTTCATCCTAATACGGTCAATAGCTGCCTTGAACTTACCAAAGAACTCTTCGCTCCTATACCGGCCAGGATTATTGCCTCCTGCACTGAATCAGATAATGGATTTGTTCCCCTTACCAAACATGATATTGTCCATCCTATCAAGTATTTACAATGTCTCCCACCCCAACTCCTGGCAAACACACACTCATGCTTCTACCCCTGCCCTTGTCAAAAAAGACATGATCCATGTACCTTACCTGCGAATCACCAACAATTAAAGTTTTCTTACCTTCTATGTCTTCCTTATCTTTATCTTTCTTACCGTTCATTTCGTCCTCCAAAAGACATTAAAGAACTTTGAACACTTAGCCGCTATTTTATTCTTCTTGCCACTGTCTTCACTACTTTCCAGGTCAGAGGAGAACTGGAACTATAATACAGCCTAACCTTGACTGTCACAATTTGCCCTCCCTTACACAGGTAACCATCTCATCCTAACCTAACCTAATCTAACCTTGACTGTTAAAAGCTTGCCCTCCCTGACACGGTATAACCACCTCCCGCAAACACTGTGGCGATATCTCAATAGGGGGAAGATTTTTGGTTCTTTTTCACACCACCCGGGGGATTCCGTGGTCATTAAAGTCTGTAATACCAAGGAGCACAACAGGAAAACTAATATAAAAAAGTATTAATCTTGCAAAAAATTAAAGAAAAATACTTTAAATTTACAGGAAAGGAAAAATTAGGTACTTTGGTCATATAAATGGAGATGGGGACATAATGACATAATTAAATGGGCGAAGTTAAGGGTAGGAGGGCCAGGGGAAAGAAGAGACTAGGATGGACGAATGAAATTGAGAACGGAGTACAGTACCCAGAAAAGACACAAAATCATAGAGGATTGATAAAAACAGCCCGAAAACGTTTAGATTGGAGGATTATGGTCACCAACCCTCAGATATGAATTTGCTACTCTGATTGGTGTGCCTATCTGAGGACGTTCGTGAAAGTACTTTAAGTACAACTGTATATGTTCCAAATTAAACCAACTAAGCTTAACGGTGTAACTGAACTTATTCAAGCTAACCCAGACTTAAGCTAACCTAACCTGAACTTAACTAACCTTAACTTTGGTTAACCCTAACTTGACCTCGCCCAGTCTAAACTTAAGCTAACTTACGTAAACTTCAGCTAACCTAACCTAAATTTAAACTAACCTAACCTGATTTTAACTAACCTTAATTTAAGTTAACCAAACCTGATAATGATCAGGTTAAAATTGTATACCTTGAGTCTTTCACATCTTCAGTTGTAATGTCTCATTATCTGATGACATTAAGCTACAGCAAAACACGGTGTATGGGGCCCCACCATCACCCATATACTGTCAGCCTCGAGGATATGCTGATTTTCATCCATGATTTACTGTATAATTATCAGCCGTTATGGAGATATGACCCCCACAATTGCCAACAATATTGGTTGCACAATGTGGGCAGGGCTTTGAAATAGAGGGAAATTGCGGGGTAAAAATACGCAAAAAAAAATGACGAAGCGAAACCTATTGAAACTTCTTAACCAGAAAAGCCAAAAGGACCTGACCAAACCTCCGTTGTGTAAAAAAAAATGAATTAACAGATGCTAGAAGATAAAGTGATACTACTTGTAGGAGGAAGTGGTGAAGTATATTCTTGTGATCGTTATATTCGGCTTCGAACATATACAGGGCGAAATATTTTTGATATTGTTCCTTCTTATTGCTGACACGAAGCGTCCAACTGTTGACATCCTTCCACAATCGTTCTATAATTTGCGTTTTAACGCCTGTAGCACCACTTCACACAGGTTGACAGAATACCACGAGCTTTAAAAATGTCAATAGCAGCGGCTTCGTTTTCAAATGCAAGATGAATGGTTTGCCAAGCTGAGATAGAACACCGGTGAAGAGAGAAACCATCGTACAACCAACCGAAGTCAAAACTCTGAGCATGCGCAGGAGTATCACGTTGCATCGACAGCAACGCTGATTAGCCAGACAAAGCCAGTGACACCGAGACACGGTGATTGGTGTATGTGTGTGTGTGTGAAAATTTTGGGCTCACGAATCCCGTTTAAGCTAATGATGTTGAACTTATTGACCATAACTTGGGCGTGTCAGTCTGCACCCCTTGTATCTTTGCCTCCTCCTCCAGCATCAGTGACTAATTAACACGTCAAGAGTCGCTGGGAGTTCCATTCACCAAGTCGTCTCCTTACCAAACATTGAAAATATTTGGAACAATATGCTTTAATTTGTTGGAGGTAATATGATGCAAGGAAAACAATCTGTGGCGCACACGCGCACACACACACACACACACACACACACACACACACACACACACACACACACAGAGAAGATGTCCAACTTAATCCACAAATATTTAATTCATGAATCGCTAATCCGCAGACCCATTGAATTGTGGTAAAAAATATGCATAATCCGCTCAAAGACTCAGCGTCCGTGTTTATAATGACGCACTGGCAATACCAAGAAATATTGTAAAGTAATAAATTTAGAGGAAAGTATTTAAGCTTCCAGTACACCTTGTCTTTTGCATAAAGCGTACTTCATAATGCTGTAATAAAATGAACAAACCGTAAAAGTTTGGTTGCATTGGCATGGTTTACAACCCCCAACAGCAAAACTCCTTATCTCTGCACGCTTCGTTTGGCTAATCTCTTTTTATTACTAATAATATACTGAATTGAACATACAATCATATCTATGTTTTTTCATAAGAGGGTTTAATAATTACCAAGAATGATTATATGGCAAAAAGTTCAGATCCTGAAAAGCAATGGAACAAATAATAAATAATTACTTCAACTAACGCATTCCAATACATCCATGAGTGAACTTTTCGTAAAATGTTCTGATCACACTAGTAAGAGTTATCTATGATTTTTTTTAATTAAACAATAGACATTATCAAATAATAAAGAAAATTTATCAGAAAAAATTGGTTTGTTAGTGGGAGTGAACAGCTCATTACTTGGCCATATCCTCTTCCCCCAGTTACTGTCGACTCAACACACATGATCGCCATGTCTATCGTACTAACAGATTGTGGTTTCACTAATATTGTCTGCATTTTCCATTATGTTTATTCACAATTATTGCGTAGGTTATTATAAAAACATCCTGAAAAATAATATTTTTTTTAAATAAAAAAAAGCAAATTAAAGCAATATCTAGTTATGTACTATCGTGCACAAAAGTCGTGTCCACTACCCAGCCACAGTGAGGTTTCGAATAGCCTTGAGTCTGAAGTTTCGAAACAGCTGGGGGAAATGCTACGGTCGGCAAAAATTTTGCCATGTTATATTTTATTTTTCTTACCAATTGCAGCCATACTGTGTGCTGTAGTAATCCTTATTGGTGGATTACATAAGGCCTATTAATAGTGTGAAAACCCGTTTGAAGATACTGTAATGTTCCATACATAACTTACATTAAACAACATCATACGTTCACGAGTTCCAACTCCGCGCCAAGCCTCCCGCCTCTACCCACCCAACTATTAAACCTCATAATTTGAGCATACACACACATATATATATATATATATATATATATATATATATATATATATATATATATATATATATATATATATATATCACAATGTCGTAGCGGCCATCTTGAATTTCTCCCTCATTACAGGGTTACGGAATGTCCACCCCTCTTGTTATGTACTTTAGATGTTCCTTCACAAAAAAATCGAAAGAGTGATTTTTTGGTAGTTTTCATGCCCACAGGATTATAGAATGAAAAACAGTACCAACGTAATCACTGTAAACAAAAAGGGTTTGGAAAAAAGTTTTTTGAGTGTCCCTAATGACAATTTCTTTAAGGGTATACGAGTACCAATAAACCTTTGCAGATAAAGAGTATAATATCATTCTCATAAACTCTTTCTAGCAAAGGGGATATTATAATTCTGCAATCCTTTACCCTACAATAGGCATATAAACATCAGTACATATAATACCCTTGCGTTGCAAAAGGGTATATCAATATGAAGACGGGTCATGACTTCTCTTTCCAGTGTGCCAACGACCTTCACCAATACTGTCACTCTTTGACGAACACATGGTCACTTAAAATATTCTTTTTTACACAAAAATAGTTTCCAAAACAATTAATTGGATCATGGGGCTCGGTGTCGTTTAGCGTGGCACTGATTGGCTGTGAGAAAGAAGTCAGAGTGTAACCCGGAGTTCATTGGCTAGCTCGGCATGTTCGAAACCGAGTGTGTTATAAATATTCTCTGCTTCATTCTTTCTTTCCCTCCTTACATCATTTTCTCCCCTCCTCCTCATGTACAGTGGAGGAGGATTGGATGTTACATGTTATGTCATTAAGTTACCAACATCATACTACCAAAAACTTTGCCAAACATCGCCATGATTATATTCTGCTAAGATGACCTAAGTAACACAATTAATCAGAAACAATTTTCAGTCCAAAATAACTTTTTACAGTAAATTAGGAGAAGCAGCGTGACGTGTCATCAAAACTCTTGTTGGGATGAAAGTAGTATTTGGCAACTTTAATGAGCAGTAATGAATTATGTTGCAATAAAACTAATTGTGTTCTAGTAAAATACGATTTAGTTATTTTTGGGTCATATAAAAGAATTTCGTTTTAATGATGTTTCAGTACACACTCAGTGTTATATTCCAAGCATTTCACAAATAATGAATATAATTTATCTAGAGACAGAAACAAAAACAAATTTCCAGCAGGCGATGATATAAGAACCAATTGCAACATAAAGATTATTATGGAAAGCAATATACCATAGCACGTCCGAGAAAAAAAAATATTTTAAATATGCCGTTTTTTGTACCCTACAATTTTAAGTGTATATAACTAACAACAATTTATTTGGTGATGTTTCGACAACATCTCTTGTTACCGTTAAATCTGAAACACATTACATAAAATGAAATGAAGTAAAAAAGCCTAAATATTTAAAGCTTAATATGACAAATAAGATTAATTATAGCATTGGTTATTATAAGTGACTTATGGACTAAAAGCGAACGCTGAGCACAAAAGCTTTGAAACATTAATTCCCACATTTGGAAGACTCAGAACTTAATAGTAAAACTGAATAGACAAAGACGTAGAAGAGCCGTGGGTGCCCAAGACTGGCTGGGCGTTTTAGGTGTGGAGCGACTTCCCTGTTACTCGTGGCATGTCGTTGGGCAAGTGGTAAAGATTGCAAAATCTGGCTTATTTATAGGGTAACCGAATGCCTGACTATAGTCACTGATTACTGTCGTCCAAATAGTTGACACGTACTGAATGAACAACCCCGGTGGTCGGTGCGCAATTAGAAAATGACCTATGAATGGCCAACTGAAGCACCGATGTGGATGTCCTGACTACCCAGGAGGCCCCTCAACATACAGAGCTGACTCACCTTAGCTATCCTCCATCCCTGGATGAGGTAGCTACTGCCATCAAACAGATGAAAAATAACAAAGCCTCAGGGCCTGATGGAATCCCAGCCGAAGTATATAAAGCAGGAGGACCTCTACTTACCAGCCGTCTCCACTCTCTCCTGGAGAATATATGGAAAAAGGAGGAATCCCCTAAGCTCTTAAAGACGCCTCCATCGTCAATATTTATAAGAACAATGGAGGCCGGTCAGACTGTGGCAACTACCGCGGGACCACACTGCTGTCTGTAGCTGGCTAGATTATCGCCCGAGTCCTCCTAAACAGACTTCTTCCTGAGGCGGAAAACTTCCTCCCAGAATTTCAATGTCGCTTTAGACCATCACGTGGCACCACTGACATGATCACTGCTGCCCACCAGATACAGGAAAAGTGCAGAGAACAGCGTCATGACCTGTACATGGCCTTCATCGACCTAACCAAGACTTTCGAATCAGTCAACAGGGAAGCCCTCTGGCGGACCCTCAGCCGTTTTGGCTGCCCACCAAAATTCACCGGCATTGTGAGGCAACTCCACGATGGCATGAACAGCAGTGTCCTGCACAATGGCACCCAGTCTGAGTTCTTCCCCATCCAAACGAGGATAAAACAAGGGTGTGTACTGGCACCAACTCTCTTTTCCATTTTCTTGGCTGCCTTCCTTACTCGTGCCAGTGCCAATTTAGCCAACAGGGTGGACGACTCCAGGCAAGAACAAAGGTGTCGTCAGCTTCCATTACTGAACTTCAGTATGCAGACGAACTCATCCTTGTTACTCAACACTGAAGCACGACGTACAGGAGATCCTGAACACCTACGCAGATGCGTATGCACACTTCGGCCTTGAGGTGAATGTGCGTAAGACTCAGATTTTCTTTCAACATGCTCCTGGGTCAGACACACCTCCACCATCCATCCAGCTTAACGGCACCACCCTCTCTACTGTTACCCACGTTCGGTATCTCGGCTCCCACCTGTCCACCACCGCAGACATCGATGAAGAGATTCAGCATCGGATCAGATGTGCATCTCAAGCCTTTGGCAGATTCCGAAACCGTGTCTTTAGCTGTAGGGAGCTGAAATTATCTACAAAACTGCACGTATATCGAACAGTGGTCCTCCCCACCCTGCTATATGGCAGTGAGACATAGGTCACTTACAGGAGGCACCTCAAGGCACTTGAAAACTTTCACCATCGTAGTCTACGTTCCATCCTCCGAGTTCGCTGGGAAGACAAGAGAACAAATGCTTGTATTCTTGCTAACACCAACTGTAGGAGCATCGAGGCTACCATTATCCATGAACAACTACGCTGGACTGGCCATGTTACCCGCATGGACGACAGTAGACTGCCAAAGCAGCTACTTTACAGTCACCTGACGAATAGTAAACGTAACGCCGGCGGGCAATTGAAAAGGTATAAGGATAGTCGATTACTCCACACCGTAACGCTTGGAGGAGCACCACACGAGAAGACGTCAATACTTTCGAGTTAGCCCGACTGCAAACCAAGGCAGACAAGCGCCAACGCCGGAAAGACGCTGCCACCGGCCCTCCCGCAGTGGATGCAGCCCTCCACATTTGCAACGAATGTGAACGACGTTGCGGGTCCCGTATTGGCCTCTTTAGTCACCTCAAAACTCACCAACCTAGGTGACATCCCTAATAACTCATATCATTGTATCATAGCTGGATGATCGTCATACTCGATTCCGAGTGACAGCAAAGCAGTAGTGTATATATATATATATATATATATATATATATATATATATATATATATATATGTATATGTGTGTGTGTGTGTGTGTGTGTGTGTGTTCCATATGTCTGAATATGCATGGGTGCACTCAACATCATTATAAAATAGTGACTGGAGTTATGATGAACGATAAGAGCCTCGATTCCTTGCCTTTGTACAAGACAAAGCTGAAGGATAGAGGAAAGATGTGGTGGGGCTACTGTCTGAGAGCCTACGAGTAAAAAGGACTGTTTGGGCGCTTGAGAGACTGACTGTGGGACTATGAATACAACGGATTCAATCCCAAGTGTTATGGATGAGGTTACAAGGGGTGTGTGGAAGATGGTTACTCTGAGATTTAGTGCATCAAGAAGTAGTAACTCAATGAGTACGAAAGACAAAAGTTCGAGGATACTTGAATACTTGAATTGACAATTTTAATATGGGAGAGTGTGATAGTGATGAGCTATTAAAATGTGAATGGATGATACGGGAGTGGATGGGATTGAGGGTAGATAGAAATGGAAATAAACTCAGGAGCATAATCGAGACGTGACATTTGACAACATATAGGTTATTTTCTCTAATGTTTTGGTGAAAATGAAAATAGTGTTATGATGTTTACATTCTGAAAAAATATGAGAATAAAATATCTTATCACTAGATGAAGGACTGATAAGAGTGAATGGAATATTCAAACCGACATACCATCAAAGAACTGAAAAGATTATGAACGTTGTTGAGGTGAGGAAAATAAATGTTGCTGAGGATATAAAAGAATGGGTGAGATTTAATGGTTGTATATAAATAAAGCTGAAATGGGATGAGATGAGGAAGAATGGAAGTGATTTAAGAATATATTTACGCCAAACACATCTGTGGTGTTTCTAGGTTAAAGAAGGGAAAAATAAACAAGAAAAATAAATGGTAGGATGACAGATTGACTGATAATTAATGGTAAATCAGAAAATATGAATGCCAGCTGCAATTAAATAATCTGTGATGAATGATGAAAGAAGGGCAAAATAAAATGCTAAAGGAATGCAAGAGATGAGCAGATAAATCGAGGGGAGAAATGTTGTCATAAGGTTTTGAAAAGAACGAGAAGTAATTTTAGGAGTTGAAGACAAGGGAAAAAAACACTAACAAGGAGAAATAGTGTTTGAGACTGAACAAGGAAATATACTGAGGAAAAATAATACGAAGTGAAGGTCAGAGGAAATTATTATGAGCAATAGCCGAATATAACAGACGATAAAGAATGGGGTATATTCAAAGGATGAAAAGTGCCAAGTTGAAACAATAAAAAAAACATTGAGTTAGGAATAGCTAAGACTGGATGTTTAAAATATTACGGGAAAATGAAAAATGAGGTTTCAAGTGTCAGGGAGAGCAGAGGTGTTTCTTGGTGAAATTGGGACCACATCCATATCACCATTAAGGTCTATCATTCTGTCCACCCAGCCAATCCTATCACTCACTCTTACGTAAACATTTTCAGGAGAAACAGACGATTCTCATATACTATTAAAGCATTAAGTTAAGTAGAATTGAGGAGTTTGGGATCACTATTTATAAAATAGTTAAAGAAAAACTAAATACAATTTTGTGATATTGAATTTCTCATTAACTTATCAATGGTCTTCGGTTGCAGATTTATTGACCAATAGAATACGTTTTGTCGAGATGATGTGTACAGTCGTGGTCAAAACTTCACTGCCTCCTAAAGTGAAGCATTATCGACCCCAAATTAAATACCATACCACAACCTCACCAGATGACACTCAGGGAGACTCATTCTCGTGACTCAGTTAACCACCACAGGGTGTGAACTTTTGTCCCTGACTGTACATTGTATATTCTCACATTACCTCCTTAATCTTGACTTACCTTAAGATTTGGTATTACACGAATTATGGATAATTGGCGATTACCGATAACTTTTGTATTTATTTTCTGACTGGCCATAAAAGGATCATGCAGCTCATAAAAATACATATAAATGAATATATTCACACAAAGCATAACCTACAATAAATGGGGTTAACTATTAGATAATTTGTAGAGCGAAGCTGTGATGCCCACTAGCATTAACCTGCTCACCCATTCTTTCTTTAGTGGCTTTAACATTCTTAAGCACTAGTTGTATATTTTTTATCCATTTTGTAATAATTTAACCTAACCTAACCTCAATATATCATTTAATTAATTGCATTTGCTTACAATTTTCCCGTGCAAACAAAAACTAGTCATTTATAAAATCTGAGCATATACTGTTGGTTAGTGAGGTAACAACCCTATTCATCTTAGTCTGCAAAAGTCTGTTCTCTGATCCTTATCAAGCAGTTAGTTCTATTCAATGTAATATATATATATATATATATATATATATATATATATATATATATATATATATATATATATATATATATATATATATATATATATATTATTCATTGTATGTGTAAAATTAGAGTAAAAGTGACTGATGGCATTTTTTAATTAAATGATTCGGTTACGAAATTTAGATCATAAACTCGGAACGCTGAATTTAGGCTTCGGTGCCACTTTAATAAGATTAACCAATAAATAAAGCAATTGGCGAAAATAGGCTGACACATCATAATATATTAGTGTGACCTTGTGGAGATGTTCGTATCTGTATGAGCAACTACAGTCGTACCTGTACTTCTGCTGCTATATAAATATTTTGAATTTAATTTTCTAATTGATAATACAGAGAGAGAGAGAGAGAGAGAGAGAGAGAGAGAGAGAGAGAGAGAGAGAGAGAGAGAGAGAGAGACTGGTAAAAATTTCCCAATGCCAGCAGATACACAGTTAATGTTTGTCATTACCCAGGGATGTTTGAACTAGCCCAGGTGTGTGAGTTTATTCAGGTGTGCCCCAGGTAGATAGTCTGGCAACACCTGGTCCCTCATTCTCTAAATTTAGTGCGTTAATTTTTATCTGTATCTGTGAGTGAGAAAACTCCCCTAGTTACGGAAATCTCTCAACAATTCAAGTGACATTATGAACTCCATTGACGTCTCCAGATTCATGCAAGTCAGTGTTTATATATTCACAGGTCATCAGTTAAGAATAAAATTTTAAGGGACATCAGAAATTGATAATGATATACCAGAAAATATTTGGTAGTGAGGTAGTGAAGGAAACACGACTAAAATATGGACATCAGGAATAAAGCTTCATCTCCTAGTCGTATTTACTTCACTACCACACAGACAAACTACTTCAACCTGTTCTGGAGTGAGATATGTACAGCCTATGATCTTATATATGTCCACGTGTTCTAGATGCACAAACTAAGTGGCATATATACCTAATGCCATTGATATGTACAGTTGGCCACAGGTATATTGCTCAACTCTTCGGTAACCTTTCCGAACATGTAGCCAGCAATATATATTTTGTAATATTTATACTCGAGATTTATGCTATGTAATATCTGTAGGTTCGACTGTTATTCCATTGTTGCTCATATGTTCGGAAAGGCCATCGAGGCGTGGAACATTATACATGTGGTCAACTGTACAACCTGTCCTCATTAAAAATTACAGGGTAATGATCAAAAGTTGCTTTATCATGAGTAAGGTTATGGAGAGGGTGACGAGATCATTTTTGTCAATTTTAAACGATCTGAATTTTCTGACTTATGGTAATACTTGGTGGTACTGAAGGAGTGTGATTATAGTCCGAAAAATTATCATATGATCGTATTTAAGAATTTATCGTACGTAAATAATCGTACTTATGAAATTATACAAACATATTACAGGGGGATTAAATTATTATACTATTACGCCTCCCCTTTATAATATATGGGCTTACGGTATTGCAGTTGAGGAATTTACAGTAATTTTTTCGTCATTATTCTCAAAGGACTTAGATATATAACACTTATTTTACCATGAATATAATGTGTTACTAAGCAGACTTTGATTTTTCGCACATAGTGGATTAAAGTTATCGTAATTAACTAGATCATTGTGCAATATTTGATTTATTGAATGATCATAAAATGGGCAGCTTTATTTATTATTAACCCCATGTGTTCGGAGGTCTCTCTATGCTGAATAAAATCGTCTGGCGTTAGCTAAATAAAACATTATATGTAGCGTTCTCGCACTGCATGAGTTAAGGGATTAAATTGCCGTAATAAAGAGACTGGGTGTCGTACTAAGGACATCATCATTCAGCCATAGTCTATGAAATAAGATTAATATAATAAAGAAAGTGGAGGTTTTTACTTAGCTTCTGGACTTAATTGTGATACCTCAACCTTGAAGTTAAATAGCTTTAGTTTCTAGGTGTTTC
Organism: Homarus americanus; assembly: GCF_018991925.1. Classification (NCBI taxonomy): domain Eukaryota; kingdom Metazoa; phylum Arthropoda; class Malacostraca; order Decapoda; family Nephropidae; genus Homarus; species Homarus americanus. The sequence continues at coordinate 1,514,564 of NW_024735516.1, read as the reverse complement.
TTAAGGTCATACCATTGACCTCTCACACCTGGTATCTCTTGACCTTTGACCCATAACCCTTGGTACCCTTTGATTGCTGACCTTATACTCCCTGTACATTTTGACCTTTAAACCTTCGTTGTCTCGAGCAATCAGTTCATCGATTTCTGGTCCTTCGTTCCTCTTCATGTCTGACCTCTGACCTGAGCGAGGGAATGTGGGGATCTTGGAGATAATTGGCTGTCTGTTACCATTATGTAAACTTACGTCTAGTTCAGCGCAGCGTAAGAGTAGTGACGGACCGAAGGGAAAAAGGAGAGAGAGAGAGAGAGGGGAAGATTTAAGAATTATAGTGAGTAAGAGAGAGAATAAAGAACGAAGAGGAAAGAAAGGAAAGAAAGTGTGAAAACATCGAAAAGCTGGAAAACGGGAATAGTGGGAATAATGCAAAAAAATGAGAGGAAGAAAGATGGACAGAATGAAAGCAAGATAAAAAGGCATAACAGAAGAGAAGAGAAGAAGAGAGGGGATTCTGGTGAAAAAATAAAGAACGAAAGTAAGTGAGAATGGGAGGTGATAAACAATGAATGAAGATTGGCGAGGAAAGATAATCGTATGAAAGAAAGAAGAAAAGTAGGGAAAAACAAAGAGTATTTAGGGAGTGAGAAAATAGATTTGAGTCGTAAGAAACGCTACACTACGATGAGAGAGAGAGAGAGAGAGAGAGAGAGAGAGAGAGAGAGAGAGAGAGAGGAAAACATCTCAAATGGTGTATGAAGGAAAAACAATTCTCATGGGAAAGGCAGGAACGTGAACTCCATTACGAACCTATGATATAATCCGTGTACATATTCTCAAAGATACGGTTTGTTAGTAAGAGAAATAATATAGGCTTATTAATGTAGAATCTCACTAATATATCACCAACCTTCCTGATCGTCATATTTGTGTTGTATTAACCGAAGTCAGTTCAATGTATTCTCAAATCATCAACTGAGAGAGACATTTTTAACGTGTCATAGCTAAAGAGAGTCAGGTGGATGAGTTCCCACGTCACCATTTAAGGCTAAAATTAACGTAAGACTCTTGAAGAATCCAGACCCTCAAAGGTTACTGATATTACACAGATGAGACCACGGCAAGTATGAATAGAAATGAGGGATGCTCCTACTTTTTAAAGAGAGTGTGTGTGTGTGTGTGTGTGTGTGTGTGTGTGTGTGTGTGTGTGTGTGTGTGTGTGTGTGTAAAGCGGTGTGAGAAAGGGCTATAGAAAGGTAGAGAAAATGTATTAAGAATCTACTATACTGTATCACGATTTAAAAACACTTTATTACGTTCTCTAATCTTCTTCCTTTTAGATTATATTTACTTCCTTTGTAAAACAGATGTATGGTGTATGACAAAAAGATGCTCAGAAGAATGGTTTGGTTGGGCACTCGGCTTCCATTCAAACTTAATCACCAACATATGAAAACAGAATGTTGCTCCCTGTCCTGGTGAAGAACTTATGGTAATGATAAAAAGTGAATGATGATCGCTCTTGCTCTCGATATACTGCTGGAAAGAAAATAAAACAAGAAAGTTTATGATTAAAATCTCAAGCTTTGCAACTACACTTTAATAAGGAAAACGCTAAAGAAATAGTTCACGCCACAGATGTCATTCAAGAAGATGCTGACGTAATAAGGAATAGGATGCCTAGTCACTGAAGAAAGAAGGAGAAAGAAGGACCTAACGTTCTGTGAGGGTAGCTCATATTATTTATTGTCAGTCCCTCTGTAACCGTTGGTAGCAGGGTTCGGGACACCAAGCCTACATAATGATCACGTCAACTATATTTTATTGTTAAAATAATAATTTCGTAGTTTTTAACGATGAGAGAACTGGTACAATTACGGAAACGCGTTCCTACACTCCTTGTGGTAATCCAGGTCTACAAACGGCTAACCTATATGACCTACACCAAACCTATCCACCAATGAAGTCAGTCGTTACACGACCAATACCCATTCATTCATCAATAGTGATAATACTACTGCGATGATGCCGTTTGCAGACAAGGGTTACCACAGGGGTGTAGGGACA